>NC_138377.1:39907530-39944449 GCF_054177405.1 Leptonychotes weddellii
ATAAAAAAAAAAAGGATGAAGAGCCGGCACTCGAATTTTTAGAGTGTGGAGCAGATTAATGGCAAATGAAATGTTTTGCCTAGGGTTGGAACCTACCCCCCCCCCCCCCCAAGAGTGTTCCTTGATGAAGACAGCTGGATTGGAATTGATATAGATGGTTTTTCTAAAGAGGGAGGAGTATTCGTGTGGTTCAATGAGATAGAGACTCTTCATGACATCATTTCTCCCTCAAATTAAATGCTATAGCAGCTGATTAAAAATAGTAGCTGGGTATATCTAGAATACATAAAGAACTCTTAAACTCAGCATTAAAAACAAAATAAAACATACAGTCCAGTTACAAAACGAGCAAAAGACATAAACAGACATTTCACCGAGAGGATATACAGATGGCAAATAAACACATGATAAGATGTTCGGTCTCATTAGCCATTAGAGAAATGCAAATTAAAACTACAATGAGACAACATTACACACATAATCAGAGCAGCTAAAATGATAAATAGCAACAACAGCAAATGCAAGTGAGGATGTAGAGAAACTGGATCCCTCATATAGTGCTGGTGGGAATGTAAAATGGTACCACCACTCTAGAAAGTAATTTGGCAATTTCTTTCAAAACTAAAATGGGCTTACTATATGACCAGCAAGAGTCCTAAGAGGACTCTTAGGTACTTATCCCAGAGAAATGAAAACTTACTTCACACAGGAGTATCTCTGTTCATAGCAGCTTTGTTCTAATTAGCCTCACACTGGAAACGATCCAAATGTCCCTCCCTGGCTAAATGGTGAAACAAACGATGGTGGTACGCTATTCAGCAACAAAAAGGAACAAGATATTGATCCATACAACAGTTTGGATTAATCTCAAGGAAATTACGTTGGCTGAAAAAAGCCAGTCTCAAAGGCTATTTTGTTTCTGTTCCACTGTATGATTCCATTTATATAATATTCATAAAATAATATAATTATAGAGTTGGGGCACAGGTTAGTGGTTGCCAGAGTTAAAGATGGGGAGGGGAGGGATATGGCTATAAAGCAAGTCTTGTGGTGATGGTACAGTTGAGTATCTTCATCATGGTGATGGTTTCACGAGGCTTTATACGTGTTAAAATTGCATAGAGCTACACACACACACACACACACAAACCACAAAATCTGCACTGGTAAAATCTGAATAAGTTGAATGGATTGTTCCAATGTCAATTTCTTGGTTTTGATATTCTACTATAATTAAGGTGTTAACTTTGGGGGAAGATGGGGAAAAGTAGCTGAGGATATCCTACAATTGACAATGAAAAACCCTACATGGCATTTGTAGCTAATGGGAGAGAATTTATATTCCTGACTCCTAATAGGGTTATAAGCTCTTTAAGAGCAGACCTATTTTTGTGTATCTTCAAAGCCTGGCATAGTGCCTCTCCTAAACAATGTTTTCCTCATTGGCACTAATAAAGGATTCTGAGCCCACAACTGGGTAATCTGAATGGTCTTTGTCAATACACCAAGAATAATATTCATTATACCATTTTAAAGTCATAATTAATTTGTAGAAAAATAAAGAGGTAGTAAGTAAAAAAAACTTGATTAAGAAAGTTAACAAGAATTTATGATATAACAAACCACTTCAAATGAATATTGGCACACAAACAATAAGAAAAATATAAAGGATGCCATCATACATCCTTTTAGCAAAGCAAGAGAGTCCACGTTTTTGTCACAAAATATTGTGTAGTAATAACATGCTTCCTGTCGAATGAATGACTAACTGGATGAAAATGCCACATTTCCTTTTTGTCCTAAGAAATATATAGGTCACTTATTGATTTTTGAGTTTGAGAAAATTCATCGGTAACACCATCATCTGAAAACTCATAATCTGAGATTTCATTTATATGATCAATTCCACCATCATTAAAGTCTAGAGTGCTGCCATCTGTGTCTTTGCATTTATCTTCTGATTCATCTAATAATTTTGAAACATCTCCTCTTGTCAATTCTTTTTCCTTTGCTACTATGGTTGGAGAATGAGAAATTCTGAAATCTCAACTTGTTCTGTGAAATCTTAAAGCAAACTATAAAATAGTTCCTCCAGTCTTCTTTTATTCCTTCTTGAAAACTGATGCAGTACTTTGGGCAATGCAATAAGAAAACTGAAGGATGGGGCGCCTGGGTGGCTCAGCCGTTAAGCGCCTGCCTTCAGCTCGGGTCATGATCCCAGGGTCCTGGGATCGAGCCCCGCATCGGGCTCCCTGCTCCGCGGGAAGCCTGCTTCTCCCTCTCCCATTCCCCCTGCTTGTGTTCCCTCTCTCGCTGTGTCTCTCTGTCAAATAAATAAAATCTTAAAAAAAACAAAAAAAGAAAACTGAAGGATTTTTTTTTTAAACCATTGATTTGTATCATCCTTTTAGATGATTCCATCATTTTTCCATTTTCTTATAATTTAATTGCTTTTTAAAATATAGCTAGGAAATGGGGCGCCTGGGTGGCTCAGTCGTTAAGCGTCTGCCTTCGGCTCAGGTCGTGTGGGATCGAGCCCCGCATCAGACTCCCTGCTCCGAGGGAAGCCTGCTTCTCCCTCTCCCACTCCCCCTGTTTGTGTTCCTGCTCTCGCTGTCTCTCCCTCTGTCAAATAAATAAATAAAATCTTTAAAAAAAGTTTATTTTGTTTTGTAACAGCAACAGGGTAATTGATAGAAGCCATTCTTCTTTACTGGCAGTTGGTCTAGGAGTGTTCTAGCCAATGAAATGAGAAATCTCCTGAAGCGCAGGGGTCAGGGTGGCATTTCCCTGGGAAGTTTTCCTAGAGGGACAAGTGAGAGGCGGTGGTTTTGACCTCCCTTTTCCTGCTGTGTCTGACCACTTTATGTTTGGAGCTATAGCAGCTATCTGTAACAGGGTGGAGACACTGAGAATGACTAAGGAGAAAGTTGGGAAGAGCCTGGGTCCTTGACGACGTTACTGAATCCCGGGGCCATGCCTACAGTGCCATCTCTAGACTTCTGGTTAAATGAAACAGTAAGTGTCTGCATCGTTTCAGCCTATGGTTCTCAACCTTGGCTGCACATGGAGAATCATTCTCAATGCCTAGGTCACACCCCAGACCAATGAGATCAGACCTCACGATGTGGGAGCCAGGTTTCCCAGGTAATTCCAATGTGCAGCCAATTTTGAGAGACACTAGTTCAAGCCACTTTTAGTAGGATATTCAGTTTCTGGCAGGAAAAAAAAAATCTCTGCATGGTACAGTTTCTTTTTTTCTCTCTCTCTTTTTTTAAGATTTATTTGAGAGAGAGAGAGAGAGTGCACACGGTGGGGAGGGGCAGAGGAAGAGGGAGAGAAAGCCAAGCAGACTCTGCACTGAGCACCGAGCCCAATGTAGGGCTCAACATGGGGCTCGACCCCACTACCCCGAGATCAGACTTGAGCCGACGAGAGTCCAAGGCTCAACTGACTGTGCCTCTCAGGCGCCCCCGTCCAGTTTCTGATTGAAAACATTTATTTTCAGCCAGATAAAACTCAGATCCCCAAAATGGTGAAAAGATCAGAACCAGTTTGTTTTCTCATCAGCTTTGGTTCATCCATCTGTGAAACATTCATAACATTGCAGTTAATTTCCACAAATACTTGGATGACTGGCTGGGACAAATGTACAGTAGCAGTTGTGAGGCTAAAAATAAAAATACACCCAGAACAACAAAGAAACATGGTTTTGCACGTCTCTGCTAAGCTGTTCCTTTCCCTTTGTCTTTCTTGTAATTTCCAGTTTGCTTTTTTTTTTAATGCCAGCACTTCTGGCAGAATGGTGGCCACCAGCCTTGCAGGCAGCAGCGTCTCTGAGTTTTCCAGGTGTAAAGTAATTAACCAGAGGGCGTCAGGAGATTCCTGCATGAGAAATTGTTTCATCAAGATCATAAACATTGTCATCCCCTCTCACATCTGTGCTCTTATTGAGGGGATAGGTGAAAAAACATAAGCAAGCAAACAAAACAAAAACAGGGCATGGCAAAATTTTCTGTTGCTCTACTGTTTCAAGAGCTATCAAATTGCTGAATTACTGACCACACAATTTTTTTTCCTTTGTCTCTAGAGATCCTATTAAATAATGGAAAATAAATGAAAATAAAAAGCAAATCTACAAACTTGATGATGAAGTGGGAGGGGTGGGGAACATCCATGTATGAGATAATTGAATAAATTTAGGAAGACCGAAAAAAAGGGGGGATGCCCAAGGAAGCAAGGGCAGGGAAACTATAGTCTAGACCAATTCTTTTCTTAATCTGCCTAGGAGTCACCAAGGAAATGTCGTTTAGCTGCAGATTATGATTCAGTAGGTCTAGGATGGGGCATGGAGTTCTGCATCTCTAACAAGCTCCCAGGTGATGTCACTGAAACTGTTCTGGTTTGTGACCACACAGTAAGTAAGGCAGAATACATAAGGAGGGGCTTCGGTCCCAGAGGGGCACGGCCTGCCCTCTGGAACCTGAGAGAGGCAGGAGTGAGATGTGGGGCTGAAGCCAAAGAGATGAAGTGCAAGTCTGTATTTTAAAGGTTGAAAACCCATGACCTCAGAGGCCAGACAAGGAAAGGGAAGGAAACTGTTCTGTTGCACATTACTGTAGAATTTGAGTCCACTTACCCAATTTTATAATTTTTCAATAAAAGACAGGAATCTAGAATTTATGTGAAAGCTCCTGAATTGGTTTCATTCTTGGCAACCAATTAAAATGGAAGGCTGATCTAAAGAAAAAAAACAAATTTTCTATGGAGAACCAGAGCAGCACATTCTGGCATTTTGGGGGTTCCTGTGTGCTCACAAAACCTGAGAAAGAAGGGGTAAGCCAAAGATGCCCAGGCAATGACTGACCAGGGAGTAGTGAGAAGTTGGCAAACATGAAGATTCCATTAAAGATTTGGTGGAGGTGGAAGCTAGAATCCCCATTTCAATTTGACATGGGGAACATTCTCCACTAAGTGACAGGTGGTCATGATCTTGGCCTTGTGGAAAAGAACTCCTAGCACTCTACTTGCTCTGCACCGACTCATGTTTACATCATCATGGAAATGTAAATTCGTATTAGTTTGCCATTTGTAAGATGAACTTAGACAAATAATGGACATTTGAATGGTGGTTATAGAACAGGATGAAAATGTTATAAATTGACAATGTAAAAGTAAAGAGGGGGTGCGCCTGGGTGGTCAGTCGGTTAAGCACCTCTCTTCGGCTCAGGTCATGATGCCGGGGTCCTGGGATCGAGCCCTGAGTCGGGCTCCCTGCTCAGCGGGGAGTAGGCTTCTCCCTCTCCCTCTGCCCCTTCCCCTGCTCCTGCTTGCTCGCTCTCTCTCTCTCAAATAAATAAAATCGTTAAAAAAAAAAAAAGTAAAGGGGTAGCCTTTAGATGAAGGGGAGACGGTAAAGAATTAGAATGCTAATATCCTTTGCTTACAAAGTGGGAGAGCAGTTGTCTTTCTATGGAACAAAAGTGGAGACTTAGTATGTTTGTTGAGGATACAGAGGTGACCAGCAGAAGAATAAGAATAGTGATATCTCTATGGGAGAGAGAGAGTAAATGGGCTAAATTCTTGTTTTTCAGAGTAGGAAGTTAAAACGAAATGTCCAGAGTTGATTAGTAAGAAATAGCAGTAGAAGTGTATTATATAGAGATGTGTAGGTTTGGGAAGAACCAAAGTAAAAAGGACTGGTTAAAATATTTATTGCCTCGGGCGCCTGGGTGGCTCAGTTGGTTAAGCGACTGCCTTCGGCTCAGGTCATGATCCTGGAGTCCCTGGATCGAGTCCCGCATCGGGCTCCCTGCTCGGCAGGGAGCCTGCTTCTCCCTCTGACCCTCCCCCCTCTCATGTGCTCTCTCTCATTCTCTCTCTCTCAAATAAATAAATAAAATCTTAAAAAATATATATTTATTGCCTCTGAGGAGCAGAGTTGAGTGCAGAACTATAGCATTCCATCATAAAGTCATCTTTTCTATTTGATTGTTTGACCGTATGTGTTGATCACTTTGATAAAATATAAATGTATGTATCTGTGTGTGTATACTTTAAAGTATATATTAAAAAATACGCTGAGTTATACATTATAGGAAACAAGTACCAGTTCACATGAAGGAAGTGACTGTAAAGAAAACACATTGATGGGCATCTGGCTGGCTCAATTAGTAGAGTGTGACTCTTGATCTCAGGGTCATGAGTTTGAGCCCCACATTGAGCATAGAGCTTACTTTAAAAAAAAGGAAGAAAACATATTGAACTCATACGCAGTATTCAGTGACTTAAAATGAGAGAGATATGATGAAGCAAGCACAATAAAATGTTAACATTTAGGGGATCTCATAGAAGGGTATATGGGAATTCTTTGTGCTATTTTTGCAAATTTTCTTTAAAATTTTTTCATTTTATTTTTTTAGTTTTTCTCATCTTTTAAAAAAATATTTAAATTCAATTTTATTAAAAACCTGAAAAATCTAGTAGTTTTTCTTCCTCAGCCCCATACAAGACATTTTAGAATCTTTGGAAAATACCTTATAGTAAATTCTAAATGTGGACTCCATTATAAAATTTTGTTTGGAATAACATCTAGACATTTGAAGGCTGAAGAAAAACAACGTGTCCTGCTCTTTGCAGGAAAGCGTCTTGTTTGTCTGGTAGAGCTTCAAGATTTGCTTGACAATTGAGAGGAGCTGGCCTTAGCTTGCCTGAAGGCACTGAGCTGACCAGTGCAGAGTCACTGTGTCGCTGTGTTATGGTCTCTGACTACCAAGGAGATGGTCTGGCAGTGCCTGACAAAGGCAAGCTGGATGCCGCTGGATCAGGGGTTTACATTTTCCGTTTATTGCATGACTTACATTTCTTTAGGCTGCCCCCTACACTCGGGGCAAGATCATAACCTAATTTAAAATCTGTTACTAAAAGTCCAACAGTTCCTTTTCCATTTGTTTTGACTGGAAATGAATCTTGTTTAAAACATACCCTTCATTTATCAGTAGCATTTACTGATTGCTTAGCGTATGAGAGGAACTGATCTCACATCTTGAACGGGGTTCTATTATCATCCCCGTTTTACAGAAAAAAAGGGCTGAGTTTAGAGGATAAATAACTCATGCAAGGTCACATCACTTGTAATATAGCTGTACTTTAGATTTTTTCCAAGTACGGAATAAGGAAAAGTACCTTGAAAGTAAAGACTAATTTACTTATCTATACCTGGTGCAAATTTAAGACCCTGGCAAAGGTCATCTGAGAGTGATTATCCTTGAGTGATAGTCGATAATGATGTACTCTATGAGATTTATCAAATTAACTGGATAGTAAGCTACTTTTTTTTAAAGTGGCTTCAAAAATTTTGTTGTAACATGGAAAAATTCATATAATACAGAGGTAAAAGAACAAAGCGGTTGCCAATGGGAATATAACAATGTGAAATAAAAATAACCACCTGTATATAGGAAATTAAAAAGATTAAAAAGAAATACAGCAAATTGATGACAATTGTGGTGAGGTTATAGGAGATTTTAACCATATCAAAAATAACTCATTATTTTTCAAATAAAAACTGTACATCGTGATTTAAAAATATGATTAATTTGCTTAGCAATCACAAAAAAAAAAAACACTTTAGTAAATACCAAAGTAAACATCTTGCCTACAAGAATTCAGACAACGTAAAGTTTAAAAAATTCGATTTGGAAGGATAAAGGGAATTTAAAGTGAAGGATATTTACACTTAAAACATGGAAAATTTACATACTATTTGCTAAATGGTTTGGCAATAACTTGACTGTTGTTTTGCCTTAAAGGTACTTGCCAGCCTGTTCCCAGTGGAAAGAATGAGAAAATGTCAGGGTAGACTCTTGTGCAGGAAAATCAGATTATTTCTTGGGTGTCTCTTGATCATCAATAGTTGTTGAAAGTCCTGCCTTTCCTTTCGGTCAGAAAACCCTGGGAGTAAATCTGTTTTGCTCTGTTTGCATGGCACAAAAATACCTGGCCAGCTGCCTTCAAAGAGACTATGGTGGCCTTGACTATGACTCTTTGCTCAGTATCATAAAATCTCAAGAGAAAGACAGTGTATAAACATAACATTTACTCATTTCCCTTGAGTAGGCATAATCCTAATGTTTGCGGAAGGTTACAGTCACTTGATGCAGAAGCCAGGTGACAATAAATGACAAAGGAAATTCACCTGAATTGGTTCAAGATGTGTGTTGCTGGGAAACTATGTCTAGGGGCAAATAATTGTATTGATTCCTGGAAAATGGTGACACTATGTAAGTGAACAGACAGGTGCAGCCACACAAACACCAGTTAGGCTTTTTGTTCTTAGAAAGATGAAAGGCTTGCCCTTATTTTGTTTAAAGCTGATGGAAGATTTTAAGGAAAAAAAGAATAAAGATTTATTTGCCTGGGTGGCACCGTTGTTTAAGCGTCTGCCTTCAGCTCAGGTCATGATCCCAGGGTCCTGGGATCGAGTCCCCCAACCGGCTCCTTGCTTTTCGGGGAGCTTGCTTCTCCCTCTGCCTGCCGCTCCCCCTGCTTGTGTTCTCTCTCTGTCAAATAAATAAATAAAATCTTAAAAAAAAAAAAATGCCTTCTTCTGTTAGTGTTGCAAGAAGGCTTACCAATCAAGTCTTGATTAGATCAACTGCTTTGATTAGATCAAAGCTTGCCACAGTTTTTCGATGGAAAAATTTGTTTAACTAGTAGGAACTGAATTTTCATTTAAAATGGACATAAGCAGGCCTAAATGGTGGATGGGGATCAGACTAGAGGGAAAGATTTCAGGGTACCTCTAGTAGGACATGGGAACTAGATGAAGTGCTGTGTAACAGTAAAATTGATCCTCTTCAATTACATGAAATATAGTTTTTCACACCTTCTAGTTACTTCCGCCTCTGATGCTAATAACAGTATTTCTCAAATTCCCATGTGGGCTGTTAATGACATGTTGTGCTTCTGCACAAATTATTGGAATCTTTAAAATCTGGCTTCATTCTTATTGATTTCTCTAAAATGGCCAACAAATAACAACTGTCATTCACGGGGTGCCTAGAATCTCTCAGGCACAGTACTAGGTTCTTACATATGTCATTTCTTTCAACTTTAACAAAAGTTGAATATACTTACATACAGAAAAGTGCCCAAAACCTAAGTGGAAACCTCAGTCAATTATCATTGCACCCGTCTCTCAACTAAGACCCTCCCCTCTCTCAAAGATAGCCAATACCTTAACTTCTAACATCTCAGATGAGTCCTCCTTGTTTGTAGAAGTTATATCAATGGGATCATATCATGTATGTTATATTTAAAAAATTTATTTCAGTAACTTTGCAAGGAGGATATTGTTAGTCCCATTTTCCAGAAGATGAAAATGAAGTACAGTGGTTAAGGAATATGCCCAAGGTACAGAGCTTCTAATCAGTGGCTAAATTGGAATTCCACAGACCTGTCTGAATGTCAAACTGTGTTCTTTCTCTACATCATTGCCAAAATCAGAACGGATGGCTTTCAGAGCCTCTTTCTCTCAATCTCTGCCACTGCTCACAGATTTCCATGTAAAGATTGTATTAGCCTAGAGCTTAGCTGTGACTTTCTTTTTTGGCTTGAGGGAGTGTGGTGAGGGGATATGGGGTGAGAATTGAGTTTCTCTGCCTTCTGCTCATTTCTTGATTTCTGTTTGATCCTTATTTAGTTGGATGCCGTTCTTGGCCTAGCCACAAAGGGCCTGTTCTCTTCCATGGTTTGAATCATATTTAAGGTAGGTGATTACAACATACAAGGTTGGGAATATTTTTGTACACCCCTCCAAGGTTTTGGTTGTATGGGGTGGCTCCTGGAGCTTTTAAAATACCCTCAGAAATAAGGACAATCATGAGAGCCAGATGGTACTTGAATGACTGAAGCTTGGAATATACTGTTGAAACACATGCTCCTATCATGTTAGCATTCTGAAAAGTTTCACCATTCTTCTAAGTAAGCTATATTTCCCAAACTCATTCACAAATGTTACAACTGCCTACTCCTATATAATTCTGTGTAGATTTCAATAAGAAGATATATATATATAATTGATATACACACACACTCAGTTTGGAAATATGTTTCATTCTTTAAATAATCATTAATATCATTAATATTAGGTATATAACAAAAGTGAGAAGGGCAGATTTTGGCAGGTATGGAAGAAGCCAAAAGAAGAGGAAAGAAACAGGTCAAGTAAAACCAGGGAGTCAAGAGAAGGAAATTGACTTAGCCTTGGAGAAGAAAGTTTATACAACTCTCCTTTTAGATTCTTCACAACTTTGCAGATACACAGACCCACGTGATGCCATTTCCCAAGACCCAGGACTTACTGTTGTTGTTGGGATATATCCCCTTTTCCAATTCCATTGAAGCCTCTCTCATCTCCCCCACACCTCATGGTACATGGAAGCCAAAGACAGCTTTATTTAGAGTCTGAAGGTTGGGAGTAGGGGCTTCTTATCCATTGGAAACTGAGGGGCACTGAGGCTTTCCTGCTCAAGAATACCTCCCTACCAGCCTAAAATTCTAACATTTTTTGTCTCTAGGCTTTCTCACGAAAATGTAAGTCTGATACCTGAACAGGAATGCACATTAACTCAGAATTTTTTTCTGGGACCTCATCGGTATAAACAAACATATATAACATTAGTATTAATGATCTCATTCCTTAGATTTAGAAAAGCAATTTGTACTATACAGATGGAGTATGAAGAAATTGTTAGGGCTTTAGATTGTTAAATTAATTAAACAAGGAGGCCATTAGACTGGGTAGCTTTAAATGCCTTTATGGCCTGAGTAAGCAAACCAAAACCTAAGCCTGTAAATGACTCAAGGTAAAGAAATCAAAACCTAAGGGCAACCAATCACAAACAGCCAACTAGCCTTTCCCAAATAAGGCAGCTGCTTAAGCTATAGCCAATCAAATAATTTCCTTGCTTTGCTTCAACATCTTCTCTATAAAAAGTCTTTTCCCTGGCTCCTTTTGGTGGAGCGTTCCTAACCACTTCCAGTTTAGTGCTGCCTGACTGGAATCAATTTTTGCTCAAATAAACTCTTGAAAATTTAATATGCTTCAGTTTATCATTTAACAGTATAAACTCAATCCATATGTCTTTGGTTAGGAGTTTCGTTTGTGGACCAAGCTTTTCCATGGATATTAAATGATACAGAACTGCAACAAATAGCTACAGGTTGGTTGAGGAAGCTTTGGGATTGAGATAATATAGGTGTAGAGGGAAAACGTTAGTTTGAGTTAATACAGAATTCTTTTTAGGGGAGAAAGTTGTCTATAATAAGCAAAATATATTTTAGGAGTATAAAGTACATGATCATCAGGGCTTAGCTAGGCTGAGCCCTAGAGTATAGATGACCTGATTAACAAAATGAATGGACAGGAATGTAATGGTTGACGTGGTGGGCAAATAGAGCTAATCCTGAAAAGAAGGGAAGGGGTAGCAGAGGGACCCAGCATCTGAAGAGAGATGGGAGCTTAAGCAGGGCTGAGGCGGGATATGGCCAAAGGTTGTCTGATATTTTTCCATTATCTAAAATGATGTCTGTATTTTTTGTACTATGTCAGAGAATTCTTATTCAAACTGTCATAGTAGTGGTGGGTGTTTGACTGCTAATATAGTAATCACTAAAAATTTGACTTGTTACTTATATTAGTTGTGATTAGATTTAACTTCATATAATCCAAACCCCTAAATAGCAATGGTATGAATACATAAAAGATTAATTTTCTTTCTTGTAAAAGCCCTGAGGTAGATAGTCCAGGACTCCTATGGTTGCTCCACAGTTATCACGAGCCAGATACCTCCTATTTTTCCAATCTGCCATCATTAGTGCACTCATTCTGAAAGTTACCTCATGGTCCAATATGGCTGTTGGAGTGCCAGTCATCACCTCTGAATCCCAGGAAGGGTAAGGGGAAATGGCAAAAGGGCTTACATCAACTGCATGTCCCTCTTGATTAATCTTCCCATCCTTCCAACAACTTCTGTTTGCATTTCTTTAACCAGAACTACTACAACATGTTTCTGGGTGGGGGAAAGATTCAGATAAAAATTTCACAAAAAGAAATCATGAATAATGAGCATCCATTTCCAGGTTTTGTGTTTTGTTTTGTATTGAACTTATGTTCAGATTAAAGTTCCATTATAAAGGAAGCACTAAGTGCTAAGAAGCAACTTTCCTGCTTGATGAATACCTAACCATCTTTAAGATGCATATCAAATGCCTCCTTCTCTATGAAGCCCTTTCCTAACTCAATCATTATTTCAAATTACTGCTTCCTCTGTACTCCCCAAATATTTCACACTTACCTCTTTAATTATATTTATTACAATATATTATAATTAGATTTACCCATCTGTTTCCTTTAGTAGATGAAAAGGTCCTTTTCCCATTATCCTTTGTACTTCTCCAAAACCTAATATTATACTTGGCATATAATGGAAAATCAACAAATGTTAGTTGAGAATGAAAGGGAAAAAAAGTAGAAAGGTAGTTGTAGATAAAAACTCAGAAGCTCTTGGAAAAGTAACAGGGTAACATATTTTAAGTATAACTAGTGTAACCAACCATCCTGGTTTGCTCAGGAATGAGGGGTTTTCTATCCTTTCGGTGCACAGAAAACATACACTTAATCAAACAAGAAAAAACTAGAAAGTGAAAGGGAATGGCAAGATCATTTCTCTAATAGTGGTAAACAGTCCTTGACAGCTATAGAAAGGAATCTAGAGGCTTTGAGACTAGAGATCATCAGAGAAAGGTATAATTCCAGGAAAGATTAAGAGTTCTTTTTATTAAAATGTGGGATTTTCTCTATTCAATACAGAGTTCTAAAACAATGATGTCAGTTAAAGATTGATGAATCAGATAAATCACACAGGATGCCAACATCATACGATTGACATTTGCATCTCTTTAAATCTGGCTCTGAAGTCTAAATTATATATCCCAGGTGTATTAATTAGGACATAAGTTCTGCTTCCCATAATGGAGGTCCAAAATACCAGGGCTTAAACAACAGAAGAATGTATTTTTCTCTCAAGTATATGACTGGACTGACATAGTGGCTCTGCTCCATAAAGTCATTAAGGCTCCAGGCTCCATCTATCTGGTTGTTCCATTATCTATAGGGGATTGCTTTGTCTACATAATCCTTTAAGCCCCTATGTTCCCATTCCAGGCTACAAGAAGGGAGATGCAACCTCAAAGTTGAATACATTCTTTTTCTTAACATCCCATTGTCCAGAAATCAATGTCTTCATCTAAGTGTGAGGTTGTCAGGAAGGTATCTTCATTGAGGGTGGCCATGTACCCAGATTAATATTAGGATTCTATTACTTTAGAAGAAGGGGAGAATGGAGACAGAGACATCTAGAATTCTCTGCTACCTAGTAACCAGCAAATGTTTATGCCTTACTGTTATAATAAAACAAATTGTGAAACAATTTGTGCCACTAGTATTTGAGTCCCTATCATTAAAAGCCAAACACAAATCCTATCTGATACAAAATTTGGTACCTGTAAATGGAATGCTGCAGGTAAAATTGGGAAACTAAGTGTTTGGACAGAGGGCTCTAAAGATCCACCTGTTGGAGGCTGAAAATTGTTTCACTTTTCTCAAGTAATGGGAAGCCTGGAGGGGGAGGTGGTCCCAGGCTGGAATGGAGGCTATGCTGTGCTATCAGGGACTTAGGATCTTCACATCTTTCTGCTCAGCCAGCCTGAGCATGTACTTGTGGCTTCCTGGGAACAAGATGACTGATCCACCTCTAGCATGGCTTCTGCACTCCTGGTAAGAGAAAGAATATGAAGGCATAAAGTGCCTATCAGCTGAGCACCTATCCACTCCCTTTGAAAGGTCTTTCCCAGAAGTGCCACCCAGTGACTGATAACTCTTTGGATAGAATGATGTCATAAGACCATTGAAGCTGCAGAGAGCTTGGAAAATATGTGTTTTTAGCCAAGTCCAGGCACATTGGCTCTCTGAACTAAGCTGGAGAGCTCTCAGTAAAAAAAGAAGGTGAGAGAGAATATTGGGTAGGCATCTAGCAGTGACTGCCAGAAACCAATGGTCAACCCAGTGCAGGGCTTCATCTTGCCATAAGGCACCTCTCTTATGAGAGATCATGGCTGCCCTCTACATGTGATTCGGTAAAGGACCAACCACAGTCTTGAAAGCATCAGATCATTACAAATTTGAATGTATCTTCCCAGACACCTCTTTGGGTAATAAAGATATTTTAAATTTATATAGGATTCTTTCTCTGGTTATTTAACAAGTTAGTGGAATTTAAAAATGTATTAAAATTGCTTCAGATCCATCACTGTCATGAATGACGTTAGGAAATATTTGCCAGAAGCCAAACATTTGAACAGCTTTAACCATGGCATCAGAAAAACTACAATTACATTCAGGAAAGAACTGCTTGATGTGTGACATTAAAATGCAGTTCCCCAGGCAACCGAGAGGAAGATACATTCAATAACAACAGAGCTTCCATAAATGGCTAAGATCTTACAGAATTTGCAACACCTTTTATTTATTTTTCATTGACAGTTAAATTACCACTTGAAAGCATCTGCTGACTAGAAAACAAATCCTCTACTCTGGGTAAACTAAGCATCCTCCAGAAGTAAGTACCAGGCTAATTGATAGAGGAGGTCAGGAAAAGTGGAAGTTCTAGGATGGGATGTACAGCCTTATCATCAGACATGGCTGTGTTGGAGATGGCACTCTTTGTAGATATAAATGGGTCAGTGTCCAGATCATCTTTATCTCAGATGACAGAGCACTGCCTCATTCTTTCCATCATACATGAGTTTGCCAGCCTTTCTTGTTGAATCATGCCATTTCGCAATGCCTGGTTGGGAGCTCAAAGTATGGGCATTTAATAGGAAATGTTATTCAGTGAATAGGTATGAGTCTGTACCTCCACGATCAGAGGTTGTACAAAGTGCACTTGGAAAGATACCAAACTCACAGTATTTACACAGTTTTACCTCACAACCCATTACTGAAAGACTTGAAACAAATAGTCTTATTGATTTATGTTATTTTAACTTCTGATTAATTTTCAGTTAATCATAAGAGATAACACTAAGCTTTTCTGGTCTGAACTTAGGTTCCCTTGAGTAAATCAGCATTTAAATACTCCTTTTCCAAGGGATCTTTCGATAATTAAAATATTCTTTTTGCATTTTAAACACCTTTACTGTTAACAATGGCAAACATTTATCACTCAATTGTTATGTATTTAGTGCTGTTGCTAAACTCTACATGGATTGTTTCACACACTCACAACAAGCCTATGAAGGTCTATTATTGTACCACCCATTTTCCAGATGAGGAAACTGAGGCTTTAAGAAGCTAGGAGACTTGGGACACCTGCATGGCTCAGTCAGTTAAGCGGCTGCCTTCGGCTCAGGTCATGATCTCAGGGTCCTGGGATCGAGTCCCGCATCAGTCTCCTTGCTCAGCGAGGAGCCTGCTTCTCCCTCTGCCTGCTGTACCCCCGGCTTGTGCTCTCTCTCTCTCTGACAAATAAATAAATAAAATCTTTAAAAAAAGAAGTTAGGAGACCTGCCCATGGTTACCAAATTGATAACTGATGGAGCCAGGGCATGAACCCAGAGAGTGTGACACCACAGGTTTTTTTCTTAACCACTATATGACATGACCCTTATTTTTTCTAACTTGTGAACTTACATAGTTTTACTTTTTTTTTAAAAAAAAGATTTATTTATTTATTTTTGAGAGAGAGAGAGAAATCGCACGTGCGAGCAGGGGGAGGGGCAGAGGGAGAAAGGGAGAGAATCCCAAGCAGACTACCCGCTGAGTGCAGAGCGCAAGGTGGGACTCGAGTCCAGAACCCTGAGCTCTAGGATCATGACCTGAGCTGAAATCAGGAGTCGGCCACTTTAACCAACTGAGCCACCCAGTTGCCCCATACATAGTTTTACTTTTTAAGTGGCAATGGTCTCTAGAATTCTTCTGAAACCAGTAATTAAAAAAAGCAGATATGTTGTAGAGATAGCAACATCAAAGAACTTGTTGAATGAATGAATGTAAGCTCCTTGTTTTGTTTTCTTTTTTGTTCACTGCTGCATTCCCTGTGCCTTGAACAGAGCCTGACATAGAGTAGATGTTCACTAAATATTGGTTGAATGAATGAATGACACCTGATCTTGATGGCATGATGGGACCAATGGGGCCACGGCAATGGAACCCTTCTCTGAAGTTTATTGACTCAGCTGGAGCAGATTACAAGCTTAATTTTTGTTAATCTCTGAAACCACAAATATTTTGCACATTGTAGGCTATAGACCAAAAAGGGCCCCCTAAACATACCCAGAAATTGACTAAAATCCTGAGAGAATCAGCTCAAAGTGAAAGCATTTGGACAATTCCATGAAACTTTAAATTTCTCCTTCTTGGCTTGGGATTCTCAACCTTAAAATCCACATCTGGTTCTGGATTCAATATAGAGTAGGGGAAATTATCTCTAGGGGTCTTCTATTGGTGCTTACTGACATAGACAAAGTTACATGGAACATGGATGGAAAGAGGTTTGTTGCATCTTACAGTGGGTGTGCAGATGGTCCTGAGCCAGAGCAGTAACTGAAGGAAGGGATGCCAGGATGAAGCCCCACTCTCACCCCCATCGTCAAGCAGACTGAAGAATGCTTCATATCTAGCTCTCCCCGTGAATTCCACAATCTTAGCACAAGTTAAGGTGGTGACATCATGTGTTGTCTGGCTTTTTTCATAGCTACTCAGGAAGCAGGAACTTGGATTTTGCTTTCTTTAACCATAGTTCCTATGCTACAATTAACATGTAGCACACCCAGAGGAGAAACATGGCTATAACAGCCTTTCCAGAGTGGCATTTACCTGATTGCCCACTCTGGGCATCAGGATCCAATCTTCAGTTGAGGTACTATGTGGCTTATTCCATACTTGGGACTTTAATGGAATTTATAACTGAGCCTACCCTATAGAATGAGAACCACATACAGTTTGTTGGAGTGGTAACTATGAATACCATGCAGTGGCATTCTAATATGAATTTTCAGCTCTTTGCAAAAAGCTGGTTGAAACCCTTTGCCAAATGGCATCCTATCAGAAATTCTATTTTTAATAGAAACATATTCATTTTATTTGAACTTAATAGGAAGAAAAGGGATCTGAAGCAAATCTGAAGGAAGATATTTAAAAAAATCTGTATTAGGTTTCTCCAGAGAAACAGAACCAATAAAATATATAGAGAGAGATATATAAGAGGAGATTTATTATGAGAATTGGCTCACGTGGTTATGTGGCCCAGAAGTCCCAAAATCTGCCTGCAGCAAGCTGGAGGGCCAGGAAAACCAGGGCTGTACTTTCAGTCTGAGTCCATAAGGCCTGAGAACAGGGGTGGGATGAGGGGGGCTGATGATATAAGTCCTCATCTGAGTCAGAAAGCCTGAGAACCAGGAGCATTGATGTCCAGTGTTTGAGGGTAGGGGAAGATGGATGTCTCATTCCAAGCAGAGAGAGTGAATTTGCCCTGCCTCCACCTTGTTGTTGTATTCAGGCCCTCCACAGGTTGGATGATGCCCACCCACTTTGGGGAGGGCAATCTTCTTGACTCAGTTCACCAATTCATATGCTACTCTCTGCTGGAAACACCCTCACAGATGCACCCAGAAATGTTTTACCAGGTATCTGAGCAACCCTTACCTCAGTCAAGTTGACACATAAAATTTCTTTGTGGTATTTCTTTAACAATCCCTCTAAAGTTAAAAAAAGAAATTACAAAAACCATGAAGATTTTTTTTTATTTTTTACCAAAATGTTTCAGTTTATTTTTATTTTTTTAAGGATTTTATTTATTTGAGAGAGAGTGAGTGAGTGAGCGAGAGAGACCATGCCAGCTGGGGCGGGGGGAGGGGCGGGCAAAGGAAAAAGCAGACTCCTCACTGAGTAGGGAGCCAGAAACAGGGCTCTTCCATTCTGGGACCCCAGGATCATGACCTGAGCTGAAGGCAGATGCTTAACTGACTGAGCCATCCAGGTACCCCTAATATGTTTCAGTTTACATAATATTATTGACTCCTTTTTATGAAGGCTGAAGACTGCCCATCACCCTTCTCCAATTCTCGGTTTTGGTTAGTTGTATTATTCTTATATTGTCCAGGTTCATACTGTTCATGTTCTGTTCTGTAACAATGATTTCAAAGTGATTTAGTATTGGCTTTGTATTTAGAATTGTTTTTATATTTAAAAAATTTAAATTGGTTTTATATTTATTTATTTATTAAAGGTCTTTTCCTTTTTTTTTTTAAGATTTTATTTATTTGACAGAGAGAGACAGAGCGAGAGAGGGAACGCAAGCAGGGGGAATGGGAGAGGGAGAAGCAGGCTTCCCGCCGAGCAGGGAGCCCAATGCGGGGCTCGATCCCTGGACCCCGGGACCATGACCCGAGCCGAAGGCAGACGCCTAACGACTGAGCCACCCAGGCGCCCCTTGATTTTATATTTAAATATTTATGATAACTTCTTCATTCTTGAGTTCTTTATTTTGATTATCTCTTAATTAGCAGGATCTCATATCGAGTGGTTTTCTCAATAAGAAACTTCTGAGTTGTGTTTTCTGAGTTCATACATGTTTAAGACAGTGTTCCCTGGACTTAAATACTCTCTTGAGTAGGTATAACTTACTTTCTTTAAAGTGATAAAGCTGTCTCCTCCAAAAAAAATTAATTTTTTTTTTTATCAATGACTGTTGCTGTAGAAAAACCAGAGGATAGCTTGTATCCTTACTCGCAAACCTTTTTAGGCAATTTGTTGTTTTGTTTTGTTTTGTTTTTCCGTGGCTGCTTGAAAAACTCTATCCTTGAAACTGTCTTTAACCTTGAAGTTTATCCAGCTTGGCATTGAGCATTCTGTCTCAAATTTTTCTAGAACATCTGGTTCTAGGAAAGTTATAGATATATTTTGCAAATTTTATTTTTAGTTTTTAAGAGAAATATCCTTTTTATTGAGATATAATTCAGATACCATAAAATTCATCCTTTTAAACTGTACAGTTCAATAGTTTTTAATATATTCACAAAGTTGTACAAATATCACCACAAATTCCAGGAAACTTTCACCACCCAAAAAGAAACCATACCCTATTAGTGGTCACTCCATGGCAACCACTAATCTACTTTCTGTCTTGATGCATTTGCTTATTCTATGCATTTCACACAACAGAATTACACAGTATGTGGCCTTTTGCATGTGGCTTTCTTCATTTAGTATAATGTTTTCTTTTTTTTAAAGATTTTATTTATTTATTTGACAGAGTGAGAGAGCACAAGCGGGGGGAACAGGAGAAGGAGAGGGAGAAGCAGGATCCCCTCTGAGCAGGAACACTCCCCACCCCCCCACCCCCGATGTGGGGCTGGATCCCAGAACCCTGGGATCACGACCTGAGCAGAAGGCAGATGCTTAACCATCTGAGCCACCCAGGCGCCCTAGTATAATGTTTTCAAGGTTCATCCATGCTATTGGATATATCAGTACTTCATTTTTATGGTTGAATAATATTCCAGTGTACATGTGTATCACACTTAGTATCACACTTAGTTTATCTATTCATCAGTTGATGGATGTTTGGGTTGTTTCCACTTTTTGGCTATTGTGAATAATGGTGCTATGAACATTCATGTACAAGTTTTGTGTAGGCATGTTTTTGTTACTCCTAGGTTTCTACTTGCTGTGGAATTGCTGGCTCATATAGGAATTCTATGTTTAACTTTTTGAGGAATTGACAGACCATTTTCTAATGCAGCTGCACTATTTCATATTCCCACTAGCAGTGTATGAGAATTCCTATTTCTTCATGTTCTCAGAAACACTTGTTATCATCTTTTTGAATAGAGCTATCCTAGGGGTTGTGAGGTAGTATTCACTCATACCCTAATTTGCATTTCTGTGAAGGCTAATAGTGTTGAGCATCTTTTCATGTGTTTCTTGACTAGGTGTATACTTTGGAAAAATGTCCATTCAAATCCTTTGTCCATTGAATTATTGCCCATCGGTTCCTGGTCTTTTTATTGAGTTGTTAGAGTTCTTTATATATTCTAGATATTAGTTCCTTATTAGATGCGTGATTTGTAAATATTTTCTTCCATTCTGTGGGTTATATTTTCCCTTTTATGGATAGTGTCCTTTGAAGCACGAAAGTTTTAAATTTTGGTGAAGTCTAATTTATCTTTTCCTTTTCCCTTTGTTACTTCCACTTTGGGTGTCTTTTTAAAGAAATCTAATTGGCTGATCCAAGGACATGAAGATGCCTATATTTTCTTCTAAGAGTTTTATAAATTTTGCTTTTACATTTAGGTCTTTGATTTATTTTGAGTTAATTTTTGTATATGATGTGAGATAGCGATCCACAATGTTATATTAGTTGCAGGTGTATAACATAGTGAATTGACAATTCTATTCATCATACAGAGCTCACCATAATAAGTGTAGTCACATTTGTCACCATATGCTATTATAATATTACTGACCACGTTCCCTAGGCTATACTTTTTGTCCTCATGATTTATTCATTTTATAACTGGAATTTTATACCTCTTAATCCCCTTCGCCTATTTCACCGACCCCCCCACCCCAAGTTCTTTTTTTGCTACATGCAAGAGGATGTCCACTTGCCCTAGTACCATTTGTTGAAAAGACTTCTTACCCCATTTAATTGTCTTGGCACTCCTGTTGAAAATCAATTGCATGTAAATATAAGGGTTTCTTTCTGGTACAGAAATATGCTTGTATTATATCTTTGACTACATTCTCTCCCATTTGTTGAGTTCTCTATCTTTGGAACCCTAATTATTCTTATGCTGGATCATCTTTGTCTTTTCTAAAAGCTTTCATCTTTCTCTCTTTTCTGCATTCATTCACCTGCCTTTCTTCATGTCAGTAATTACATTTTCTGTAGTGTCTATTTTTTTTAAGAAGTAAAAAGGACCACAAACTTTATTAAAAGTAAAGGTAACATATAATATGTACAGATGGCACATGGTGCCAATTTTATTTGCAGTTATAGTACTCTAACTCATGTTTACAAGTTACACCTTTGCCACAGCCTGGGCTAAGTATTGAACTAGTGCAGAATTTAGCTGTGCCAGAGTGCTGATCTTAGCATGCTTAGATGTGGCATACTTGTTCTTGTTAGTCATGTGCTTTGTAAGCCCATGATTCACCGTGACTATATTCTTAGCCAGGTGTTGCATAACATTTAGAAGGGATTCTTCAGTGTATGAGAGATAATGCTGTAGAGTTGGTGTCCATTCACCATTATCAAGAATTTTCAGTGCTAAGCAAAAAGCTCCTGCTGCAATCTGAGAAGGAGGAAAGTGCACCATATCGTAGTCCAACATAGTTAGTTCCATCAGGTATTTGGCCAAAGTATGTTGCTCAACATCAACCTCTCCAATCTTAGTTGCTCTCTGAAGGAAATGCAGGGGTAGAGGGCGGCCCAAACCAAAATTTAAAGATCTTAGAATCTTCATTTCCATCTGTCTGATTTGGTGTTTAGTGTAAGTGTTGTCAGTCACAAAGGCAAAGTCACCAATTTCTGGAGGGTACATTTCTTCATATTTGCTTGCAATAAACATGGCAGTGATACCAACCAGCTGCAGCATCTTCTTGGGCACACAGTTATTCTGCATGAACTGATCAATAATGGAAACAGTCATGTACATGGTCTCCTGCAGTAACCTGAATTTCATTTGAACCTGTACTAGCCAGTTAATAAGGATGGCTCTCATGTTTCCAGTGACTTCACGACCCAGTAGGTATTTTGGTCTGACTGCTTGCTCTTCCTCAAGTTGTCTCAAATAAGCATAAATATCTTTCACATGTTCACTGCAACGGTTTGGATCAGCTCCATCTTCTGCATCCACATCATTCACTGCAAGAATTACATCAGAGAATGCCTGACACAGATATTCTTCTGCAGGGGCACATCCAGATGTTTCCATTGGGCTTGGAGAGGGAGTATCAACCAAAATAGGCTCAGGCGAAAGTTTTTCTTCTTTAATGGGCTCAGGATCTGGCTCTGGTTCTGGCACAGGCTCAGGTGCCTTTTCCAGAGGTTTAGGTATTTTTTTAGCAATAACTTTTCCAGGAACCAAAGTTTTTGCTTCCTTTTTCAGAGGCAGTTTGGCCTGTGGTTGTTCGCTGACTTTGTTACCAATGTCTCCGAGAGCCGTTCTTGGCCTCAGCCCGGGTTTGGAGGCCGCAGTCGTGGCCAGAGGCACGCGCTTTGTGCCTGCCATACTGACCTTCACCTTATTTTCAACATTAACTTTTGTGTTCCTGGTGACCCGGAGCGCCATGGCTTTGTCTTCACCAGGCAGCTGCTGGAGAGAAGTGGGGAGAAGCAGAGCGCGGGAGCCACCAACGAGCCGGGGACCTGAAGCCACCGCAGATCAACAGCCGTTCCTCTGCAGCACGCCAGGCCCTGCAGTGTCTATTTTATACATGATTCTTTTTAACAAATTCCATAATAATGATGGTCCTCAGTTCATTTCCTTAGATCTGTAACTCCTTTTTCAATTTTATTATTCTATTATCTTGGGTTTTTTTTTTTTATTGTATTGAACTCATGTTTTTATTGTTTTGTAGCATAAAAAATTTTTGAGGAATTTTCTTCTGTTCCATGAGCTTTATTTCCTACTCAGCTGCATTCTTTGTCTTTGTGTCTTCAATATGGTATATTATTCCCGCCTTTGTTTAGTCTGTTTTGTTTGGCTATTGTATGTTTGCAATGGTTGCTGTGCCGTTTTGCTGTTCCACCCATGCCTGATATTATTGAGGATGACTTCTTTGTGTTCCCATTACTGTGGAACCTCATTTGTTTTCCTGACTCTGCTACAGTTTGGGACTTGAGGTGACTGTGATATATCCTTTCTCCTATAAGGGACTGTGAAAGTTGGGACAGTGTTCATCTGTGGTAGAAGGCACTCTTCATTAGTACCCCTCTTTTTAGCACATGCTAGTTCTTTTGCGGTGTTATTTAAGATCCTCTGCCAGGGACATGTGATATTTCGGGTATATCTACCCTTCCCTTGTGAGGTAACTTTGGGCTGTGGACACCTTCCTCAACTCAGTATAGAGCTGAGTGATCTCATTCCTTTCCATCTCAGAGAGTCAGCTCAATGTTCCATTTTTCTCTCCAAAAGTTGTTCCATTCCTCCTCAGTAAGAGGAGAAGAAAGTTAAGGGCTCAATTTAGTTTGCTTCCCCTGACATTTGGGGGATTTAGTGAGACATCTCAGGATTGCATTGACTTCACAGTTTTTCTTCTGGAAGTTAGGAGTGGAATAAGGACACTTTTCTTGTGTATCTTTCCACCTTAGTCAAGAATATCCTCTAAAGTTTGAATCTCAAATATAAAATCTTCATCAAGTGCATTTAAAGAAATTTACTTTTTTCTTTTCCAGTTACCATTGCCAAATGCCTAAGGTTAGTTTACCTGTTACCCTTGGTAAGTGACTATACATTTCTATAGCACTGCAGTATTCAATCTCTGATACTGTATCTCACTCATCTGCTTCTCTGTTCTGCTACTGTCCTAAAAATGGGAGAATTAAAAAAAAAATCCTTGGTTTTTTGATAGAAAGTCACTCCCAGGTTGGGTCCAAGGTGAAACTGGGTCCCTTACTGGGTTAGAAACATAGATGTCATTACAGTTTCTAGCTGTGAATGCTCATAGTTTTACTGTTGAAATATTTTGTGCTAATAAATTCTGTGGAGTATGTCCCTCCTATTTTAGTTTATTCCTCCTTCTTCTCTCATTTCTACTTATAACCACCCCTGCCAACAACCTACATTTCACTGTTAAACTGTTTATATAATGGTGATTATAAAGCTTCCTTGTATTACCTTTGGGCATTTGGCTGAAAGGTACTGCCTCCATTTAACAAGTAAATATTTTATAGAACAAATCCAGAGTAACAAAAATGCTGATGCCTCAGTGGCAGTGTTTATAAGAAAATTTAATTTTTAGGGTAAAAATGTCATTAGAAATTGTCTTTGGAGAATACGATATTAGTTAATGTTTACAAATGCTTTTAAAGGAAGGCACAAGATTGCGACTAAGAAAACATCTTATTTGAAAGTGTCTCCATTGAATCCTTCCACTTTTATTTTTCCTTTTTTTTTTTTAAGATTTTATTTATTTATTTGAGAGAGAGAGCATGAGAGGGGGAGGGTCAGAGGGAGAAGCAGACTCCCCGCCGAGCAGGGAGCCCGATGCGGGACTCGATCCAGGGACTCCAGGATCATGACCTGAGCCAAAGGCAGTCGCTTTAACCAACTGAGCCACCCAGGCACCCTGAATCCTTCCACTTTTAAAAGTACCTCACTTGGTATCTTTGTTTTCATTTGCTAAATACAAGGCCATTCTTTAATGTTGTCTCCATCTATGCTGACACATTTTGAGACCCAGTGGATAACTCTGACCAGAAAATATCAGTGGACAGTGGGCAGTGCAGTTACAGGGAAAAAAATGTTATAGAACCTTGCTGATGGGGGAAAAACCTTACAAAAATATTAGCAGACTGACAAAGAGCCCAAGGGATGGTCATATTTCTTGATTTATGTAGTTTGGTATTTCATGTGTATAGAAATTCAATAATTATCTTTAAAAACCACATTGGCATGAATACTTCTTCTATTTTAGACTAAAGGTGCTGAGGAGGCCAAGGAATTTCCATATTTCTTTCCTTGATATTTAGAACAGGGCTATGCCTGGAGCAGATATCCAATAAATACTAATTAATAATTATAATGACTGAGCTACTGTATTAGTATAGAATAATTTCAGGGGCTTCTCTCCTGGTTTGTCTGATTTGAAGCTTTTTAAAAGCTGTATATATGTCAGAAAGCCAGCATTAGAAACTCTCTGAAGCAAATCATATATTAATTTGATACGTGTTTTAAAACTTACCGTTGGCATTATGAAATAACTCCTCAAGTGAGGAAAAAAGCCCATTTTTTTAAAAAGCCCATTTTTTAATCTTAAAGAAAACAGTCAAAGCAGATGTCACTGGTTCCGAGTCCAGCTGATCAATAACGTTTCACAATTTGTACCAACACCAGGGGAAAGGAGCTTACTTAGCACGTCACTCTAAAACGATCAGTACCAAATTTCCACAGAGCGCAAATGGGTTTTTAATGAAAGTCCTAACTTTTCTTCTCTTGTAAATCAATTTTTCTCCAGGGTCAAAGTTCTGACCCTCACAAATACCATCCACCTAGATACAGAGACTCACGCGAGTGAGAGGGTTCTCGCTGGTGGCAGGAGCGTCGGACAATTTTTAACTAACCAACCCGAGTTTTGTGTCATACTATTCTCTTGCCCTACAAACATTAAGAGCTGGTCTTCTTACCCACAGTCTTTTCCCCTCGAGGCCACCTGTTTGGTCATCTTTCACAGAGCGAGGGGACCAGAGCACTTCTGAGGCAGTGTTTTCTTCGCCTGAGAGGGCTGCCCGTGCGCCCCCGGCACGCATCCCCACGCCAAGGTTCCAGCACCCGACGCCTGCCTCCTTTTGGATTCGGTTCACACTGCAACAACCCAAGTGGTCCACCCCTCTCCTCCCGGCTGGCGCCGGAGGAGTCCCCAGCGGGTCAGCTTCACCGCCCCCAGGGGCGGCCTTTCCGGAGTTCGCGGGGTCGATCCCCCGCCTCGCGCCCCTCCCTCGGGGCCGCCCCCTCTCAGGAGCCCGGCGGAGGACAGGCGAGGGGGCGGGGCGAGCGCCATGACGCGCGGAGGCTCCGGCCAATGGGAACGCCCCGCGGCGCCGGCCGAGCCGCCAGCAGATAAAAAGGAGGCACTGCCGAGCTCTCTAGGCTTCCGCTGTCTCTGGCTGGGAGGGTGTCACTGGCCGGTAGCCTACTTTCCTCAGGTGATCCTGGCCACAGCCTATTTCCTGCGGCCGCCGGCGCACTTTAGTTGCAGTCCTCGAAGCGTCCCAGAGTCCCTCCGGAGCGGCAGAGGCGGGTCCATGGAGAAAGGTCCGGTGCGGGCGCCGGCGAAGCCGCGGGGCGCCAGGTGCAGTAATGGGTTCCCCGAGGGGGAGCCGCCGCGACCCGGACCGAGCGGGCTGGCCGAGAAGCCGCCGCGGCCGGAGACCAAGACCGTCCAGCCGGCGGACGGCTGGAAGGGCGAAAGGCCCCGCAGCGAGGAGGATAATGAGCTGAACCTACCCAACCTGGCGGCCGCCTACTCGTCTATCCTGCGCTCGCTAGGCGAGGACCCCCAGCGGCAGGGACTGCTCAAGACGCCGTGGAGGGCGGCCACAGCCATGCAGTTCTTCACCAAGGGCTACCAGGAGACCATCTCAGGTCAGTGCGCCCGCCGGCCGCCTGGGCGCCGGCGGCTCCGGCTTGCGGGACACGGAGTAGGTGGCCGAGGGAGGCGCGCCCCGGCTCCGGGAAGTTTCCGGAGTTGCCTCACTCTTGGCAGAGGACAGAGTGCTGTCACCTTCCGAACCCCGCCTTCGGCCCTGGCCCCGCTGTCCCGCCAGGCGAGGGCCTTGCGCCCGAGGTCTGGCTCAGCGGTCCCTGTGGGGTCCTCCGGGTCCTGCGCGCAGCCCTCTCCTTGAGCCTCGGGTTGCGGGGACCGCGGTCAGTGAGCTACCTGATGGGTGGGAGGCCGGAGCCCCTGCCGCCAGAGCTCCCAGGGCCGGATGCTTGAAGCACGTGCCGAACCCAGACTTGCCAGGATTAGGATCACCTGGCGCTTGTGGAAGGGAGGGCTTCCTAGGTCGTCCTTCTTCTTGAGGTCTAATTTTTTGGTAGGTCTGGGGTGAAGCTTTGGCTTCGTCTGCTTGGAGCGCCGGGGTGATTCTTTGTGGCAAACTCGGAGACCCGCACGCTGACTTGCCAGGGCACCCGGTTGTTTGGAAAGTTGTAATTCTCTTTTGTCCACTTCAAGTTAACTCCATCTCAGGACTTTCCCAGGATTTGGCACAGCTCAGGGCATGGATTGCTGAGAGTTTGAGGCGTGAGGTTTCTCTGGCTGGTTTGCTGTTTGAAGCCCCCGCCCCCATTCTAAAAGCTCGAAAGCAATAAAGTGACTCGCTGGGAATCGGGGAAGTTCGCTGGGCTCTGGGACCCCGAATCGGAGTACCTCCAGGCCGGGTTTGCCTAGTGCTATCCGTGCCTGAGGCGGGTCAGGCTTTCACCCAGAAGGCTGGAAAGCTGTAGGGGATGGAGGAGGGAGAATGGAAAATGAGGACTTCGCTGCCTATTTGCTGGGTGAATGGTGCCGGTCTTTACAAAAAAGAGAAAGAAAGCTTCTGACTCTGCAACTGGGACCAAGGACGTTGTTTTCCAGCTTAAATCTTTTGTGCCTCTTGGTGACATTTAGTTATTTGGCCTAAGAAACCTCTGCCTTCACCGTTTCTTAAGGAAGAACAGTGTTGCTTTGCAAGGTAACTTCTCTGTCCCTGTTACTTTCTTGATGGAGTATCCGGCGACTCCCCTTATAGATCCTGGGAAGAAAAAAGTTATTTTTGCCCAGCCTTCCACACCACAAAGGAAGGGTGGGAAATCAGTGTGAGAGGGGTGGGGCCCCAAAAGGAAATGATACTACATAGAAAGTTCTAGTTCTTTGTCCAAGTTCACTTTTTTACCTCTTGATGGTAAAAGTTCAGAGACTGAAAAGCCGAATTTCAAAATGCAAAGATGAAGAATAAGCAGTCTTCATTTGGTGAATATTCTATCCTTTGGTGACATTCCACGATGTAATGAAGAAACATCTTTTAGGGCCTTACTCATTCTGCCTCTTGTGGACACTGAAAGCAGTCTTCTTCCTAACATTGGTCAGACTTTGGGAATCTTGCCAAATTCACAGGAGAGGGGGATTTCTGACTCCCAGACAGGTCACAAAATTACCTTAAGTGACTCACAAGGTTTATTTAAACAAATGGTGAGCAGAAGTATGTCTTGTGAGCCATAGGGCTAATGAATCCAAAGAACACTTCAGTCTACCCTAGAAAATGGTTTTACAAATGTTAATTTATTACTTCAGAAGTCCATGGACCTACGGGTAGAAAGCAGATTAGGGGTTGTCAGAGCCTGGGGAAGAGGATAGAATGGGGAGTGGCTGCTTAATGGGTTTCCTTTTGGGGTAATGAAAATGTTCTGGAACTAGAGAGTGGTGGTGGTGTCTGCACAACATTGTGAATGTACTAAATGCCACAGAATTGTACACCTCAAAATAGTTAAAATGAATTTTTTTAAATGATGAATTTTATGTATATTTTACCACAATAAAATCCACAGGCCATTAAAGAATTATTACTAGCCATTAACAATAATTTTTATGCTTTTATTGCTTTATGTGGATGGTCTTGGTTAATCCTTAGTTTTGAGATAGACACTGTTCTTTTATTCCCATGACAAGGAAACTGAGGCAGAGAGGTTGACAGCTCCAAGTGGTAGGGCTGGTGTTTGAATTCAGACAGCCTGAATGCAGAACTCTTACCTACTTTCTTATGTTGTTATTTTGATGTGTCAGTGTATCTTATCTCTAAGTATTTGAAACTGTGAGCTATGACCTAACAGCTGGGTTAGTAGCATTAAAAAAAAAAAAAAAAGGAGTAGAATGGAGAAGGTCAGTTTATCATATGTAGTAAGGGTACAAGTTGTGAGGAGCTTCTGTGTAGGTTTTATAGGTATGTTTTTTTGGTGTGCACTGGCTCTAGAAGTAAATATATTTCTTCACTGTGGCTTGTGGTCAAAAGTTTGAAAGCCTCTATCTAGGGGCTCATGCTTAAGGACTTAATACCTATTTCTTAGAGGCACATAGTTAGAAGACAGAGAGGAGAGGACAACAAGGATGGTGCTGAATTTAAAGGAATAAACCTCAAATGGTGGTGTTCTAGACCTTGGCCCAGCCTGGGTGGGAGAGAGAAGGAGGGATATTTAAAATCTGTAGAAAATATGGCAGAAATAATAAAGAAAACAATCTTGCACAATCCCTAATTTTTATTTCTTTAGAGAGTGTAAGTCAGTGACCACTATAAATTGTTTTGGAAAGAAACAAACTTCTTTGAAACTCTCACTTTTCTATACATGTAAACAAGATACTCTGTATCTTTCATATCTCTGTGTAGTAATTCCTGGTTAATGGTATTGACTTCAGTGTTGTAAAATAGAAAATGGTGTTTTACGTTCTTCAAATAATTTCTTGTTACTTCCTCCTGAGTGGATTGATGCTAACTTCTGGCATTCTGGGGAATTTGTCATTTCTCCCTGTACTGCCCATTCTCTCCATGACCCTTGCTTAGTGTATCTTTCCTCAGTTTTCCAGTGTGTACCTTACCATGGGTACATCTATGATCACCAGTGATGGGGCTATGTCAGGGTTGTGCAAGTCTCCTGGTCACTGTTCACCACTGGGTTGGGAGGGGATGCTGAAAGAGACACTGTGCCCTTTCCCAGGAACTGGCTCTCCTTTGAATCTGGTATCACATCATGATCCTCGGACCAACTCATCTTTCTGTTGCTGTCCCATTTCCATTTAACTACATCGTAGTTTTCTTATATATTCTAAGTTTTACCTTGATGAGGTCTCCTTTTGTTTTTTAAGATTGATTGATTGATTTTAGAGAGGTGGGTGGAGAGGGGCGGAGGGAGAAGGAGAGAAGCAGACTCCATGCTGAGTGCAGAGCCCAACGTAGGACTTGATCTCAGGACCCTGAGCTCATGACCTGAGCCAAAATCAAGAGTTGGATGCTTAACTGACTGAGCCACCCAGGCACTCCAATAAGGTCTCCTTTCTAAATAGGGAATCTTTCCTGTATTTCCAATATTTTATTCAGAACTTTAATTAAATTGGAGGGTCTACTGTTCTTTGAGGTTCTTGGTCTTCTTGTCCCTGTGTCTGACCCATCCCATTCCCTGTCCCTTCCTGGGTGTAAATGGGAATAACCTCTTAATTAACATTATCTACCAAAGGTTATGTGCATATACCTTGTTTCATCAGTTGTCCTTTTTATGAGTTTATGGGAACACACAAGAGTCTTGACTCTTCTGTCATATTTCTAATTAGAGTAGGTTTTAGCTTGTCTTATCCAGGATGCCAAAACAGTTTTCATAAATCAGTTGACAATGTCCCAAATTTTAGGAAACACATGAGCATGTATATAATGCAGCATGAGGAGATGGTACCACAGGTGATAGACTTCTTGACTATCTTCCCACCAGGGTTGAGGAGTCTTGTCCCTGCCTCAGTAATTTTCACTGCCAGATGATATCTATCCTGGGCGCCTGGGTGGCTCAGTAGGTTGTCTACCTTTGGCTCGGGTCATGATCTCAGGGTCCTGGGATCGAGCCTGGTGTGGGGCTCTCCACTCAACAGGAAATCTGCTTCTCCCTCTCAGTTTTCCTCTCTCTCTGTATCAAATAAATAAATAAAATCTTAAAAAAAAATGATATCTATCCTTTAAAGATAACACAAGGCAGGGCACCTGGGTGGCTCTGTTGGTTAAGCGTCGACTCTTGATTTCGGCTCAGGGTCATGATCTCAGGGTTATGAGATCACCTGTGTGGAGCTCTGCACTTGGTGTGGAGCCTGCTTAAGATGCTCTCTCCCTGTGGGCCCCCCAGCCCCCACCATGCAGGCACTTTCTCTCAAAAAAAAAGAAAGAAAGAAAGATAACACAAGGCAATCAGAGACTTTGTTTAATCAAAAATGAGTCTTAGCTACTTCATGCTGAAATGTCCTAGTACTCACAAACTTTTTTTTTTCTTTTTGAATCACAAATCTTTGTGATTTACCAAATCAGATCAATGATGAACTAAAAATTATAACAATTTATAAGGTATGAATGGGGACAAGAATCAAATTATTTACTCTCCCTCCCATATTGTGTGTGAAATGTGAGTTTATGTCCCAAGTTTTAAAGTATATTAAAAAAAGTTAATCTCATCATTGAGAGGTGCTATTTTTGGATGTGTGTAGTTCATTTAAATATTGATTCTCTAATTTTGTTTTAATTTATTTTGCTAATAAGTACTTTTGTAGGACTTAGTTCTGTTTATTGCTAGAAAGAGTACTATGAATAAAGAAGAAAAATAATGAGGCTGTTGAAATATATGACTGGAATTTGGGAGTAGTCAAAGTTGATTAAAGCTGTTAAGAAGTCACTGAGAATGGAAGAGAAAAACTTGTCTTAATGGTTTCTTTTATTTTTTAAATTATTTTTTAAAGATTTATTTATTTGGGAGGGAGAGAGAGTGAGTGAGTGGGAGTGGGGCAGAGGGAGAGAATCTGAAGCAGACTCCTCGCTGAGTGCAGAGCCCATCTTGGGACTTGACCTCATGCCCTTGAGATCTTGACCTGAGCAGAGACCAAGAGTCAGACACTTAACTGACTGAACCACCCAGGGGCCCCCTAAGGTTTTCTTTTAAAAATATATTATCTATAAACAATTTTTCTGGCCTGGGAGAAGAAAATTCACTACACATAACTTTGGAATACCAGACAAAGCCGTCAGGTTGGTACTTGTTTTAGTTTCATTGAGCTGATATAAAGTACTACAAACTGGGCTGTTTAAACAACAGATACCTATTGTCTCACAGTTCTAGAGACTAGAAGTCCAAAATCAAGGTGTGGGTGGAACCATACTCCCTCTGAAAATTGTAGTGGGGAGACCTTTTTTGCCTCTTCCCAGCATCTGGTGGTAGCTATCAATCCTCAGTGTTCATTTGCCTGCATTATTCCAATCTGACTCTTGTTGGTGTTCAAATTTTCCTCTTTTAAAGACACCAGTCACATAGGACTGAGTCTATTGTACTCCGCTATGTCCCATCTTCCTTTAGTTAATTACATCTGCCATTACTCAGTTTCCAAATGAGTCACATTCTGAGGTACTGGGGTTTTGGGCTTCGACGTATCTTTCTGGGGAAGGACTACGATTCAACCTATATCTATGCCAGTGCTAAATACTATTCTTCATAAGATTGGCAAATTTACAGTTTCATGTCACACATTTATTGAATGCCAGGCCCTACACCAAATGCTGGGAACACAGGATGAGTAAAACCAGATATGTTTTATATGTTTTCTGCCCTTATGGAGTTTACAGTCTTTTGGACAAAGACATATATTCATCAGAATCACATGAGTGAGTGTGTGATTACAGATTGAGAAATGTTAAGGATAAAATGGACACAGCTCAATGAGAGCACTTAGCAAAGGAATTTATCTGTGCTGGGAGATAGGAGCGTGGATGCCTGAGCTGACATGTGAGTAGCAACAGACACTACCGATGACTTACTAGGTGCTGAACAGTATTCTGAGTTCTTTACATACAGCGCCTCGGTTGCCCTCACAGTAGCCCTAGAGGGTATGTGATGTTATTCCCATTTTACAGATAAGAAAACTGAGGCACAGAGAGGACCTGCCCAAGATCATATCTTGAAAATAGCAGTGTTGGGAGGATGATAGAGAATGAGAGTCATATTCTCCGACATTCTGTTTCATTTTAATCGTAATACGGTACTGATTTATTTAAATTCCCTCCTCCTTCTCTCCCTTTTTTTGTATTTTCTCTGCTGTTTTCTTTGTTCGGCTCTTGAAACTCTTCCATGGCTGGGTTTCCCTCACTGACTCATTTGCAGTATACTCCTGTAATTTGAGTCCAGTATTAGGTTGAGTCAGACTGCAGTATTAAAATTTGCCAGGAGAGGGCAACTCTCTAATCTTTGATGAATCCTAGATTATGAATCCTGGATTATATGAACCATTCTTAATTCCAGTTTATATAAATGAATATATTCCCCATGGTTCTATATTCTCTACTGAATCTATGGCAATTAGATCTGGGGATGATTTGGGTTCAGTTAATCAAAGATGGTCTGAACTGAGGTAAATTTGTTATACTCAAGGCTGAGAGGACATTTACTCACTGGAATTTTGTCCGATTATAAGCCTCAATAGCAGTTTTTTAGACCCTTTTAGAGAAGATGGACTGTTTGTACTCCTCGTTGCATCCCTAGCAAACTTCCCAGCACATGTTTGAATTAATTTCATAAAGACAAAAACTCCTTCCTAACTTATCTTTCTTCTACCACAATCCTCTGTGTATAGGTGCTCAATAAATGCTAGTTGTTTTACACACTAAAGAAAAATTCAGAAGACTTGTCTTTAGGGAAAAAAAGCCACAAGTTATTCCAGCTGGATCTCCTGAATAGTTTTAGGCCAGAGGTCATCCTTTAGACATGTTTGTAAAGTCAGAGTCCTGCATCTGCCGAAATTCACCTGTTTGAGATAGCTTCTATAGTCAGTCAACATATTATTTCAAGGTATCAATTAAAGTGACTGGCCTGTTTCCCTGGCACAAAAAATTATCATGGGGAAAAATCTCTAGAAAATCTGTCAGGATTGCAATCAGTTTTTAAACTATCATAGAAATGTTCAAATGTACACAGCAGAGTATAATGAGCTGCTATGTGCCTATTAGCTAACCTCAACTATTAACATAAACATAGGTCTAGCTTGTTTCATCCCTTCTGTCTCACCTTCCCTCACTGAATTGTTTTAAAGCAAATCCCAAATATGTCATTTCATTGATAAATACTTCACTCTATCTAAAAGAAAAAGACCTAAAAAATATTATGCTTGAAATTAACAGTAATTCCTTACTTCCAAATATCTATCCAGTGTTTACATTTCTCTGATTTTTCCACAGGTGTCTCTTTACAAATTGGTTTCTTTGAATAAGGATTCAAACAATATTCACACATTATATTTGATTAATGTCCTTAAGTTTCTTTTAATTTGTTACAGTTTGCTATTCCTTTTTATCCCCTAATAATTTGTTGAAGAAACAGGGTCATTTGTCCTATAGAATTTCCCACATTCTGGGTTTTGCTCATTGTTTTCTCAGTTTAACATGTTCCTTTAACTCCTGTATTGCTTATTTACTAGTAGATTTAGAGGTGTGCCTCCCTGTCCCACCCCAAAAAGAACTCTTAAACTTAGTCAAGAATAATTTATAAATGGTGGCATGTGCTTCTATGAGGAGGCAGCTAAATATCAAGTTGTCTGTCTTTTTGTGATGTTAAAATTGATCAACGTTAGGTGTTATCAGCCTGATTTATACATTATAAAGTTCCCCACCAGTCTTTCACCTACTACTTTTAATAGCCATTGATGATTGTCTAGATCCAGTAATTATAAGTTGCAAAATAATGATGTTTGTTCTTTAATTCCTTTTGAATTTATTGACTGGATTTCTATAAAGAAGGTATAAAAGAATACCTTAGGCTATCTTTGCAACTATTTAGTAAGTTTAAAAGTATTTAAAATAAAGCTTAAAAATATGAGTTAATTTCTTTAATTCTGCAGTGGAGATCTACCTCATTGTGACTTAATCTAGAAACCATAAAAGAAAATAATTTAACTACATAAAAACTATGAATTTTCACATGTGAAATACCAACACGAAGTCAAATGATAAAATGGGAAGAAATATTTACAACTCCTCTTGAGATGATAGGATAATCACACTAATATAAAAAGAGGTGCTAGAAATTAATGTGAAAGGCCAAAAACAGAATTGAAAAATTGGGAAGGCCTGTAAGCAGACAGTTCACGGGACAGGGAATACAAATGACTTTTAAACACTTGGAAAGATGCTTGACCTCACTCCCAGTAAGAGAAATGCACACAGTCCTCCCCCCGCCACCGCCAAGATACATTTCTTCCTTGTTAGATTGACAAAAGTCCAGAAATTTGATACGACATTCTGTTATTGAAGTGATAGGGAAACAGATATTACTGTTGAAAAGATAACTGTCATTATGGAGGATAATTTGGCAACATCTATCCTATACAAAGTTGTATATGCTACTTGAAAATCCTGCCTCTGGGAACTTATCTTAGATAGATACTTGGAGACATGAAATATGTATGCTCAAAGTTTGTCACTATAGCCTTGAATGTGAAAGTAACCTCAATGTCTAGGCCCTTAGAATGGCTAAATTACTCAGAGGAGTTATTTTTGTAGGAAAAATGGGGTGGGGGGACAATAAACTGTTGTTTATATTGGTATTAAGAGTTAGAGGATACACAGTGCTTACATGTTAATCAGGAATATGAAATGGGCAGCTAGCAGATAAGTGTAGAAGCAAGACTTTTCACTATTTTAAGTTTTTGATTTTTGAGATATGTACATGTATTTTCAAATAGATAAATCAAAAATACTTTGGCAAAGTTGTTTCAAATCTAGGAGTAAAAGAAATACCTTGTTACCTAAGGGCTAGCTAACAAGAAAGATCTGGTAACTGAGAAACATTTACCCTAAAATTAGAGAAAAATAGTTAGATATATATATTTGTGAGCTTGATCTTCATTGTGATCTTTATTGCATGTAGAAAGAGCCTGAGTTTGAATGTGACCTTCTCTTTTAACTGTCTGTATAATTACTGGCATGTCTCTTAACTTTGTCATTTTTCCCTTTTTGTAAAGGGTAGGTATGGTAATACCTGCTTTGCCTGGGCTCTTCTAAGAATTAAGGTAGGTAAAAAGCACCTGATACTTAATCTATTCCTTCTTTATGGTGAGGAAGAACTGTGGGACACTTTGGAGCCCTAAGCCACCATGTAAAAAGTCCAGTTACTCTGAGACTGCCATGCTGTGAGGAAGCTCTGCCACATGGAGAGACCACATGGGGGTGTTCTGGCTGATGACTCCACCTAAGGTCCCACCCAACAGCTAGCACTGAACAAAATAGACATGTGAGTTGATCCCCCAGGTTTTCCGGCCCCCAGCTGACTAGCTATCTCCACTGAGGCCCCAGGTATTGAGGCATAGGGGCCAGTTATCTTCTCTGTGCCCTGTCTGGATTCCTGACCCACAGAATCCAGGGACATAATAAAATTGTTATAGACCACTAAATTCTGGGGTGTCTTCTTATACACTAAAAGCAACTGGAACGAATTTTAGATGAGAGTGGTTAGATTTGTATTTGTACAAAGGAGAAGGAAGTGACTTAAATAGGCCAAGAGATGGCATGATGGTTTAAGGCCAGAGATTTAAATTTGTGAATTATCAGCATAAGGCTGACATTTGAAGCTGGGAGAGTGCCTGAGAGTCACAGGAGGCAAGGAAAACAAAAGCAAAAAGGAACTATTGGGACTTCATCAAGATAAAAATCTTCTGCACAGCAAAAGAAACAATCAACAAAACTAAAAGGCAGGCTACAGAATGGGAGAAGAGGGGATGCCTAGGTGGCTTGGTTGGTTAAGCATCTGCCTTTGGCTCAGGTCATGATCCCAGAGTCCTGGGATCGGGTCCCACGTCGGGCTTCTTGCTCAGCAGGGAGTCTGCTTCTCCCTCTGCCTGCCACTCCCCCTGCTTGTGCGCTCACTCTCTCTCTCTCTGAGAAATAAGTAATAAATAAAATCTTAAAAAAAAGAATGGGAGAAGATATTTGCAAATGACATATCTGTTAAAGGGTTAGTATCCAAAATCTATAAAGAACTTATCAGACTCAACACCCAAAAAATAACCCAGTTAAGAAATGGGCAGAAGACATAAATAGACATTTTTCCAAAGAAGACATCCAGATGGCTAACAGACACATGAAAAAATGCTCAACATCACTCATCATCAGGGAAATACAAATCAAAACCACAATGAGATACCACCTCATACCTGTCAGAATGGCTAAAATTAACAACACAAGAAACAACAGGTGTTGGCGAGGATGCAGAGAAAGGGGAACCCTCTTGCACTTTTCATGGGAATGCAAGCTGGTGCAGCCACTCTGGAAAACAGTATGGAGTTTCCTCAAAAAGTTAAAAATAGAACTAC
>NC_138377.1:39944549-40070358 GCF_054177405.1 Leptonychotes weddellii
GGGTTGTTGGAGAGAGGTGGGGGAATGGGCTAGATGGGTGTTCAGTATTAAAGAGGGTACTTGTGATGAACACTGGGTGTTGTATGTAAGTGATGAATCATTGCATTCTACTCCAGAAACCAATATTACACTGTACGTTAACTAAAATTTAAATTAAAAAAATAATAAAGATGCTTTCTAAAAAAAGAGAGAATGAGAGACAAGGAACAAAAGGAAGAGGTCATGAGGCATAGTAGACTTGAGCCAGATTGCCTGGCTTCACATCCTGTTACTTATCAACAGTGCCTCAGTAGCTTCATCTGTAATATGGGGCTATTAATAGTACTTATCCATCTTATAGGGCTAATATGAGGATGGAATGAGTTGGTACACAAAAAGTGCTAAGAGAAATGCCTGCGCTATGGGACGTTCTGTAGACATTTTGTACATGTTAGCCGTGAGTGCTGAGATTTGATTTGAACGGGATATTAGTTTTAATAGCTTAATGTAATCAGAAGCCAGATTCTAGGATTTTAGGGAGTAAATTGGCAAATTATAGAAAGCAAGAAAATTTTTGAGGTTTCTTTTCCTGACTGGCAGGATCAAGTGAGTTTCACCTTGGTGTATATCAAGGCATCAACGTGCTGGGTGCTGGATATTGGTGAACAAAAGCCTTAGGTGTCAGAGAAAAGCATGGGACTCAAAACTCTGGGATGGGTCAGGTTGTGTACGTGTGATCTTACATGATGATACTCCTGTCAAGTTGGAGGTCATACCCATTCTAAAGAGGTGGAAACTGAGGAGGCTCAGGTTAAGTCACTTGCCAGAGGTCACAGAGCAGAACCCAGGTGTTTGTGACTACAACATTCATGTTCTAATCGACATCATGCCCCCTCAGTTTTTAAGTGCCTATGTTACAGTTTCATATGGAGATCCATTTAATATGTGAGGATCATAATATGTAGGAAATCTGCTCTTCTTCTTGAATCTTAGCAAAGAGAAAGCCAAGTAGATTTAGTTTTGAGGCATTTCTTACTATCCTGACTGAAAGATATTTCATGATGTTTTTGAACTGGGGAGTTCATGAATAATTGCAAAAATTTTAGCTAAATTGCATTCAATTCTAAGGTGGATTCATAAGAAACTTTTTCCCATTTAATCCTTTGAGAGAGATATCTGAAGACCAAAATTTTATATATTTTGTTTAAAGCACATTTAATTGTGTTGTCATTTTATATTTTATAAATGTCTTTTAATGGTTTTATTGTTTGGAAACTTTCCTGTTTTAAATATTAGTTTTTATGGCTGTACTTTTTATTAAATGCAGTTATAAATGCTTAATATTTTAGAGTAATTTTATAGCTACAATAGTATATAAATTTCAGAGATACAAACTTACTTTAACTCCTTTTTGAACAATTAGGCAAATATAATACAACATAATTATGTTCCATCTGTACTAACATATCTAAATTGTGTTCCCTGCTGTATAATTGCAACTCTCTCAAAATGGATACACTTGCTTGTTGTATATTGTTTTTTTTAGTTGCTTGATTCTTATTGTAAAATATACATAACATAAAATTTACCATTTTAGCCATTTTTAAGTGTATAGTTCAGTGGCATTGAGTTTATTCACATTGTTGTGCAACCATCACCACTATCCATCTCCAGAACTTTCTCATCCTCCCAAACTGAAACTCTACTTATTAACCAATTAACCACCTATTGCCCTTTCCTCCCAGCCCTTGGTAACCATTACTTTTTGGGTGCATTTGGCTATTCTAGTTACCTTATTTGAGTGAAATCAGCACATTTGTCCTTTGTGTTTGGCTTATTTCACTTAGCATACTGTCTTTAAGGTTCATCCATTTTAAAGTTAGAAAAGACCCATTTGGTCCTTGTTTAAACCAGTAACTCATTCTGTAGAATGTTCTATATTCTTAAATTTATACATGTCAGAGCACCTGCGTGGCACAGTTGATTAAGTGTCGGACTCTTGGTTTCGGGTCAGGTTTGGATCTCAGGGTCGTGAGATCGAGCCCCGTGTCAGGCTTCAGTGTCTGCTTAAGACTCGCTCTCTCGGGCGCCTGGGTGGCTCAGATGGTTAAGCGTCTGCCTTCGGCTCAGGTCATGATCCCGGGGTCCTGGGATCAAGTCCCGCATCGGGCTCCTGGCTCAGCGGGGAGCCTGCTTCTCCCTCTGACCCTCTCCCCTCTCATGCTGTTTCTCTCTCGCTCGCTCTCTAAAAAATAAATAAAATCTTAAAAAAAAAAAAAAAAAGACTCGCTCTCTTTCTCCCCACCACTCACTCTCCTTCTTTCTCTCTCTCTCTTTCAAATAAATAAATAAATCTTAAAAAGTTGTGTCATATTTTTATTTTCTTACTTTAGGAAATCCTTAGAATTGAAGATATATTAAATGGATGTGTTTTTATGTATCCAGTATCAGCTCTATGGATGACCCTACACTAACTGTTAAAGGGGAAGCAAAAATAGCTCATCTGGTGTTGGCCCTGAAGGAACCTATGGTCCATGCTAGCAGGGACCAGACATGAAGTTCCTGAGAAGAGGAGCATATGGAGTTTTGTGTGGTCGGAAGGGAGGCAGATGTTTCTGGTGGAGAGACTTGAAAACACAGATAACTATGGAGGAGGTAACTTTTGAGCTGAACCTAGAAGGAAATTCATTTTGAGGATTTTTTTTTTTAAATTTAGATTTTTATTTTTTACGTACTCTCTACACCCAACTCAGGGCTCAAACTCTCAACCCTGAGATCAAGAGATGTATTCTTCACTAACTGAGCCAGCCAGGCACCCCAAATGTTTTGTTGTTGTTGTTTATTTATTTATTTTTAAAGATTTTTATTTATTTCAGAGAGAGAGTAAGCAAGAGAGAGAGAGAACACAAGGAGGGGAGGAACAGAGGGAGAGGGAGAAGCATACTCCCTGCTGAGCAGGGAGACCAATGCAGGGCTCGATTCCAGAACTCCAGGACCATGACCTGAGCTGAAGGCAGACGCTTAACTGATTGAGCCTCCCAGGCACCCCTGTTGTTGTTTAAACAGAAATTGTCCATGCTGGTTTAGAGAAGACTACAGTCTAAGTGTTCTGGATTAAAAAGAATATGCTAATATTCATAGTTGTTGGTACCATAGAGTTAAAATTAAATGAAACTTCTAAAGCAATTTATTGTCAGTTTTTTAAAGGTCAGCATAGAAGGCATTAGAGTTGGCTCCTCTCTCTGAGTTTTAAAAGTCCATTCTGGGCAGTCAGCCCTTCTGTGAACTTTACCTGAATGCATGTTGCTAGTTGGTCTATTTGGTCTCATTGGTCTAGTCTTTATAATCTGGTTGTCTGTTTTATCTGTGGTTCTTCCTTCTGATTAATCTCTGATTTTGCTTACTTGTGCTCCAAGTCCTGACTCTTGTACTTCTCGAGTATCTCTAGACTGTCTTATCTTCTCTTGCTGACTCTTTGTCATCTCTAACCAGAAGTACAGTGACTTCCATTTCTTGCTACCTAGCTTGTGCTGCTCCAGTCTGTTAGTGCCACTGTGATTTTTACTAAAATTGAATAGTTTTTATCCTTCTGAAAATACTTGCCTGATTTTTTTCTTGTTTTTCATCACCATGGTGGTGAGGTTTTGTTGTGTTCCATTCTCTTGACTGCATTTTTTTCCCCTTTCTGTTCCATCACTGTTGCCCTCATGAGGGGCAGTGTAGTATCTTAGTTTAGTGCATAGTCTATCTTGAAAAATCACGCTGCCTCATTCCCATACTGGAGCTGGAGATCAAGGCAGACATTCTGCCTGAGGCTCGTTTTTCCAAAATATTTGGCCCTTGTTATCTGTTCTCTTCCTCTAATTTTTTTTCACTATCTTTTTTTTTTTATTATTTTGGTTGCTAACCATGAGGATCCCCACCCACTACCCATTTATCAATAGCTATTGCTTCTCTAGAGTTCTGTGAATAAGAAACCAGATTTAGATGAGGACACTGGCTGTTGCTGAGTTCTGCGTTGAATTTTTTTTGGGGTCCAGTTGGTCCAAATGCTGTTTCAAGTGAAGAGCTTTGCCAAGAACATATGGCTTTTGCTGTGAGGTATGATATGTTTTATGTACATAGATGAGTATTTATTTTTCTAAGTAGGAATCAGAACCCATTTCAACAGGGCCATTGACAAATGTCCCAAACAAGGAAACTCTCCCTAAAATAGCTGAAAACACAATTATATCTATTGTATGGTAAGCTGTTCATGAGCAGCGATGAAGGTGTTAGGTGTTAGAGTTCAACTGAGAGTGGGGACTTTGCCAAAGAGCTAACTGACCACCCCTTCAAAATATAAGTGCTTCTGTTAACGCACAGGCAATCACGGAGGTGCCCCTGATTGCCATCAGAAACAGTTTGGCTTTCAGCAGCAGATTAGCTTACAGCCTCCAGCCTTTAGAGCCTTTGCTCTGCCTCGGTGGAGGTCATGCTTATCCCACACGTTTTTTTCTTTCATTTTAATATCCATTTCTTCCTATTCCTCCACCACCACTATAAACTGAGCTTTTTGAGGGTAGGGCTCTTTACAAGTGAAGTACTTTATAAGAGAGGTAAGTGTTTCAGCTTTATAGTTAGTGTGTTAGAAACTTTGTTTACTGATATAATCCTTAGGTCCATTTGGTGTTTCTTAAACGATTTTAGTATGTCAGCAAACTCATCCTGGAATAATGGGAAGAACAACTAGTCTGGACTAGTTACAGCATCCCCACTAACTAATTTATGACCCTAGACAAGTTCCTTTCAAGGCTTTCTCGATCTGGTCTAGAAGGAGTGGCAGTTGGACTAGGAGAGGAATTGTCCCACCTGCATCTCTGTACTATGGGTGTGTTTGTCAGAATTGTTTCATTGCTCGCTCTGTTGAATTCCTGCAGCTGACAGGTAAGGTTCTACCAAGGACCTCAGGCTTCTTTCATTACTAGAGGTGCTGTTTTCCTTTGAAACATTCAACCACACTGATAGTTTCTATGGTAACACGTCCCTCTCTTTTTTTCTTGTGATGCAGATTTTTGAAAAGGTTCTTCATCTATATGCTCTTTAGGGCCTGTGGTCTTCTAACCTATAGCCCCTTTGATTAGACAAAGCCTTTATTTAAGGACTTTTTCCTCAGGAGTACTGTAGACACTTCTAGAAGAATAAGCAGTTGCTAGTCATACTAGCGCTTGAGGTTTAGTCCATTAATAAGGTTTCCTATCAATTGGAAGTGGAATTGTTGGATTGCTTGGTAGCACAGTAATAACAAGAAAACCAATGTTCTCTGTTAGGACTGTGACATTTTATTTTATTTAAAAAAAAATTTTTAAAGGATTTTATTTATTTATTTTAGAGAAAGAGAGCACACTTGCATGAGCAGGGGGAGGGGCAGAGGAGGAGGGAGAGGGAGAGAATCTCACACAGACTCCTTGTTGAGTTTGGAGCCCAAAACCGGGCTTGATCTCACTAGCCTGAGATCATGACCTGAGCTGAAACCAAGTGTCGATGCTTAACCAACTAAGCCACCCAGGTGCCCTGTGACATTTTATTTTACTTTTAATTTTTTTATATAAAATTTTCAAACATAAAAATGGACAAAATTGTATATGGACAGCTAACATACTTACTACCTAGATTCAGAATTAATGTTTTGCCATATTGGCATGGCCTATTTTACTGAGAACAAATCAGACATTTATTTAGAGGTGAAATGTCACCCTAGAAAGTGTATTTCTTCTTAACCACTTATACTATCTTTAGTAAAACTAACTATTAATTTCTTTGTATCATTTAATACCTAATCTACATTCATAATAGTAGAATTAACACCTAATTCTATACCCCCAGTTGTCCCAAATGTCTTTGACTCACGATTTGTTTAAACTAGGACCCCCTCAAGATCCATACATTTGCATTTAATTGTTAGGTTTTAATCTAGAAGATTTCTTGCTACCCCCACCCCCCACCCTGTGACACTGATTTATCAGAGATTGTAAATTGTCCTATAAGATATTCCACCTTTGGGATTTGTGATTGTTTTCTTCTTGTTTTCATTTAACTTGTTTCTCTACCTCTCATATTCCTGGAACTGGGAGGTTAGGTCTAAAGACTTGATTAAATTCAGGGAAAACATTTTTAGCAAGAATGCTGTTTTCTTCATATCGTATCACACCAGGAGACATAAAATATTTGGATCTTGAAGATTTAAAGACTGTGGTTGGTTTGAAAAGTGATTCTTTACTGGTTTCCTAGGATAAACTTCTATAGAGATGTTCCTTTTTTTTTTTTTTAAGCCTTTTTATTAGTTTGAAGATTTAATGGGATTCTCCTTTCCCCTGAAACCGGTCCAGTTTCATTTCAAAAAGTAAAGGTCAAAGTGGCATTAAATTACTGAATTTTCCCTCATATAAACCAAATAAATACTTGGTAAAACAGTCTTTTGCAAACAGTGTGCACCAGCTCTGGGCTCTGGCAGCCTCTGGGTATCAGGCCGCTCTTTCAGTCTGTTCTCTTGGGCTGGCGGATAGCTTCTTTCCTTCAACCCCTATGTTTATCACTAATACTACTTTTATTTTAAAACATCAGATTTGTTCTCTTTGTTTCCTTTGCTGTCATTGGCTTTAGGCTTGTCACCTCATGGCTGACTGTGAACTATAGCAACTCCTGATTCTGGTTTCTTGCCTCTGGGCTTTCTCCCTTGAGTTCATTGTTCTTGTAGGCCAGGTTCAGATTTCCAGTGGCTGGTGATCAGCCTCTCCTGTGGAAATCAGAAGATAGGGGTCAAAATCCAGCTCTCATACTAACGGGTATGATCTTCTTTAGCAGGCACTTAATGTTTCCAAATAGAGCATCAGTTTGCTCATTTGTAAAATGGAGATAACTGTTTTTGACGAATGCAGAGTAAAGCAGGGCTTGAAAGAAGTCATGAGCAAAATGTAAAATTTAATTTGAAAAATGCTCTAAAATAGGAGGGTATTTGATTTCTGTCCAATGCATAAATCACTCAGGCAGTCCACTTTCTGTTGTTCCCTGTGTTTCTGTATTTTATTTCCTATAGTATCTCTCTTCCTTAACCCCTCTGGAAAACCTTACTTTCCTTTCCTTCCATCTATCCTTAAGGCCTGGATCAAATCTTTATGCTCAATATAGTCACATATTTTTTCCCAGCCCATAATTTTTCCTTTATGTAAACTATTGCTTCTGTAGTTTAGCTTCTAGGCATTCTCTCCATTTTGGGGGGCTGAATTAAAAAAAATCTAATATAATTAACAGACAGTGTTCCATTAGTTTCAGGAGTACAATATAGTGATTCAACAATTCTATACATTACTCAGTGCTCATCACAATAAGTGTACTTTTAATCCCCTTCACTTATTTTTTATTTCCCCAGGTCCTAAGTTTCTTGAGGTCATGGTTTGATATATTTGTGTCTAGCTCAGAAACTAGTCAGAACTTCCTATGAAAACTTGATCATGTTACTCTTGAAACTGATTTCTAGTGAGTTGGCTGTAGGATTCAACTGGTTTCTTAAGTCGCTGATATTTTTCTAAGAGATATGGGTACCACTTTCTTATGTGCAGTCTTCCTTCCTTTACTTTTCCCTGGACCTCTTGGGTCTTGTCTGCCCCTGCTCTGGAAAGTTGGCTCCAGCTTCTTTGCCTTACCTCTCCCTCCAGTTACCTACCCCACCTGTCAATCTCTGTCTCTGTTCCAAGCCTCCTTTCCCAGCTGGTGTGCAGATCTCACAGTGTTCCACAGGAATTGTCACCCTCTGACTTGGTGACTGTAGTGAGGGCTTACGGTGGAGAATTACATTGCCCACTGTTCATGCTTGCTAAATAGCAAATTAGAGCCAGTACTGGGTCCATTTTTAACCCTCATCTTCTCTCACCCCTCAAAAGCCTATGCTTGTCTGGTGGTCGGAATTGTTGGGTTTTTAAAAGATATAATCCTGGGTTCACCCCCAAGCTAGTGAATCAGACTTTCTCAGGGTGACCTGAGAAGCTTATTTTCCAAAGCTCCCTATGATTGGCCATTTGTGGGAGCTACTGTTCTAAAACATCCCTTCTCCCTTAATCATTTGTCACTAATGATGGTGGCTTGCACACCCTGCTGGTAATAATTTGTCGGGTAGGATTACAGATGGTTCCATAACATCCGTCTGTTTGATAGTTCATGGCATAAGTGAATGTAGGATGATAAGAGATGAGCCTATTAAAGGCTTCTGAAGCAAATGAATAGTTTATCAGATTGGTGTGTTCTTTCTTTAGAACTGCTGTGAACCAGACCTTGTTACCACCATCTGTTTTGTAAATTCCATTTACAGTTTAACAGCTGGATTGTGAAAGAGTTAAAAAATTATCCAATTAAAAAAGTAAATTTGGCAAGTGTGCATCTTTTTTTTTTTTTTAATGACTCCTTGAATACACTCTTATTTCTTTCCTTAGATAGCCTTTTAAGGCTCTAATTTTTGTCTACCACAAATTTTCAGAGTAGTAAACTGAGACTAGATTGGGAGTCCTTAGGCTTGGAGGCTTGGATAACTTTGAGAGTTAATAATGTATAGGATTGGCAGCCTTCGGTTTTATCTATGAAAAAAAACCTGAGTATTTTAAAACAGGTGTTTTTCCCTACCTCAGTACAGTAAGCTGCTAGCCACTGCCTTTGCACTTCTCAAAAGGTGACCGATCAGTGGGGGTGGGAGGATAATTGTGTTGTAATTTGGCATTGATTTCCAACACCCCTAGAGTTGTGCAAGCCAGGAACCTAGGAGTCCTGTTAAATTCCTTCTCTAAAACCATCCTCTTACCTGTGAGGACCCTGTAGCTCAGGTCACAATCTATACAAAGTTCAAATGAGAACATGGGTCTTTGGACTTTTAAAATTCATTTCTTCTAATTTGCCATTCTACTTTTTGAACCACTATGTGATTTTCTAAGAGCCAGTTAAGTAATGGTGTCTGGGTAGAGAAATTTTATGCACTTCCATTTTCTCATTTCAGTATCTTATAAATAAACCACAACAAACGTTACTGTTGTAATGAGGAAAAACTTTTGGTTAATAAAGATAACTTCGTATGTGAAAACATGTCCCTCAACAGCAGACATTGTGTTCATGACCAGCCCAGCTAAGAGGATGGGAATAGCTCTCCAGTATTTTATTTGCTGAATAAAACATGCATATCAGTAATATTTTGAGGGCAGCCAGTACATTTATTTCAGTAGCCTTGGCTACATTTTTTTTACAGTTTTATTGAAATATAATTGACATGCAACATTATGTAAGTTTAAGGTATACAGTGAGTTGATTTGATATACTTACATATTGCAATGTGATTACCACTGTAGGTTAGCTAACACCTCCCCATCACCCAATTACTGTTTCTTTTTTGTGATGAAAACATTTAAGATTTACTTTCTTAGCAACTTTCAAGTATGTAATACAGTATTATTAACTATATTAAAAAAGGTATGCATTAAAAAAAGACGGCTGTGCATTAAATCCCCAGAATTTATTCATCTTTACCTAGAAGTATGTATTCTTTGACCAACGTCTCCCCATCTCTCCCACCCTCCCAGCCTCTTGTAACCACCATTCTACCCTCTGTAAGAGTTCACAAGTGAACTAAGACTTATTTCACTTAGCATAATGCCATCAAGATCCATCCATGTTGTCTTCCCTATATTTTATTTTTTTTAAAGATTTTATTTTTAAGTAATCTCTACACCCAGTGTGGGGCTCAACCTTACAACCCTGAGATCAGAAGTTATATGCTCTACTGACTGAGCCAGCCAGGCCCCCTTGGTTATATTTTAAGTGCTTACAAGCAACATGGGAATTTATCTCTGCCAGGGATGACAGGAATGAAAATTTCCAAAATAACCAAACTTTTACTTTTCTCTGCAACGCATTGGATCTTTCCTGCTGACAAACTTGCAGTTTATGAAATAAGTTCATGGAGCGTATCCTCTGTCTACTCCAGCAGATGGTGTGAATGGTGGTCTAAAATCATCTTAGTTTCCACCGTTATGTCAGTCTGTGGAATGTTTGAGTTCATGCTTATTTCGGCCAAGTTTTACAAATGTTAGCTCTGTCTTGTTAAGTGCAAGAAGCTGTGAGTGTTGGAAGTGCTAGTAAGAGGTGTACCATCATGATGGAAATGAAAGCAGAGATAGTGATTTTCTTCCTTTTAATTTGTTTTAACATTGCCCTTATTTGTAGGACAAATTTTTCAAATGGGGGTAGAATGCAAAATATTTTAATGCCACAGTGAGGGCAGAAGAAGCCTTTGTTTTAATTGCAGAGTGTGATCTAGGGAGGTTTTTGAAGGAGTTTGCAGCATTGTATGAAGCGGGCTCTGTCTTTCCTGTGTAATTGGCCTCTAGCACCAGACCTTCTATGCAAAGGTAACCTCAGTTTCTTGCTTTTTTTCAGGAAAAAAACCACAACACCAGCATGTGCATGAAAAACTCAATAACATTTTTTTAAATTAATGAAATGTCTCAAATATACAAGGAAAAGCACAAAGAATTAGTTTAACCAACATTCATCTAGTTTTAACAACTCTTAATATTTTGCTATAATTGCTTTTGAAAATATAGATGAAGTTTCATAGATACCTCTTTCTGATCCTCTTACCCTTCCTCCACAGAGTTAACCACTATCCTGAATTTGACCTCTACCCTCATGTCTATTTTTATACTTTTATTTCATATGTATGCCCATAAAGAACATGTAATTTTTCTTCTAGCTCATTTAAAGCATCATACTGTATGTATCTTCTATTACTTCTAATACTTGCTTTTTTTGTTGGACATTGTTTCAGGAAATAATAAATTCAGCTTTGATTCACTCACTTTCACTGCTGGGCCATATTTTATTGTATGACTCTACCCAAATTGTGTAATCATTCTTCTGATGCACATTTAAATTCCTAATTTTGTTATTACCAGTAATGCTGCAATGATAATTCTTCTGTTCCCTTGGCCACATGAGTTTCTTTGGAGTCCTTTCTTTGAAATCTATCTTAAGAAAGTAAACTCACAGGGTAAAGACTGACATATTAATTAGATAAAATGGAAGATCTATGTTTAATTCTGTCTCTGTGCATGGCATATAGGGCACTGTGTGGAAACTTTAAAATCTTAACCTACAATGCCTGCCTCCAAGGTTGGGAGAAATTATACACATGACAGTGGTACCAGGAGGTGTGATGAAGTAAGTGCTCTATGCTGGTAGAGGGCAGCTCTGATATTGGAGGGTTTGGGCCAGTGATTCAGACCTCTCTCCACTAAGTCAGGGTAGGCTTGTCTTTGTTAGTCCATTGAGTTGATTTAATTCCAGCCAAGAGCAAAGAGGCTTTTCATGACTTTTTAGCTCTCACTCTCTGTGTTTTGCTGTCTTAGTTCTAAAATCAGTAGGCATACCCCATTCTCTTTCCTATCCCTTAGGATGGATGCACATTCAGTGTTCCAAGCCTTCTTTCATTGTCTATTAACACTGTTCTCCAGGAAGGTCCATGGGGTGTGAAATTCTGGCTTCTTCAGAGATCTCTAATTTTTGGTGCTGATCACCAAACATCCTAGATGATGCTAATTCCTATTGCCATTCATTCAAAAGAAATTCCATTAGGTAGAATTTTTCTTTTGTGGGGAATCTCTCACAGGAGAGAGATTTTGCCCCCTTTTACCTTTGCAGAAGCAGGCCCATGTTTCTTATATTACTATGTTTGAATAGGAGCATTTTGAAGATGTGAAGATTTTGGTAGCAGCACAAAACATTGAATACAACTTTAATACAGGTGTTCTCAAAGTATGGTTCCCAGACCAGGGGCATTAGCATCTTCTGGGAACTTGTTAGAAATGCCAATTCTCAGTCCCACCCAGACCTACTAAATCAGAAACTTTGAGACTGGGGTCCAGTGATTTGTGTTTTAACAAGCCCACTGGGGGAGTCTGAGAAGCACACTGCTTCAGAGGGTGCTTAAATAGGAACTTGGGTTCCTGTTATGGACCTGACTTACTGTACTTTAAGGAAGGGACTAAATACTTAAGGGGTGGCTGTCCAGCAGTGTTATTTGTTGTCATTGCTTAATCATTAATGATGCGAGAAAGGTATACTTTTACATTTTTCTTTGTGTGACATTGTAATAGACAAACCTTTAACTTTTGGAGGCCCTTTCAGTTTCCTTTGTTGGTTATGACCAACAGTAGGAAATAGAAAGCCATAAATCCTTGTTTCCAGGGTTACCTTCTCGCTGCTGATAACAGGCAGGAAATTAAAACAATCTGTGATAGTGTTTTGTTCTTATTAGCCACAGATGGTAGCTTTCAGATATGTTGGAGCAAAACATAAATAAATATAGCGGGGAAACTTCATTATTGAAGAAAAATGATTTGGCTGGTCAAGTTTATAGCCTGGGTTCACTTTTATGAAATGGGATATAGGCAACATAATATTGCTCCATTACCACAAAGCATTAAGACTTATCAGGGTCACTAGTTTTTTTCTTTTTGATTTAATTTCCAGTATGTAAAACATTTACATGATTTCAAAGTCAACTGTGTAACAAATTATGTTTAAAGATGTCTCACTTCTATCCATATCTCTTCTCTCCTGCTTTCTTAGTCCTTTATGGGTTAATCATTTTTATTAGCTTCTTGATTTATTCTTCAAGTGTTTCTTTTTGAAGATAAGCATGTAAATGTATATATGTTCATATCTCCCCCTTTCCACTTTCTTTACACAAAAGGTTGCAGGTTATTCTACAGCCTTTTAAGATTATTTTAAAAAGTTTGCTCCATTAGGGATAACTTAAATTCAATAAAATTCACCAAATTTATGTGTACAATGTGAATTTTGACAAATACATGCGGTTGCACAGCCACCAAGATAATGAAGGTATAGAGTCTTTCCATAACCCAAAAAAGTTTCATTCCACCCTTTTGCAGTCCATCCTGTCTCCCATCCCTCGGTCCCTGGTAAGCCATCTGTCTGCTCTCTCTATACTTCTATTTCCTAGAATTTCATACATAGTTTTTTGTATGTATGTATATGACTTCTTTCACTTTGTATAATTCTTTGGAGATTCAGCCATATTAGTACATGTATTAGTAGTACATGTATTCCACCTTATTGCTGAGTGGTACTCTATTGTTTATACATTCCAGTTGATGGGCATTGTCCTGTTGCCTTTTTTTTTTTTTTTACTTTTTTATTTTGAAATAATATTCGACGTACAGAATACTTACAAAGATAGTACAGAGTATCTATATACCCTTGCCCCAGTTTCCTCGCATATTAACATCTCATATGGCCTATGGTACAGTTCTCATCCCTTAAAAAATTAATATTGGTACAATACTATTGACTAAACTACTGACTTCATGTGGATTTTAGTTTTTCCATTGCATTTAGTTTTCATGTTTCTTTAGTTTCCTCTAATCTGTGACAATTCTTCAGTCTTCCCATGTCTTTTTAAAAAAGTACTTGTTGCGATATTTTGCAGAATGTCCCTCAATTTGTCTGGTGATTAGACCTCAGTTATACACGTGGGGAAGGACACTACAGAGGTGATGTGCCCTTCTCATCGAATTATACCAGGAGCTACGTGGTATCAATATGTCTTATTACTGGTAAAGTTAACCTGGATCACTTGGATAAAGTAGTGTTTTTCCAGATTTCCTCACTGCAGTTATTATTTTTCCTTTTCTGTGGTCTCTTAGAAGGAAATTATTGCTTTTTAAACTCTGATGTGTATTCGTGTGCATGGGACACATAGTTTAGTGACTCTCTCAACCTTACTTATAATAATAGTAATAACAATAGCTACAACTCACTCCAGCTGCACACTTTTAAACACATGTGGGTTATCTCATTTAATCCTCAGGATGCCCCTGAAAAGTGTAGGCACTTTTTTCATGCCCATTTTACAGCTTAGAAGATTGAGGCACAGAGTACTTTGCTGAAGGTTCAATAGCTAGTTAGTGATGGACCCAGATGCTAACTTAGCCTAACTTGAGGACCAGATTTTAATATGGGCCATATGGTTGTTGTCAGAGCTTAGAAAAGGGGATGCTCTCATTCTTTGCCAGAGAAAACAAATGGATGCTACTTTTCAATGATTCTCTTTTGTTCTTTAAGAAATAATTTTGTTTGTTTTACTTTCAAGAATTTTTCTTATGTGACTAAAGATTTTAATGTTATGTATGACTTTAAAATCTTGGGGAAATCCAAGATATTTTGGGTAGCACTAAGGGTCTATTTTTTAGACTTCTTTCAGAAATATGACTGAAGGTTAGGGCAGAGTATTCAGAATAGAAAACTGTTTTTGGAGAAGTATTTACTTCAAGAATGACACTGAGCCTTTTCTTCCCTGGATTTTATCAGCCTCTCCAACCAGGAGTGTTGTGTTTGTCTGTGTGTATCTAAACCCTGCATATTCACTTTTGTTGACCACACTAATGACTTTTCCACTACACAATCAAATGTATCTCTGAACAGCCTGACTCAGGGGATGATAACTGTGGTTAAATGATGATTCAATATCTGTGAGCCTCTATTCTAGTAGCAGCGGGGCCACTGAAGGTCAGGCCGTGTGGGTGGACGTTTGCACTTCTTCCCTGTGACTCACTCCACAGCCTGCCTTTCTGAGGGGAGATAGCCGTAAGTGGCTGCAAACCTCAACATACCTCCTCCCCTCTGTCTCATCATACTATGTAGATGGGTATCCCCAAATCCTTGAAATCACACAGCTTGGAGTCTTGAACGTGTGTGGGCTGCCAAGACGTCCAGATATCAGTGCACTTTTTAAAAATAAAGCTTTTTTGAAAATAAAAATGAATCAAAAGCTATAAAAAAAATAAAAATAAAGCTTTTTTGTTTCTAAATGTCTGTCATATGTCTGGCCATATGTACCAGAATCCAGAGGTCAAAATCCAATCTGGACAGGCATATACATAAAAATTGTAGCATTTATTTCCTTAAGGAAGAAGGCAACTGTTTAACTCTGATGCTTGCATACAGTAACTAGAAAATTTTATAAGAGTAGATTACTTAGGGGATAGATAAAATATCAAGTTTACTGGTGTCTAGATCTGACCTCAAAGTCAGATGGCTAAGGACTTCTGGCCTCAGAAGTCAGATATGGTTTTCTACACATCCATTCTAGAGAAACTGTTAGGTACAAGAAAATGTAAGGAAGAAAGTGAAAGCAGCTCATTTCCATCACCAGAAATAGCCACTCTTTTGTTTTGCATAATTTCTCCTTCTGTCACGCAGCAAACACATTTGTTTGTAATCCTGCATTTGTTATGTAATACTATATCCTAAGGATTTTTTCATCATTTAAAGAGAAAGACTTTGCTAATTTGGTGGGAGAAAAATAACTAATTTTAATTTGCATTCCCTTAATATTTTAGTTAGGATTAATGTTTTGTCTTTGTTGACTGTCAGTCTATATTTATCCATGGAGATTGTTAGTTTTTCTACCCTGTATCTTTCTATAAAATTGGAAATGTTACTAAAGCAAACCTCTGATTTCAGATGTCCTAAATGATGCTATATTTGATGAAGATCATGATGAGATGGTGATTGTGAAGGACATAGATATGTTTTCCATGTGTGAGCATCATCTAGTTCCATTTGTTGGAAAGGTAAGTTTTTCTCTGTTCCCTAGGAATTTTAAAAAGCACATTACAATTTTAAAATTAGGATTATTATATTTAAGATCATCACCTGCTAATTCCTAATATCCCAGATATGTAGAGGTACACATAAACATTTACTCTTTATCAACGTAACTAATCTAATAGCTTGAAACTAACAAAACAAGGGGTGCCAGGGTGGCTCAGTCCATTAAGCATCTTCCTTTGGCTCAGGTCATGATTCCGGGATCCTGGGATCAAGCCCCACATCAGGGAGCCTGCTTCTCCCTCTCCCTCTCCCACTACACCTCCCTCTCCCTCTGCCTGCCGCTCCGCCTGCTTGTGCTCTTTCTGTCAAATAAATAAATAAAATCTAAAAAAAAAAGGGAAAGGAAAGAAACCAACAAAACAAAAACAAAGTAGCAGAAAGTCCTCAGGGCAAACATTTCATAGTAAATACCATGTTAATAGGTTAAAATAATAAGATTAAAGTTTCATTTTTTTTTTTTTTAGGTGGCTGCTGCAGTCTCTGAAAACCTTTGCTCTTTATTTTGACTAAATAATGTTTGATCCAAGTTATACTATTGTATAATATGGCATGAGCAGCAATGATTGCAGAATTTCTTGTGGCAGAGGTCATAGTATTAGTGGATTTAATTTGTTTCCAACCTTTTCCGTATTAGGAGAAATGAACCTAATGCAAACTAGATAATGTTATCTAGCTTGTTTTACTTAAACATCCCTTTGAAAACATGTGGATTTATGACCAAGAGTAGTCTGTCCTTCCCCCCATTATAATTTTATTTTATTTTGACTTTTTAGTAATCGTTTTTAAACAGAAGACTTACAGGAAATAATGTTACGAGTACCTATATACCTATCACCTAAATTTAATGTGTTAACATTTGCTTCACTTTTTTTTTTGTTAAAGTATTTTTTCACTTTTTTATAAAGTAAAACATAGAAAATGCACAAATTATAAAGGTATTCCTTACTACCTCACAGATGAAGAACTAGAACATTATTACTATCCTGCAAGCTCGTCTTGTGCCCTTTTTAATCCCTAACCCATCCCTTGTCCCCACAGGTAACCAGTATATCAATTTCAAACACTATAGATCATTTTTCTTGTTTTTCAGCTTATAAATGGAAAGAATCTACAGCATGAAATCTTTTGTGTCTGGCTTTTTTGTTGTTGTTCCACATTGTAAAAGTCATTGATGTTATTGCCTGTCATTGTAGCTTATTTTCGTTGCTGTATATTGTTTCGTTGTACAAACATATCACAGTTTATTCTGTTCTTGGTAGCTATTTACATTGTCCTCTCTCTCCCTCTCTCCTCTTACAAACAGTACTGCTACCAGCATTCTTTTGGTGCATATATGCATGCATTTCTATTAGGAATATACCTAGGAATGGACTTGCAGGGTCATGGAGTATATGCATATTCAATTTAATAAATACTGATCTTTAGTTTTCCGAAGTGGTTGTACCACTTTACACTTCATATACTCTTAGGTGAGTCTCAGTCACTTCACATCCTTGCCAACACTTGGCACTTTCAGTCTTTTTAAGTTTAGTATTCTGATGTGTATGTAGTGGTATCTCTCTTTTTTAAACCTTTTGTTATAGAAAAATTCAAATATATAAGAATAGAAAGACTAGTATGATAAAGTTCCATGTTTCCTAAAACCAACTTCAGTATTATTGGTAAAGGACCAATCTTGTTATATATAAGTTCCCACTGGACAATAGGAGCAAATCCTAGGTATCATATTATTTTTTTCCATAATTTCTTCCAGTATGTGTCTGTAAAAGATAAGGATTTTTAAGGAACTGTAACTCTGATTTGATTATTATTCTGAAAAGTTAGCAGTAAATTCTTCAACATATTAAAGAATATAAAGTATGTTGTAGACAGCATGACTCTTCATCACTAATTATTAATACACATTTCTAAAATATTTTCTTATCCACACTAGCACTACTATAAACAAAATTGATAGTAATTCATAAATAGCATCTAATAACTAACCCATATTTACCTTTCTGCAATTGTCTCAACTGTCTTAATGTTGGTTTGTTTAAATCAGAATGCAGGGGCACTTGGCTGGCTCAGTTGGTAGAGCATGTGACTCTTGATCTCGGGGTTGTAAATTTGAGCCCCATGTTGGATGTAGAGAGTACTTAAAAATAAAATGTTTAAAAATAAATAAACCGGAATCCAAATAAGAGTCACACATTTGCATTGCTTTGGGTTGTTAATGCTTCTTAAGTCTCTTATTATAAAAGTAGTTCCTCCCTCCCACCCCTACATTCTCTTACTGAAGAGACTGGGCCAGTTGTCCTGCGGCGTGTCCCACCTTCTGGATTTGTTCCGTTCAACCTTTGGATTTCCTATAAACTGGACTAGATCTAAAACTTCCTAATATGAAGGCTAAACATTTTTACTAAGAGTAGTTCATGGAGTTGCTGACGGCTCTGTATTCCATCTTACCAAGAGGCATGCACTGACTGGCAATCCCACAATTAATGATGCTGGCCATGTGACATCAGAGCTCAGGTTTTTCAAGAAGGGGGGGGAACTTTGAGCTTATCTTATTACTTTTTATTGTAAGTGAGGGATTTAGGCCCAGAAAGCCTATGATTGGTCCAAGAGGACAGAAGGAGTTAGTGATTTGGCTGGGGTTAGACCTAGGAGCTTGATCTGTGCTCAGCCTCTCACCACTATATCCTGTTACTTTCTGCTATGATTATCTCTGTGTTTGTGTTCTTGCTAACTTTTCAAAAAATATATTATTCCGTGAGGATTTTCTCTAATCGACATTTAAATGACTTAGGATCTTCAGAAGGATAAAAAAATAATACAAACAATAAAGTATGGCTTTGCACATAAGTATAAAAATTTCAAGTGGTACAGAAGATCTAATTCTGTGGGAAAGTTTTAACTCTATTTTTCTTTGAAATACCCAGTGTTCAGGTGCTACTTTACTTTCTCTTTATGCTGACCAGGAAGGTGATGAATTGGTATTCTCAAACTCTCAAAGCAAAGTGCTAATAGATGAAAAATCATTAATTACTACTAGATCAATTATTTACATGTATAGTAAATATTAGCTGAACAATGCAACAAATGCAGGCAAACCATGATGCAAATGAATCTATGATTTTATATTAGGCTAACTGATTGCCTACAAATGACCATTCATTAGCCTTTTTGTAGAACTAATGTTTTCTCATAATTGATACATGGCTCAAAGAGAGGTAACATGGACATAGGAGATGTTAGTGACTTTTAAGATTACAGAATTGGCTTGGCCTTAGGTAGGTCCTATAAGAACTTAGGTCTTAAGGTCCAGGTCTTGACAAGTCACATTTGTAGCTGTGTCCTTTATCTCCCATCAGAAAGATAGTGTTCTCCAGCAGCTTGGAAATGAGGCCACCAAGCATGACAGAGAATATGGAGACCCTTTTTCTGGGCAACAGCGTGGGATTTTTAAGGTAGAATAGCAATATTTATAGTTACAGTTTCAGCCATTTAAAGGAAGCTTTCCTGGGGCTCCTGGGTGGCTCGGTCAGTTGAGAGACCAACTCTTGATTTTGGCTCAGGTCATGATCTCAGGGTTATGGAATCGAGCTCTGTGTCAGGCTCCCCCCTCGGCACGGAGTCTGCTGGAGATTCTCTCTCTCCCTCTTCCTCTGCCCCTCCCCCCACTCATACTCTCTCTTTCTTTCTCTCTCAAAACAAATAAATAAAATCTTAAAAAAAAATTAAGGATGCTTTCCTGGCTATATTTTAATGTTGTTACAAGATAATTTGCACTTTCTAGAGCGTGTGTCCCCTCAATAGAAGAAGGACTTTAAGAATTATATCAAGAGTTTAACTTCACCAGGAAATACCTGACTGTATTTCAAATTTGTCATTTCATTAATAGTCATTCATGTATATTTTCCTTTTACTGCATATATGTAATTTTCTAAATGTTTTTGTAAGTGCTTCATTTTCTAAGTCTTAATCTATGTATCTTAAAGATACGTTTTTCATTGTGTTGAATTACATAATGCATATACTGTATTGTTTCCTTATTTCCTTATTTTGTTTCAAAGAAGCATTGGATTTTCACTTAAGTCGTGATTTCTGTCTCTTCTTTGAAGGTTCACATTGGTTACCTTCCTAACAAGCAAGTCCTTGGCCTCAGCAAACTTGCGAGGTAAGTATGACTGTGTGGGGAATAGGAAAACAGATTTATAGGACCTGCCCTTATATGGCAAGAATCTCATAAGGCTTTCTTGACTGGTGTGGATCTAACTTGGAAGTCACGTTGCTACTTAAAATTTATGGTTGCAGAGACAAACATATTTGGAGGACCTGAAACACAAATCCCTTTTCTTTTCACCCCTCACTGCCTTCCTCCCATACCTTCCAACCCTCTTCCACCAGCACATCCTTAAAGTCTTAGCTCATACCCTTTTCTGTAGAGCTTTCCTTGACTAGAAAGGATCCGAGGGTGCGTTCAGTCCAGCCCCCATACTTAAGGGTGGTTTAGTTAACTGGTGGGAAGAGGAAACTTGCGCAGGGGTCTCATCGCACTGCACTGTTTTCAGACTTTTAATCAAACTACTGTTTGGGGTCTCAACCCCACTGCACCTGGGTATCTCCGGGCATCTCTCGGGGGTCCTGCAGGGCCATTCATTCACTTCTGGTTTCTTTACCTCTGCAGACACGAGGCTGTGCTGTGCCTTTCTTGGCTTTCTCAGCAATATTCTGAAACAATAGTTACTCTCCTATTTCTCTCTTTTCTAATACAGTCTTCTTTCCCATTCTTTCCTGTGGGTTCATGCCTTTTAAAAAATTCCTTTGCTACTATTTTTATTTCAGCTTTAGGAAGGAGAAGTAATGGACAAGTATGGTCATCTGTGTTTAACTGGAAATCAACTTGAGGATGTGTTCATATATCTCTGATAGGCTCAGTCACCAATACTTTATTGCCCCTAAATATTCTTTTTTTTGTAATTTCTTTGTATAGAGTTAGTGATTCCTGGGTATGGGGAAATGCTAGGAGGTGTGTGTGTGTGTGTGTGTGTGTGTGTGTTGAGAGAGAATTAAGAACAAAATGAGTGAAGGGCGCCTGGGTGGCTGAGTTGGTTAAGCGTCTGCCTTCAGCTCAGGTCCTGATCCCAGGGTCCTAGGATCGAGCCCCACATCTGGCTCCCTGCTTAGCAGGGGAGTCTGCTCCTCCCTCTCCCTGCTTGTGCTCTCTGTTGCGCACGTTCTCTCTCCCTCACTCTCTCTTAAATAAATGAAATCTTAAAAAATAAAATAATTTTTTTAAAAAAAGAACACAATGAGGGAATAGGTGATGAACATATAGTCAAGTGCCCCTCACCCTTTAAAATAAACCAAGCTAGGTGTGGATAATTTGAGGTTATAGTGACTGTATCAAAATTGGAATAAATGAATCTTTGTGACCAACTAACTATACAATGGCTCTGATGGGTTCCTGCTTCTTCTCCACATAGACACTGGGATTCACCACAGTCCTGAAATGGTGGTCCAGCTCTTTTTCAGTTCTGTGCTGGAATCTGTAAAAACCACCCTGTCAGTCTGACAGCTGCTCTCCACAGCTCTTCTTTTTACTTTGTTTTCACTTCCACTTTCTCACTCATTTCCTCTGTGGATTAAGGAGAGAGTAGGTAGAGGAGAGAAATTTAACTTCCCTAGTTTCTGACCTCATTCCTGCTCAGCACTCTCTCCATCAGACAGGGCTACTTGGTACCATGAAAAGATGTTTTTATATCGTAACTGTAATTGCTTCGCTGCAGAAAGGCTCTTAACACAAATTGAGAAACATCTCACCACTTTTCAGTGATCTGTACCCAGTGGCAGTGCCAAGGGGTGGCTGAAAAAGGGCATTGGTGGTGATGGCAGAAAATAATCCTAGTATAATTTCTCTTAGCAACGCCCTCCCTAATAACTTACTCCTAAATGATAAATAAAGTCATGTCAACTGTGAATGGAAGTGTCTTTACTGAAATTGGTTATTCTTACTGTTTTATAAGACACAGTCTAAGTAAAGTCAGTGTGGTTGCCCTGTAAACCTAGCTTTAGGCACAGCCCCATGGCATGCTCTCTTCCAGCAAGATTGCTAACTCTGTGCTTTTCCTATATGGAAATTCTGGCACTGCTGATGCTTTTAACAGACTGTCCATATGTGAAAGGTATGTAGTGGATAGTTTTCACATTATAAGGAAGCTTGGTAAACCATATTAAGCCTTGGTCTAAATGTAAGTAGCCTTCTGTAGAAGACCATGCTGTGTAGCCCATGGGTAATACTATGGAAATGGATTCTTGAGTAATCCAGTGAGACCTTGGAATAAATGGTAATTTAGGGGTAGAAAGGAATAATCTTTAGTTACTTCCTTTCCTAGTGAAATGGAAAGATCTCTAATAACTAAGCTTTTATGAAATAATACAAAGGAGTTGATTATTAGCATGGGGATTTGTCCTTATGCTAATGGGATTAAAACTTAAAAAAAAAAAAAAAGGAACACTAAACCAAAGAACAGAGTGTATGTTACTTTCAGATATTTGTAAAAAATTTGATTGAAGGATCTATTAAACAGGAAAGAAGGCTAAGATTTTATCCAACCACTTATTTCTTATAAGAAGTAGGAATATTTAGGGAATGAAGAGTAATAAAGAAAGCTGGATGTCTTAGCAAAACTTCACTGCTCATTTTAATCTTGTATGTGAAGTCTGTTATATGCTTGCCTTTAAACGAATGACCTTTCAGTGCCAGGGAAGTCAAATATCAAACAGTAAAGCCTTAAGTAACAAGAAAATGCCAGAAGTGAGTTGATCTGGTTTAACTCTAGTAGAAGTCTAGAGTAAATGTAGTTTGAATAGAAATTCCTTTTGTTGGGGTCCGTGGATGGCTCAGTCAGAGGAGCATGCGACTCTCGATCTCAGGATCATGAGTTCAAGCCCCATGTTGGGTGTAGAGATTACTTAAATAAATCTTAAAAAAATAAAATCTTTAAAAAAGGGTCCTTTTGTTGCTGAAAATGCATTGAACATATATTCATTTTCTTGCCTTAGAATAACTGAGTGAACATAATTAAATCTTGAATATAGAACTGAAGTGCCTCAGGATAGCCATGGTTAATCTACTTATTGAGCATCGACTGTGAAAGGGTATTGTGTCAGGTACGATGGCTGCTGGAAAGGACACAGCCACTGCCTTCAAGAAGGGTGGACAGTGTGAGGCAGCAGGTACCTCTGAAATGCCTGGTTTGGAGCTCTGAGTTCAGAGGAGCCAATAGGACTGTGGCCTGGCAGGGTTGAAGAGACCGAGAGGTGGAAGGCTGGGCAGAATTCTAAATGAAAGAGAAATTCCTTTAGGTATAGTTAATACATAATAAGCAAAGGCAAATAAGAGGGTAGGCACAAGGCCATATTCCAGTGGATAGGGAGCAGATTAATTGGTAGAAATAAGAGATTTAGGCAGGGATGACTGCAAGATAGTTGGAAAGATAGGGTGGGCATTAGATTACAAGGGGAACATTCTTTTTTCCTCTATTATAAAAGTAACATACTTACCAATTAAGCTTAAATACAAATGAGTGAGTAAAGGGAAAGCCTTCCTTTCTATTTCCATTCCTCAACATGAAAACTAGAGATCTCTTGTCTCTTGACTAGAGATTGTCCTTCTGGAAAATTTCTTTGCAAACACAAACACAGAGCTCTTTAAAACTAGCAAAAACTAAACAGAATAAAAAAGGGAGATCATACCCCACATTCTATACTACAACTTGTGCTTTTTGTTTGTTTCTTAATTTTTAATTTTTTTAAAAGTAATTCCAACATGGGGCTCAAACTCGCATCCTGAGATCAAGAGTCACATGCCAGGCTCCCCTTGTTGGTATTTTTAATTTAAAAACTTTGAAATCCCTTGGACATCTTTTAGTCCAAAAAGTCTGAGTTCATTTTAATGGCTACATAGTATTTCTTTAATTGTTTAATATAATTCATTTAAACAGTCTTTGATAGAAGTATAGTTTATAGTTTGAGACTATTGTCAAAAAGGGGAAAAAATGCTTTTGTGAATATGTTTTATATATTGTAAATTACTGGAATTAAATTGCAGGGTTCAGGGTAGCTGAATTTTTGACATTACCAAATTGCTCTCCAAAAAAAAAGCATATCAGTTTATATGGTCAAAGGGTGTGTGTTTCTCCACTTTTGCTAACACTGGGTTTCATCACACTTTTCAATCTTCCCCAAACTGATAAGTGGAAAAAGGTACCTGGTGTTTTAATGTATTTTTTTAAAACTTGCATTTCTTTAGTAGAGTTTGAATCCCTATAGAAACGTCCTGCTTTTAGTTAGCTTTGCTAATTTTTCTATTGGATTGCTTATCTTTTTATTACTGATTTGTATGACCTCTTTGAATGTTAAACCAGTTAGGTCAGGTGCTGCAAATAATTTTTCCAGGCTTGTCATTTGTCTTCTGATTTTGTTTTAAAATATCATTTTTCCACAAAGGAGTTTTAAAACTTTTATGTAGTCATGGGCGCCTGGGTGGCTCAGTTGGTTAAGCGACTGCCTTCGGCTCGGGTCATGATCCTGGAGTCCCGGGATCGAGTCCCGCATCAGGCTCCCTGCTCAGCAGGGAGTCTGCTTCTCCCTCTGATCCTCCCCCATCTCATGCTCTCTCTCTCTGTCTCATTCTCTCTCTCAAATAAATAAATAAAATCTTTAAAAAAAAAAAACTTTTATGTAGTCATAAACTCATGTTTTTGGGTTATTTTTATGGTCTTATTTTTATGTTTAACTCTTTGCTCCATCTGGAATGTATTTTGGTGCAAGGAATGAGAAAGAATCCATCCATTGCCATTATATGCTCACTGACCTCCTGCAGCACCCCCATTTCCCTCCTGTTACCATGCTGCCTTCTTGCCATCTTTGCTGCCACTCTCTGTTGGGCCTTTCTTATGTTCTTTATGCATTATAAAACTCTGAACTCCTCCTTGTCTCTAATCTCTCAGTGTCTTTAAATCTGCTCTCATACACTGCTAGGATGTACTTTCTAAAGTGTGGATTTGATGATGCTGCTCCTTCGTAGCTCCCCATAGCTTTTAAGATAAAGTTCAGACTCCTTACTTTAGCTGAAAAGTCCCACTGTGATCCACCTCCACCTTCTGCTGCTTTTTGCTCTTTGCTCTAACCATAGTTGAGAATTTGCAGCCTGGTGACAAGTCAAGTTATATGAAGACATCAAAAATACCATTAAGATTTGCAAGGGTTAAATTATACCATCCACCTGCAAAGGAGCTACCAGATAACTTTCCTAGTTGCCAGAGGAGGAAAAAGAGGAGAGAAAGCATAATGCAACAAAGGAAACAGAGGACCTAGCATAGATTTTATAAGACCAATAAGTGGGCAATTCAGATAAGATGTCTACTTAAATCCAGTACCTAATTATGTCCCCTTTATTAAAAAAAATTATAAAAGTTAAAAATAAAAAGGAAAATTTATCAAAGGAGACAAGGTTGGCCCTCTTATATTGAGGAACTTTGTATAATAAAAGTGGTCATGAATCTTTTTTTTATTTTTTGGTCAAATTGGTCCAAAACAGAAAACAGGAACTGGACTAAATGCATAGAGAAACTGACAAACCTGAAAGAAGTGAGTGGAACACTAATTACCTCTCAGTGTTGGTCACACACTCTACTGACTGAGCCAGCCAGGTGCCCCCCAAAACCATTTAAAACTAGCAAAAACTAAACAGAATAAAAAAGGGATGGACAAAAATTTATACAAAGCACAGTAATAGGATTTTGGCCAAAAGGCAAACTTTAACTTAAAAAAAAAAAAAAAAAAAAGAATAGGCTATTGTGTAACAAGAATAGTTGAAATTAATACAAAACTATTTTTAAAAATGAGCTTTTTGGAAGTTAAAGTTCTTTTAAATTCCTTTGATATGATAGACAATCATATCAAATAACCCTAATAAATAAAGTTAAGGGATACAAATTAATATGCAAAAGTTAGTTGTGTTTCTACACATTAATAACAAACTGTCAGAGAAATTAAGAAAACGATCCTATTTACAATTGCACCAATACTTAGGAATAAATTTTAGCAAACAGGTGAAAGATCTGTACACTGAAAACTATAAGACATTAAATGAGAGAAATTGAAGAAGATACAAATAGGGGCGCCTGGGTGGCTCAGTTGGTTAAGCAACTGCCTTCGGCTCAGGTCATGATCCTGGAGTCCCTGGATCGAGTCCCGCATCGGGCTCCCTGCTCGGCGGGGAGTCTGCTTCTCTCTCTGACCCTAACCCCTCTCATGTACTCTCTCTCATTCTTGCTCTCTCAAATAAATAAATAAATCTTAAAAAAAAAAAAAAAGATACAAATAGATATCTCATGTTCTTGGATTAGAAGAATTAATACTGATTAAATGTCCATACTACCTAAAGAAATCTACAGATTCAATGCAATCCCTCTCAAAATTTCAATGGTGTTTTTCACAGAAATAGAAACAACAATCCTAAAATTTGTATGGAACCACAAAGGACCCCGAATAGTCAAAGCCATCCTGAGAAAAACCAAAAAAGCTGGAGACTTCACACTTTCTAATTTCAAACTAAATTACAAAGCTGTAATAATCAAAACAGAATGGCATTGCCATATAAATAGATACATAGACCAATGGAATGGAATAGAGAGCTCAGAAATAAACCCATGCATATATGGCCAATTAATTTATGACAAAGGAAGAATAAGGGAAGGATAGTATCTTTAATAAATGGTTTTGGGGGGCACCTGGTTGGCTCAGTCAGTAGAGCGTGTGACTAAGCTGATGTAGTTGACTCTTTGGTTCATGAGTTTGGCCCCACATTCGATGTAGAGATTACTAAAAAATAAACTTGGGGCACCTGGGTGGCTCAGTTGGTTAAGCATCTGCCTTCAGCTCAGGTCATGATCCCAGGGTCCTGGGATAGAGCCCTGCGTAGGGCTCCCTGCTCAGTGGGGAGCCTGCTTCTCCCTCTGCCTGCTTGTGCACTTGCTCACTCTCAAATAAATAAAATTTAAAAATAAATAAAACTTAAAAACTGGACTCCCTTCATATACTATACACAAAAATCGACTTAAAAAGTGATTGAATATAAGACCTGAAACCATAAAACTAGAAGAAAACATAGGGGGTAAACTTCTTGACATTAGTCTTGGTGATGATTTGACACCAAACATAAAAGCAACAAAATAAAAAATAAACAAGTGGGACTACATCAAACTAAAATGCCTCTTCATAGCAAAGGAAACCATCAACAAAATGAAAAGGCAACCTACAGAAGGGAGAAAATATTTGCAAATCACCTATCTGGTAAGGGGTTAATGTGCAAATATATAAAGAACTCGTACAACTCAATAGCAAAGCATCAATCCAATTAAAAAATAGGCAGAGGAACTGAATAGACATTTTTCCAAAGAAGATATACAGATACCCAACAGATACATGAAAAGGTGCTTAATTTCATTAATTGCATTAGGGAAATGCAAATCAAAACCACAATGAGATATCACTGCACAACTATTAGAATGGCTACAGTACTATCAAAAAGACAATGTAAGTTCTGGTGAGGCTGTGGAAAAAAGGGAACCCTTGTACACTATTGGTAGGAATGTAAATTGATGCAGCCTCTATGGAAAACAGTATGGAGATTCCTCAAAAAATTAAAAATAGAACTAGCATATGATCCAGCAATCCTAATTCTGGGTATATATCCAGAGGAAGTGAAGATAGGATATTAAAGAAATAGCTTTACTCTGATGTTCATTGTTCTCACTGGGGGGAAAAAAGATAAATATGTGAGGTGATGGGTGTATTAATTAACTAGATGGGGGATTTTTTTCCCCAATGTATACATATGTTAGATCACAATGTACACTTTGTCTTTAAAATCTTTGTCAATTATACCTCAGTAAAGCTGAAATTTTTAAAAAACCTGTGCTTTGGAGATAAATTTATAGCCACAAACGCTTTCATTATTGAATAAGAAACCCAACAAATAAACTAAAAATTCAATATTTTTTTTAAAGAAAAAGCAAGCTTAATAGACAAATAGGAAAGAAGTAAGAAAAATAAAATGATTAAATTAGAAAATTTAAAAAAGAATAGAAAACATAAATCCAAAAGATCATATACCATAGATTGCTTAGCAGTCTGATTGAGAGGAGAAATACACCTAGAAATGAGAGGCTATGTAACCAGAAATATGCTTTAGAAACTTTAAATCTTTATGAATAAGTTTAAAAAGATGGAGAGAGAAGGGAATGAGCCAAGAGTTGGAAAACTTGGATAAATTAGTAGCCATTGGAAAAAGTCAAAGTAATGTTGGGAGTGGGGTGGTAGGGAAAGGGGTGGATGATCAATTTAATAGACAACCTCCAAGTAACCACTAATCCCAGTGTTGTTTAAATTATTCAAGAGCATGGAAAAACCTGAAAAGCTACACAATTAATTTGATGAAGCTGCCTGTCTCTGACAAAAGTCTGATAAAACTAGCATTTAAAAAGGTGATAGACTAATCCCACTTATGAATATAGTTGAAAAATCCTAAATATTAACTCCTACTTTAACAGGTTCAAGTACTGTTTCCATCATGACCCAGGGAGATTTATTCCAAGAATACAGAAATGGCTTAGATTAAAATTAAGAACTACTGATTCTGGGACTATGGTAAACTAGATGGTAATGATATCCCTCCTAGTATAGCTTACTAAGATAGAATGTGTATGAACATTTCAAACGTTGAGGAAAATGTAAGGCAGTTCCAGTGAGAATTCACAAGAATTAGCCAGCACTGGAGTCAAAGGCAGGGTTCTGTCCTCCTATTCCACCCCAAATTGGGAGAGATATTACCTGTTAGCTTTGTTCTGGGGAGAGCAGGAAAAAGAACACATAGCCATGTATTCACAAGGGTTAGGCTCAGAATTCACATCACCATGTTTGGTCCTCAGAAAACCCAGGGCAGTAATTAAAAATGTTGCCAAGGAGGTAGCCTTTTAGCACCTAGCAGAAACAAGTGCTCATTCTCTGATGCACTTTTATTTTGGCTTCAGAGAATTCCCACAAATGATATTCCAAGGAGCATGAATTCACCAAAAGTAAAAGAAAAGCCACCATGAGTCAGAGTCAGCTGAAACAAATGGCCAAAGAGGGCAGAGGCTGGAGCTAATAGACACAGAACACACAACAAATATGTTAGAAAATAAGAATCCTGAGGGACGCCTGGGTGCCTCTTGATTTCGGCTCAGGTCATGATCTCAGGGTCATGAGATCGAACCCCATGTCTGGCTCCACACTCAGTGGGGAGTCTGCTTGGGATTCTCCCTCCCCCCCACCTCTCTCTCTCTTTAAAAATAAATAAATAAATCTTAAAAAAAAAGAATACAGAAAGTTTGGCAAAGGAATAAACTTTTAGAATTAGATTGGGAAAAAAAGGACCAAATAAAATCTCGAAAAAAAAGTGAAAGTTGGATTTGAAGCCCAATACAGTCACATTTCTGGGTGGCTCAGTCAGTTAAGCATCAGACTCTTGATTTCAGCTCAGGTCATGATCTCAGGGTCTTGGGATCAAGCCCTGCATCCAGCTCCACACTCAGTGGGGAATCTGCTTGAGGATTCTCTCTCTCCTTCTCCCTTTGCCTCTCCCCTGGCTCGTGTGCTCTCTCTCTCTCAAATAAATAAATACAAATAAATAATACAAATAAATACAAAAAGATCAACAGATAGCAGCTTAGACACAGCCAAAAATAGTGAACTGGAAGAAAGGTCTGAAGCAATTGCATTCAGAGCTAGGTGGAAAATATGGGTGAGAACGTAAGAGATGTGGAAGACTGAGGAGGTCAAATGTATCCTTAATTGAAATTCCTGGAGGTAACAGAGGCCATGGGGTAGGTGCAATATTAGAGAAGGTGATGGCTGAAAATGTTTCTGAAGCACGTGCAAAAAAATCAGTCTTTAGATTTAGGAACCCGAATGAATCCCAAACAACACAAAAAATTAAATCCCCACCTGGACACAACATAGAAAACCTCAGAGTACACATAATGAAATATCATAAAAGCAGCTGCAGAGAAAACATTACCTACAAGGTAACAGCAATTAGACTGATGATTGTTTGCCAATGGCAATATTAAAAGGCAGATGAGGTGCGCCTGGGTGGCTCAGATGATTAAGCGTCTGCCTTCGGCTCAGGTCATGATCCCACGGTCCTGGGATCGAGCCCTGCATCGGGCTCCCTGCTCCGCAGGAAGCCTGCTTCTCCCTCTTCCACTCTCCCTGCTTGTGTTCCCTCTCTCTCTGTGTCTCTCTCTGTCAAATAAATAAATTTTAAAAGTCTTAAAAAAAAGGCAGATGAATATTAGTGTTAAATTAGAACTCTTTTCAACAACTACCTCTCAACACATTATCTTAAAGAAAGAGGGCCAAATAGTTTTTTTTTTTTTAATTCAGGGAAGCTATATGATTATCTTTAATGCTGAGAAGACAGAAATTCAACGCCTTCTGCTTACTTGAAAATGAAAACCGAATAAACCAGGAATAAATTATAAACTCTCTAAGCATAGGGACCCTGTTCATCACATAATCATATACGTAGAAGGCACTCAATAAAGATCTGCATGAATGGCCTTTCTTTGACCTGAGAGTGGCTATTTACCAGCAACCGGCAGGTATCATCGATGATAGTAAAATGTTACAGGCATTCCTATTAAAGTATAGAGCAAAATATGAGTGCCCAGTATTGCCACTGTTGTCTAATGTACCTGAAATTCTACTTGAGAGAACGAAATGATGACTATGAGAAGGAAGACATTACTAATTTTTAAATCAATGGCATCTCTTATTCATACAACAGAAATTAATCACCTGGAAAGCTATGAGAAGTCATATATAGAGATTTGACCTAGAAGAAATAAGGCATATTTCCTATCCAGGAGCTTGAACAGCATCCTTCCTCAGGTTTTTGTTCAAAATCAAAAATATATAATTGTATTCGTCCAATGGTATAAACCAACCAGAAACATGAAGAAGAATCAGGGTGGCTCCTGCCTTCAGTTTGAGTGGTAAACAGGGCAGCGTATTTTGGCTATAATGGGTATAAAGGAGCAACTTTTCAATTTTATCTGAGCATTATAGTGGGGGGGTGGGGCCGTGGGAAAGAGCCATAAAATGCCTCCTAGGTGAAGTGATCCTTAAATTGAGTCCAAATTCATGACTAAAAGGCCACGTTTTAAAGAAAAGATCCTTAATGTGAATTGTTATCCTCGAATAGGTAATTCATGTGGCCATCTTTACATTTCACGACTAGAGTGAAAGATGTTGAAAGGGGAAAATCCGTCACTTGACAGATTGTGTTATAAGCCAAGATCAGGAGGTTTTTATTTTGGGGAGTTAATCATACCGAGTGCTTATATAGATGTAGCTTATAAAGAGATGTCTGAAGAAGTCTGTTCAGTTCTAATCTGATTATCCTAATAGGTTTAGTGGGTACAGTAGTTGACAATGGCCTGCTATTAATTAACAAATAGTCTTTTTATTTTTAACTTGAACTTGAAGCTCTGATTAAACAATATGATTAATTAGAACACTTGAGACTTGGCCTGAAATTGATGACTTCGGAGCTCTAAAATCATTGTGTTTTTCCTAAGTGAATATGCACATAATTCTCTCTCTCTCTTTGGGGACATAGGGAACTGCCACTCTGTGTAATACTTGTTGGTTTCCTCAGGACCCTCCCACTTCTCATTTCCATGTAGTTTTTGTATCTTTCCTCCTCTTAGAAGCATTAATCTCCTGCCCACACCCTACAATTGCTTCGATAAAGTCCTTTTGGTCTTTTGAGGAAGCCTTGCCAATTCCACTTCAAACAAATTTATGATTAACTAAAACAATTCTTTCTTTTCTAGGATTGTAGAAATCTATAGTAGACGATTACAAGGTAAACTTTTAAACTTTTATTTACAGAAAAACTTTTTTTTTCTTAAGGAAAAAGTATTTTTTGTTGTTCTCATTACACATGTAATACATATGACTTACCAAAGTCAAAACCTCATAGGAATATAACCTAGAAAGGGAAAGTCTGCAGTGTTTCAAGCCTCCAGAAGAAATCATTGTTGTATTTGCACATTCCTTCATATTTTGTGCATCTACCAACATTTTAAAATCAATTTATTATATTTTTAAATGGGCTCATATTGTATGTAATGGGCTTCACTTTTTTCCCCTATTTTTTTTTTCACTTAACAAATCAAACATTTTTTTCCCACATGCATGTAACTGTCTTATTCATTTTGTACAAATCAAACATTTTTTTCCCACATGCATGTAACTATCTTATTCATTTTGCTGGCTGTTTAGCATTCCATTGTACGGCTGTGCTGGGGCTTGATTTAACCAATCCCTGCTCTAATAGGTAGTTGAAAATTTTGTCAGTTTTCAAATAGATGCGATGCTGCCGTGAACACTTTAATATGTTTTCAAAGGCGAATTTTTTATTCAGCACAGGGACTGCATTGTTTAGGTTAGATTCTTGGTTTTCAGCTTTACATACAATTCAATAATTGGGTTTAGTGCTCTTGTTAATCCTGTCGCGAGCTATTTATTCATCTGCATGGAGGTGCTTGTCATCAGTTGGTCTTCCGCACGCCTAAGAGACAGTTGTCATTCTTACCCACTCCCTGCAGTGGTGCTGACCTGCAGATGAGGGAATTGAACAGCTGTCTCCTGTGGGCGGCAGACAAAGCAAACTGGTAAAAGCTGGTGTGTCTTGGTTCTGATGCCTCACAGAAGTCTGCTTTTTAAGATTCCAAATATTCTAAAGACCGCTGTGTCAGACTCTTCAACGGAGCTTCTTGTCACCCCACAGTTCAAGAGCGGCTGACGAAACAAATTGCCGTAGCAATCACAGAAGCCTTGCAGCCTGCTGGAGTTGGGGTGGTGGTTGAAGCAACGTAAGTCCATATTTGTCCTTAATGATGTCATCGTGGTGCACAGAAATGGTATTTAGTGCTGCTCTGTTTTTCCAGCACCAGGTGATGCCACATCATTGACAGTGTCACGTTTTCTGTCTCTGACCTGAAGCTTTCTTTTTTTTTTTTTTTTTTACCTCTTGCATTTACTGTGTGGCCGATACAGGAACCAGAGTTCGGGAGACTGGTTTTGTTTTGTTTTCAATGGGGATGGTGGAGGTGTCGGGAGTCATCAGTCTAAGCGTGGTGATTTGTGCAACCAGTAGCATTTTATGTCTTCTTTTGATTTCTTCTTTGGCTCTTTGTTGCTCCAAGCAGACTTTTCCTAATATTTTGTCACACATTTTAAAAAATGGAGCTAAAACTGGGTATAAAGGGCACCTGAAGAAACTTCTTTAAGTTAGAATGAATGATGAGAATTGCACACATCTTGTCCATTCTTCTGACATGGCATGAGCTCTGTGCAGTGCAGGCTGTCCAGCTTTACCAGGTTGCCTACACGCACTGGGATCACTGTTCCCTAGATTCTGCCTGGTTACACCAGCATACTTCAGTATTTCTCCAAATACCTAAGCTAATATTGTGCTGTTTGGGTCCTACAGATGGAGCAAGTGAGAATTCTGAATTTCTTTTTATCCAGAAGTTGTTTTTATTTCTGTGGACCCCTTGTATTATTTTCACCTAGGAAGAAAATTCCCTTGTTTCCCCTTCTGCTAGATGCATCAAAGATTCAACCACTGCTAAGAATAAGAGCTATATGACTAAGAAACATAAATAAAAGTTTTCGGTCACATTTGTCTAAGAAGTGATCTTTGGATCAGTTGGTAGCTGTGAACTCAGTATAATCAGATTTAATTTTTTGGCCTGCTTTTGACTTTAAAAACCAAACCAGCAACTGTCTATTTCTTTAAGCCACCTCTGTTGTCTTGTTTTGTAGACACATGTGTATGGTAATGCGAGGGGTACAGAAAATGAACAGCAAAACTGTGACCAGCACGATGTTGGGTGTGTTCCGGGAAGACCCAAAGACTCGGGAAGAGTTTCTAACTCTCATTAAGAGCTGAACTTCAGTGTGTGTCATGTGCTTTGAGGATCGTGTCACTAATAGCGTTGTTTGGTCTTAATTGTTTGTACATTCCATTTTCAATTGTTACAGATGTGAACTTTATTCCTTGTCACTAATGGTGTTTAATAATTATTTATAGCAAATCAAATAAAAATAATTAACAAAGGGGTGAGCCCTCTACTTTCTTCTTGCCACCTTTTAGTGGTAACTTTCAAGGAAACTGCCCATAGTGTAAGTTACATGCACAAAACCACTGCCATTTGGATAACCTTGAGGGTGCTGGGAAGGAAGAAAAATACAAGTATTTTGTTCAAATACTATGGTAATTGGGTTCATAAGCATAGGAATGTTGGGAATGGGGGAAAACTATGGCCAATATACTATCCCCCCAAATGGTGTAGTGCTTAAAATAATTTTTGTACACTGTGCAGCATCACTCTGCAAACTCAGAGTCCAACAGGTTTCACTTTAATCACATTTATTAAACTGCCAGGGCACTTTATTTTTTATATATTTATTTTTTGACTATCCAGTTGTAACGTTAGTCACCAAAGGCAGGTGGTGGAATATCTGTTTTTGATTTTGTGAGTTAAAAAGGCACATTTCTACTTTCTATTCTTTTTTTAAATTCAAGTACAGGGAATTAGTTCCTATTGTTTACAAGTGTATTCTCATGTCAACACACAGGGATTTAGGCATTTAACTCTCTGTGCCTTGATGAGAATATCACACCACTTAGAGTGTAGATATCTTGGCCTTTTTTTAAAAGCCATTATTCTATGAGACTTAAGTACTGACCCTGCAAATAACTAGTCCTCACTGTTTTACCTGTAGGAGTTTCTTGCAAGCTTACTTTGTGTATTCCTTGGAGATGCCTCAAAACTTTTTTTTTTTTATCTTAACAAATATTTTTCTAAGTATTTCCAGAAACTTTTGAGAATGTCCATCATTTTCAGGTCTGCAGAACCATAGCTTCTGTGAATAGGAAAGCATGCAGAATGAACTGTGGACTGCATTGTGAGTGATATCCAGTGTTCAATGAAAGCTACATTATTGGTATCTGTGAAAATGTACTGTAATTTTCTGGAATTACTAGAAATTATTGGAAGCCCCCATACTGGTTCCTCTTGTGCTCCATATGGGTCTTGTCTTCAGCGTAACTGTTTAAGTGGTATACAGGTCTTCTTGTCCAGGAAGCTGTTGCCTTATTAATGACTCAAAATTTCCTCCACTGGGGCAGTCTGGGCCAAATTAAAATAAACAAACAAAAAAACCCAACTTCCCTGCAAAAACAAAACCACAGTCATTCCATGGAAAAGTCTCTTATTTAGTTGACATTGTGCTCTTCAAATTTATTTCATTACCTTAAGAAGAATTAACTACAGTGATTACTATAACCTTGAGAGTCCTGTCTCTGCCATTTTGATGTCATTTGCCTTATGATGGGACAAGATGGCGGAAGTGCTGTTTTTTTAAAAAAAAATTCTTCCCTACTTGTATTTCCTATATTTTTCTATATTTGGAGTTTCTGAAGTACAATGGTAATTTATTTTGAGTTCCTTTTAAAATCTAATGTGATATAAACATTATCCTGCTTAATAGACATTTAGAAGTAGAATTAGGCACTCATGTTTGGTATTTTAAAGTAAAAACAGATGTGACTTGGAGGACCAAAGAAATTGTTAGCTATAAATTCATCTTTCTGAGATCAATTGTATTCCTTTTTAATGAGTCTCTGTTCTAACATTGCCTGGAAGTGTTCTTATAAAGGTCTAATGTATCTACAGGCTGTCGTCTTATTGGTAAATGCAAAGTAATAACCTTGTCTGTTTTACTCTAGTTGGTAGTACTTTAAAATTACCTTTTCATATCCATGGCCTCGAGTCCATTTTGGGGATTTTTAAGAATTTGATGCATTTAGGTATACTGTTCAATTAAATTGTTTGAATTTTATGTGTGTGTATATCTATTCCTGAAGTTGGTTCTATTGAAATTATTAAAGTGTTGTAACTTAGTTTCTTGTGGAAGTAGTTTCTTTTTGAACCATTTTTATAACTATGCCAATAAATTAGATTATTTTAATTGTATTCTCTTTACCAAAGATACCCATCATAAGGGTTTCCCTGAGTCATCAAGCTATTAGAATATAAATCCCAGTGGCAGTACAAATTAACCTGGGGTTCTCTGTCTTCCTTTGGTATTTGGTTTGGGTAATACTGTCCTCACCCTCTGGCTGGTAAGGGAAGAGAAGGTCTGGGGTAAGAGCGAGGAATCTGAGTGGCCCTGGTGTCCCTGTTGTCCTAAATCTAAGTCTGGGAAACTGCAGCCTTCTGAGAACTGGCACTGTTTCTGTGTGGGAGCTATTGGAGAAAGAAGAGCAGGCTGGGGCTGGGAGCCGGGCAATGCAAGGAGTGGAGGAGAGTTTCCTTTCTTCTTCTAGGGAAGAGCCTGCCCTGGACAAAACTTCCGAGTAAGTGTGAAGGTTTTGCTGCCTCTTTTTTGTCTGTGCCTGGTGACCTCATCATTCCCTCCTTTGGGGGTGTTCTTCTCCCTATTTTCTACTCTACCTAGGCAGAGGCCCCTGCCCTCACTGATGTCAGTGTGCCCAGGTGTTAGGGTCTGGAGTGGTGTGCTGCTCCTCGAAGGACTTTGTAGACTGTTGGGTAATGAATCTAGTCTCCCAAACTAGGAATGCTTATTGAACAAACATTCCTAAAACCACAACTCACAAGTGTCAGTAAAACAATGAGCTGCTCAACTAAGTGGAAGAGCAGTTGCAAACACCAAAGGTGTTGAGAATGTCATCAACACAGAACACTTAAATTCACACCGAAGGACCTGGGTCCTCTCGCTGATAGTGAGAAGAGGAAGTCTCAGTAGATGAGCTCAATGCCAATTATAAATACCAGATAGCCCCAACCCTCCAGAGGCATTTGCTTTAGTTTAGTCTTTATTATGGAAAAAAACATACAACCGTAGACAGTACATAATTACATGACCCCCATGTACCCATCACCCGGCTTCAATAAGTTTCAACTCATGACCATCTTTATTCCCCTGTACTTGCCATCCTCACTGGATTATTTCAAAGCAAATTCCAGACATTATTTCACCCATAAAATATTTCAGATTATCTATCTAAAAGGAGAGGAATCACATAAAAAACCCATTCACACAAAAATTTAATTATCACACAAAAAATTAATGCTTTGTAATATCAAATATCCAGTCAGCATTCAGTTTTTCCCTATTGCCTCATAAATTTATTCATCGCTTATTGGAATCAAGGTACAGATGAGATCCATACATTGCAATTGGTTGATCTGGGTTTTTTTTTTTTTTATTGTGGTAAAAAAAACCCTCATAATATAGGGGCTCCTGGGTGGCAGAGTCGGTTAAGCACCCAACTCTTGGTTTTGGCTTAGGTCATGATGTCAGGGTCATGAGATAGAGCCCCACAGTGGGCTCCACGCTCAGCAGGGAGTCTGCTTGAGATTTTCTCCCCACCTCCCCGCTCCTCCCCCCGCTGGTGTGCACTCTCTCTAAAATAAATAAATCTTAAAAAAACCCCACAAAATTTACTATCCTAACCATTTTTAAGTGTACAGTTTGTAGTAACTATAGGTATATTGTTGTATGACAGATCTCTAGAACTTTTTCATCTTGTAAAACTGAAACCTTATATCCATTGAACTCTTTTTCTCCCTCCCCCCAGCCCCTGGTAATCACCATTCTACTTTCTGTTTCTGAGTTTGACTACTTTAGAGTCCTCATATAAGTAGAATCATGCAGTATTTGTTTTTTTGTGACTGGTTTAATTTCACTTAGCATAATGTTCTCAAGATTCATCCATGTTGTAGCATATGACATGATTTTCTTCCTTTTAAAGGTTGAATAATATTCCACTGTATGCATATAGTACATTTTAAAAAATTTATCCATCTATTGATGAGCATTTATATTGCTTCCACCTCTTGGCTATTGTGAATTATACTGCAATGAATATGGGAGTGCAAATTATCTCCTCGAGAACCTGTTTTCAATTCTTTTGTATATATACCCAGAAGTAGGATTACAGAATTTCTATATTCTCTCTATATGATAATTCCTTAAAACTTTTTGAGGAACCTCCATTCTGTTTTCCATAGTGGCTCTACCATTTTACATTCCCAACAACAGTGTACCAAGTGTTCCAATTTCTCCACATTTTTGCCAGAACTTGTTATTTTCCAACTTTTTTGGATTATGGCCATCCTAAGGGGCATGAAGTAATAGTTCATTGTGGTTTGGATTTGCATTTCCCTGATGATTCGTGATGTTGAGCATCTTTTCAAATGCATAGAGACCATTTGTATGTCTTCTGAGGAGAAAGTCTATTCAAAGTCCTTTGCCCATTTTTTAATCAGGTTATTTTTTGTTGCTGAGTTGTGGGAGCTCTTTATAACCCCTTATCAAATAAATAGGTTGCAAAAATTTTCTCCATCTTATAGATTGCCTTTTCACTCTGTTGATTGTTTCTTTTGCTGCACAGAAGTTGTTAAGTTTGATGTAGTCCTGTTGGTCTATTTTTGCTTTTGTTGCCTATCCTTTGGTGTCATATCCAAGAAATCATTGTCCATTCCAATGTTGTGAAGATTTTCTTCTGTGCTTTTTTCTAGGAGTTTTATAGTTTTAGTTCTTACATTTAGATCTTTAATCCATTTTTAGTTAATTTTTGCATATGGTGTAAGGTAAGGGTCCAACTTCATCCTTTTGCTTGTGGATGTCTGGTTTTCCCAACACCATCTGCTAAAGAGATTCTCTTTCCCCACTGTGTAGTGTTGGCACCTTTATAAAAAATCATTTGATCATATACATGTAGATTTACTTCTGGGCTGTCTCTTCTGTTCCATTGGTCTATATGTCTTTATGCTAGAACTAAACTATTTTGATTTGTTGTAGCTTTGTAATATGTTTTGAAAATGTGAGGCCTCCAGCTTTGTTTTCCTTTCTCAAAATTGTTTTGACTACTGGGGTCCTTTGGGATTCCACATGAATCTATTTCTGCAAAAAAGGCTGTTGGGATTTCATCGAATATAGATTGCTTTGGGTAGTATGAATAATAACATTAAGTCTTATAATCCATGAACATGAGATATTTTTCCATTTATTCATGTCTTTAATTTCTTTCATCACTGTTTTATAGTTTTCGCTGTACACGTCTTTCCCTGTCTTGGTTAAGTTTATTCCTAAGTATTTTATTTTTTAACAGACTTTATATATTAGAACAGTTTTAGGTTCACAATAAAATTGAGTGCAGAATACAGAGATTTCTCATATACCTCCTGCCCCACTCATGTGTAGACTCCCCAAATATCATCACCACCCACCCCCCACCAGAGTGGTGCATTTGTTACAATTGATGAAACTACATTGATGGACAATTGTAACCATCCAAAGTCCATAGTTTGTATTAGGTTGCACTCTTGGTGTACCTTCTGTTGGTTTGGACAATATAATAATACAGTATAATTGTATCCACCATTACATTGTCAGACAGAGTAGTTATGCTGCCCTAAATATCTGTGCTTCATCTATTAATCATCTATTTTATTCTTTTTGATGTTATTTTATTGTAAATAGAATTTTCTTAATTTCTTCTTTGGATTGTTCATGGGTTGGTATGTTTCATAAGTCTGTTTAAAGTTGTAGATTCATCTCTTTTTCCCTTGCTTTCATACTTCCCTGACAATTTATTTGGTCATTTGTTTTTGGAGAAGCTCCATGTGTGCCCCACGAAATGTCAACAGCTGGGATGTCTGTGGCTGCCCGAATGAAGAGAAACTTCAACTGAGCAGAGGGAAGAGTTGCTCTCTTCTACAACATTCCTTCATGCCCTTAAACTCCTATTCCCGAGACAGCCCAGGTCAGCCTGCACTGCTCAACCTTCAACCTGGACACAGCTCTTTTTAGTTTTGTACCCTCCCAGGTAGGGAACAGAATTTATTCCTCTTTGGGGTGGGTCGGGCTGGGTGTCTTCCGCTTCTGGATAGGCTTCAGTTTTAAAACATCTACCACATGGTTTTCTTGGCTTCAGTGTGGTGGGTTCCTTGGCTGCCAAGATTTTGGTTAAGGTGGAAGGGTTATTATAGGACTGGAAACAGTGAATCCCCCAAGACTTGACATCACTTTGAGGGCTGATCCCTGGGGAATTCCGAGGTTTGGCTTGGACGGTAAGAGTGTTTGAGTGCCTGATTACAGTTATATTTGTATGGCCCTCTGAGTAAGGATACCAGGCAGGCTCTAGCTGACTGGGATGGAGAAGGAAGTGACACACCAGGTCTTGTGTTTAAGCACCTTCTTGTATTCTCTCCCTAACGGTGTAGTTGTGACTTGTTTACAAATCCTCTTGGGAGAACTGCTAGCAAATGCCTTACGCAGCCCTAATACACCCATCCACTTTTCCTCCTATTTCTACATTTTCCTGTTTGGTTTGAGCAGTGTGTCCACAACCCTGACCTTTTGAGAAATCCTTTAACTTCTGGAACTGATGTGCTGCCCAGAGAGACGTGGCTTGGCTGTTGGCCAGTACAGAGAAGGCTGTGTTGAGGGAGTCCTGTGATGAAATGCCTGGGCATGTATGGAAACTTCCTCTGAGGCCATCACACTTAGGCTTTGTTGATTTTCTCCTGACTTTAGGATGAGTGTTTTCTCCCTCTTTTTTTCTGGATTTTTTTCTTATTTGAAAATGTGCTGAATGACTAGACAAATGGGATAATTTTCTTTCTAATTTGTCTTTTTGTGGGGTTTCCCATTATATGTGTGATGATACTAATCTTTATAGTCATATTCTATCTTGAATGGTAAATTTCTTTCTGGAGATTTTTCTCTTTGCAGGGCCGTTTCCCTTCTAAAACCTAGGGATAAACTGAAAAGAGACAGAAAAGCCAGTAAATTAAAAATCAGTTTAAAACAACTAGCAGGGACCATAGGATTATTTCATATTGGTCATTTGGAAAGTCACGTTAACCAAGGACAACCAGTCTCAGAGCAAAACTTCTCATTTCTCATTTCTGGGTTGAAAGTTGATTCTCCTGAAAGTTGGTTCACCTGTGAGCTAGGAGCATGTGAACTTGAAGTCCTTATTCAAATCTTATTTGACCTTGTCCTGCTTAGCAGTTGTCAAAATCACCTCATCATGAAGGGATAGGAGGAGAATGACTTATGTCAGTGCTTGAATATTTTGTTAATGGAATTTCTGTATAAACTTAATATTTAGAAAATAATTGTAAAATAAAAAGGGTCTTGTGCATTTGAAGTATAGGTAGGTCAACAATGAATTCTCATGGCCTTTTAAACTAGAACACTATAAAAAAAATTAAAATCAAGGTTGAACCCTGAGTCTTGAGAAATGATAATTTGTTTCCTGCCTTTTAGTTTTTTGGAGATGGAAGAGAAATTTTCCAGATCTAACATTGTGTGTGTATGTACACATGTGCATGCCTACCCAACGTTAAATTGGAAAAGTTGTTATGAGGCGCTTTTTTAAAAAATGGGGTATAGTAAACTTTCAGTAGTACTTCCCACAGTATTATTTTCTCAACAGTTTTTTGAGTAAAGAACATTTCTATTTTATCAGGGAGCAAGTTTGGGCTCCAGGAGGCTTAAATAACTTGCATCACTGTCATTGGATTAAAGAGCAGAGGTTCCTATCTTGATTCTCCATCTGTTGGTCTTTCTATTAACCAGTGGGCCCAGGCCATTAGATTACTTTTAGCTCATCATTGCAGCTGGTTAATCTTTTCCAGCTGACCTCTGTAACTTTGAGCCCCTATTGTTTTGAACTGGAATCAGATTTTTGAAGATGTTTACAATTGACTTCACCCTTTGAACTCAAAAGTGCTCTGGGCGAGTAACTTTAAGATAGGGGTGTGAATTGGCTACCTGTATAGTTTCATCTGGTTGTAAGTCTTAAATGCTCACATTTTTAAAAAATTATTTTTTATACTGGTGATACATGTACTTAAAACAAAATTCAAATAGCACAAAATGATTTTAAGGAAAAGTTTACCTTTACTTCTGCCCTTGAGTAAGGCAGGCAACCATTACCACCAGGGATATTTTATGAAATGCTTTACTATTATTGCAGATTGAAAACCCTTCTTTCCTTCATGTAGGCTGTTTGTACTTCTAATGGTAAAATGGGTGGCTCTAAAGTGGTGAGTGGTTTCTGTAACTATCAGAATGTAAGATCCATTAAGATTATTATTTGTAGTGTTCTTCTTAGATCAACATTAGATGCTTTCTTGGAAAATTTTTTAGCAAAAACTTCTGCCAAAAAATTTGTCCACTTTACAGAAATTTGACCATTTTAGCAAAGAAAAGTGCTTCTGATGAACTGAGTGTTTTAAAGCAGAGGCTCTTTAAATTTTTTTTTCCCACTTTTTACCATTTTTGAATAGCTAATGCATTCATTTGCACAATATTTAAAAAGCATGAAAGGATATACAGTGAAAAGTCTCTCTCTCCACAGCCACCCAGTTCCCCTCCCCCCAAATTACTGTTTTTTACTACTTTCTTAATTCCAAAAATATTTAAGGCACATATAAGCAAACTCTCTCACATAGAGAATTATTCCTATATTATATATAATATATATGTTTGCTTATTTGAATAAGGAATTCTTGACGATGTGTGCCCATCAGAACCACCTGGGGAACTGTTAGATCATACAATGTGCCTGTACCCTATGGAGACTTATTTGGTATTTGTATTTAAAAAACAATGCCCTTGGTTATTCTGGTTGGCTCCTCTGGTTGAGAACCACTAGGCTAAGATATAACTATTCAGACCCAGGGGGCACATCAGGAAGCCACTGGGCCCAAGCCCAGGTGATTTGGGCAGGAGAACAGCTGCATGGATCACTCTGTGAGCTGTGAGCAATCGGTTCCACCATCCACAGTTAAGGGCATCTGCAACCACTCAGCTGATAAGTCTAGAGGTAAATTGCCCCTTAAAAGGGACTGTGTCCAGATTAATATAATAAGTGCTGCAATTACCTGTGTATAAATAACTTAATTCTTTGGTCTGATTTTTCCAAATATATCTTACATTTTCCCTTCTGATTTTATAGTTGATCATGGTAGAAAACTTAGAAAATACAGTAAGGTATAAAGAAAAAGACTAGTTACCCATAATTACATAGTCCAGAGATAGCTGCTGTTAACATTTGTTTTATTTTACTTTTAACATTGTGTAAATAACGTAGGCACACTCCTGGAATATTTAAAGCAAATTCATCCCATTATTTCATTTCATCTGTATTTACTTCAATATGTCACACTAATGAACAAATGGCAAGGAAGCACTTAAAACACACACACATACACACACATTACTAAATCCAACAAAAATCTACAATGATTACTTAGTATCATACCCATTCTGCACTGACCTTTTTCCAGATTATCTCAATTTTCTTTTTAGAGTTCATTATTAACACTTCGATACATACTCTTCCAGCCTTTGTCTCCTCCTTCTCCCCATGTAACTCTCTGTAATTCTTTGGGTACTGTAAAGTACACACAGCCTTTCCCTCTCTTGGTATCTTATCCTGGTACATCTTATAGCTTTGTGTAAATGGCCATGTGACATTCCATGGTAGAAATATCATAATGTACTGCTCATTTCTATATTGAAGGACTTTTAGGTTGTTTCCAGTTTTTTATTATTATAAATAATGCTATAGGAAACATTTTTATTTTGCAAGAATTAGGTTCTAGATAGGGATTTACTGGGATAAAAAGTACCCCCCCCTTTCTCTCTTCCCCTCTCCTAAGTTAACAAAAATGGATGACCTCACTTGACTAGTCATGTTAACTCCCAACCCCTGCAATGTATAGATATCCTCTTATAGAACTGTCTTATAGCTAAAATTTTTATAACATACACGCTAATTTCTTTTTTTACCTAGGGACACCCTAGGTAAAAGGGTGATTTATCTTGGCAGGTTCACATTTTTTAAACAGACTGTTTTCTTGAGACACTTGTAGGTATACAGTCTATTGTAAGAAACATTACACAGAGATCCCTTCTATATTCTGCAATGGTTTCCCCCAATGCTAAATTTAACAAAACCATCATACAATATCACAACCAGGATATTGACATTGACACAATTTATTAATCTTATTCAGATTTTCCCCATTTTACTTGTACCTGTGAATGTGTGTATTAAGTTTTAGTAATAAACATGTGGTTTGGTGTATCCACCGCCACAGTCAAGATAACTCAGCAGTTCTAACATCACAAGGATCCATTGTATTGCTTTGTTATAATCTCACATTCATCCTCTTCACATTAAAAAAAAAAAAAGAACCTCTTGAGATCTGAGTTCTGCGTTTTGATATTCCTGGGGTCTTTAGTCCTTTTTAATGACAGTATAAGAAACCACAGGTCATCTTGTTAAAATAATAATAAAAAAAATCACTAGGGCATTGTAAGGAAGACCTTGAATTATGTGTGGCTTTACACCAGCTAATAAATAGATGAGAATGATTTGTGATTAGTATATCAATTGTAAATGAAAGGGTGTGTTTTGAGGTTTTTTGAAAACTGTTCTCAGGAGGAACTTTAAGCATACACACATACACAGACTCTTGATAAACATTCCAAATTGCTTCCAGACAAGGTATTACCAACATTGAGTATCATTTTTAAAATGTAATATGTTACTAAGTGAACAATATTTTCATTGTCTTACCTTTATGTTAAAGTCTTTTAATACATTTATTATCAAATTGGGTCTCAAAGAGTACTGCCAATATTCTCCTAGAGGATACGGGGCAGACGTTTCTTTCATTTCTCTGGTTGTCCAATAATTCAAAACATTATTTTCAGCAAAAATCAAATCACTAAGCTGCCAAATGCAATAAGCATTCAGACTTCTATATTTAACAAAGCTGGTACTAACTACTCTGCTCGTGTGGTTGAGGCAATCATATTTTGCTTAATGGGGTTTTCTGTCTAAGGGAAGACTGGAAGACTTTTGCTAAAATTATTTCTAAAAGGGATTTGATCTAAATCAAAGGATACTTACCTTTTCTGAGTACAGTTTAATGAAAAATAATTTTATTTTCTTTGAGAGGAGGTAATCTCTGAGAGGAGGGTCCCTCGCAGTCTCTCTCTGAGAAATGATCATATTCTTTCTCCTTGTTACTGGTCAGGGTACTCCAAGTCATCATGGCATGCATCATGGCATGATATCTCCTTTCATGGGGTCAGAATTACTGGTCTACAGTGAATTGGTATGGATCTACCTTTATTATAATCCATTGTTTCTGCTAAAGTCAAACATTGCTGAACTTGGAATTGAGGAGATTATAAACAACACTGTATGGATGAACTTGGAATTGAGGGCATAATAAAGAACAGTGGTGGAGGGTAGATCATAAACAGGTGGCATTAGAAGGGACTGTCCTCAGGCAAATATAGCATGGGGAGGTGCTGCAATCTATGATAAATCATTCCCTAATTAGCCTGGAAAAATGAATATATATGATGCATAGAAGATGCAATTTAACTTCAACCATGTAGTCATGCACAATTTAGGTCTAGAAATCATATATGGAGTATAAGCAAAAAAGATCAAATTCTGAAAGACCCTATAATATTTGTCATTGAAAACAACAATAAATGCATATATTTTTTGCCCCAACAATTCTACTTTTGAGAATTTACCCTTTACATGTATTTGTGTATGTGTGAAAGTGATGTGTACATGTGAAAGTGACGTTTGTGTACAAGGTTATTCATTGCAGCATTGTTTGTAACAAGAAAGTTCTTGTTTATAAGTCAGCTCTAAACCCAAAGTATGTGAAATGATCATTTGAGGTTTCGGTTGTGATTTTTAGAGTCCTCCCACCTGGAGGTAGATCAGATTCTTATCTCTGTTCACTTTTATCTCCTGGTCTCACACTGAATAAAGTTCTGAGATTAGGCAGGGAACTAGGGTGGTACTTGTTGAGAAACTTTAAAGATGTTAGTTAGCATTTCATTCTAAGAATAGCACGTGGACCTGGAGTCATGGCCTTCTTGATTTGCTTTCAGTTTAAGAGGCTAGAACAGGGAGGTCTGGGGGTACTGGTTCTTTGATAAAATGTTCTGTAAGCGGACGAAGTGAGCGATGCTGACCTGTCCTCCTCACTCTTTTCTTCTTACTCTTTTCTTTTAGGATCGAAAGCAAAAAGCCCAAACTCTTTCTTATGTAAAAGCCATGTGAGGTATTGTGACATGGAAGGGAAGTTCAGATCTGAGTGCCTGTGATTCTGAATGGACTGTTTATTTTTCAAGCAACATCTGTGTTTCATAATCTGTGTTTTATAGATATGTACTTGCTCTGATAATTTGCAGTGTACTGAGTTTAGGGAAGATCATTGTTGGAGACCTAGAATTTATGACAGTATTGGGACACAGAGTTCCCCCTCTTAGCTTCCAGAGACATGGAACAAAACAAAAAGAAGGATTTGAGAAATATAACCATGGAATGCTACTTGTCTCTGTGGTGAGAAATAGTTACATAGTCATTGGGGCACCTGGGTGGCTCAGTTGGTTAAGCATGTGCCTTCGGCTCAGATCATGATCTTGGGGTCCTGGGACAGAGCCCTGAAGCCAGCTCCCTGCTCAACGGGGAGTTGGCTTCTCCTTCTCCCTCTACCTCTCCCCGCTGCTTGTGTGTGCCTGTGCGTTCTCTCTCTCTCAAATAAATAAAATCTTAAAAAAAAAAAACAGAAATAGTTATATAATAATAATGTAAACACTGATTACTGAGTTAACTAAAAGTTGTGAGATAAACCCTATCTTCATCTGTGATGATACAGTTTAGATAACATCTAACCTGAACAATCAAGAAAGAGCAATTAAGCACAATTTTTAGTTAAGTAACTGCAAGAAGATACAGTTAAGCCACTCTTAAGAAGTTGTGTCTAAGTGGGAGGTGGGGAGGACTCTTGGCTTAAATTATAAACCTTCTGTCACTATTTAACTTTTTAAAAAATCATGTGCCTATATTTATTTTGTTAAAAGCTAAAAATATACATCTTTATCTATATATTTGGAGCCAAGAGAATAAAGGTAAGTATAGTGTCTGTAATGATTATTTGAAATATCCTCGGACAGCTAGAGTAGTATTTTGGGAAAAAAGGATAGAGGTGAAGTATGTGAATTCTTGAATGAAATAAAGAAAGCATTGCTTTCATCTAAACTTATTTGGCCTGAATTTTTGCATCTTTATTTCTCTGTAATTCATAGTCCTTTTGGTATGCTAGATCAAGCTAATTGGCATACTTTTTTTGCAAAGTGGCTGATATAAATATTTTAGACTTGGCAGATCACGTGGTTTCTTTTGCAACTGCTCAACTTTGCCATTGTAGTGTGAAAGCTGCCATAGGCAATATGTAAATGAATAAGCATGACTATGTTCCAATTTAACTGTATTTATGGACACTGAAATTTGAATCTCACATAATTTTTATGTGTCATAAAATATTCTTTTGATTTTTTTCAATCATTAAAAAATATAAAAACCATTTGTACCTCATGGACCTTACAAAAAAAGCAGGTGTAGGCAGGATTTGGCTCGTAGACCATAATTTGCAGACCCTGGCTCTAGATCTAACACATTCGTGTGATTCTCTCCCATGCATAGCAAAGAACGGCAGAGTTCTTTGCCGTGGGCTGCAAAGAGGAATTTAACCTGAAGTAGATCGGCATCAATTTCCCAGCATTTATGGAAATGATCTCATAGAAGGCTTTAAAGTCCTCATGGCCTCCTTTTCTCCTCTCCCCCTTCCCTATTCTCATTTATTTTTACTATTTAGATTATGGAAATATCCCTGTGAATGAAGCTATATTTCAGTGACTATTTCATTGTTGGACATTTCATTACCAGAGATAGAAATAATACAGGAGGTCATGGTGTAAAGACTCGGGTTCTCTTTGTTCCAGGAGAGCTGGATTGGGGCACCCTGGCTCCAGCAGCTTCTGAGGGGCTGGGCATAAGGTGGGGTTCCATGGATAGCAGGCCATGTCTCCACTCACAGGTGACCAGACCAGGACTCACCTGCCCTGAGAAGGCTGTCCTGGAGACAGCACCACAGCCCCCTTCCTTGTCACCAGTAGTTGCTATTGATGGGGAGGACACAGATCTTCTCATACATGGCTTTGTTCCTTTTGGTTTAACTGTGTTGTGTATTGGAATATAAAGATGAGTAAGACTGCTCCGTCCTAAGTCTAGTAAGGGACACATGTAGAGAAATATGTGAAACTCTTGGATAAAGAGCACTAATATATGTAGAGCCCACAATGGAGAGGGAAGTCATGGAGAAAGAGACTTGGCAGATCATGTGGTTTGGTCACATGATCACATGATCTCAGGACGTTGACAGGGGCTAGGCTACAGAAGACCCTGCCTATGTCTTGCCCAGGACCTGATCCTGAAGCTCTGGAAAGCTGGCAGAAGGATTTCGAGCAGGGAAGTGTGGGTTGTAATCAGAGTTGGAGGATGGACAGTGTAAGGGGCTATTGCATTAATTCAGGGGGGATAATGAAGCCCAAACTAGATCAGTGGCAGTGGAGCCTGAGAAGAGGAGACAGCAGAGAGATTTAGGAGGTAGAACCTGAAGAGCTTGTTTGCAAATGGCTGAAGACAATTAATATGGGACAATCCCCAGTTTGGGGGCTTGGGTGTCTGGGAATCACAGCAGCACTGATCACTGAGGTAATGATGATAAGAGAAATGGGCTTTTGGGGGTACTCGGGGTGGGCAGCAGAGCCTTCAGTCGACATGATCATTGAGGTCCCTGTGGGAAACCCAAGGGCAGATGTCTAGAAATGAAAGTTTAGGGATGAGAAGCGAAAGTCAACTGCAGACCAGTTGGCTGGAGTTGTGCCTGGAGCCGAGGTCAGTCAGGAGAGGGCACAGAGTGAGGAGACTGGAGAAAGGAGAACTTCGCAAAGACCATCCACAGTTAGGACTCAGAGAGATGGGTGCATTCAGTGTCCAGATGGGGTTTCCAGAATGAGAGAATGTGAGGAAATCAAGGTGGATGTGTGTACAAGGTGAAGATGTTTATCCTGGCATTGTTCATATTTAAAAGTTGAAATAGCTTAAATATCCAGTGACAGGGACTAAATCATGGTATGATCATATGATAGAATTCCATGCAGCTATTAAAATATGAAAAATGTATATATATAAAAAACACCAGGGGCTCCTGGGTGGCTCAGTGAGTTAAGCGCTGGACTCTTTTTTTTTTTTTTAAGATTTATTTATTTATTTGAGAGAGTGAGAATGAGAGAGAGAGAGTACATGAGAGTGGGGAGGGCCAGAGGGAGAAGCAGGCTCCTCGCTCCTCCCGATGCGGGACTCGATCCAGGGACTCCAGGATCATGACCTGAGCCGAAGGCAGTCGCTCAACCAGCTGAGTCACTCAGGCGCCCCTAAGCGCTGGACTCTTGATTTCAGCTCAGGCCATGATCTCAGGGTTGTGAGATTGAGCCCCACATTGGACTCTGTGCTCAGCGTGGAGTCTGCTTGTCCCTCTCTCTCTGTTCCTCCCCTGACTCTCTCTCTCTCAAATAAATAAATAAAATCTTAAAAAAAACACTGGTGGGAAGTACATCAAAATGAGTAATAGAAAATACTATTTTATATTCATTTATTATTTATTAAGTACTCACTTAAATTTTCCTAGTTGCCTTCTCTCTTTTCCAAATGGCACACAATAAACTTATATGACATGGATGAGCAGACCCAGCTAAGGAGGCAGGACAACACTGCCAAAATGCCCATTGGATTCAGTATGTGGAAGTCATTAACTCGGTAGTGCCAAAGCTGCCCAAGGGGTGAATGGAAAGAGAGGAAGTAGAAACTGCAAGTTTAGACTTTTCTTTGAGGATGGCCATGAAGGGAAAGGGAGGCCAAGGAGGCCATATCTACCATGGATAAGGAACTGAGAGAATTACTTTCTCAGGTGGGAAGTCTTGACCAAGTCCCTACGTTAAAGAGAAGAATCAGTCTCTCAGGAGAGGTTGCAGGTTACAGGTATGAAGGGGATTATGACGGGGCAGGAAAAGAGAAGAGGAGAAGGAAGAGGCGTCTAGAGCTTCTTTTAGGGATGACCCGTGGGCAAGATATGGGAAAGAGGATAGAAAGAATGCAGACAAAATCAATGATGTGTGGGTGTGGAGAGGGGGCCAATTACATGCATTTTGGAGATGACTTCTTGTCTGAGATCCACGTTTAAATACTGCAGTGGGAGTGTGGTAAGGGTGGGGGTAGGGGTTGGAATAGATGAAACAAGATCAGTGAGTTGTTGACAATTGTTGAAGCTGGGTAATGGAAGTTTACTATATGATTCTGAATACTTTTGTAAAATTTCCAAGATTAAATAAACAAGGGCCCTATCCTAACTTGAGGATACCAGCTGAGTCTGACCTGCATACTCCTACCTGAAGCTGTTAACCCAAGTTCTTCCTACCCTAGCATCCCAAACAGTAGCTGCTTTGGCTTCCTGGCTGCCTTATTTCTTGTCCCAGCCCCTCTGGGGAAGGGGCCCCTGGCAAGTCCCTACTACAACTGGATAGAAGGTTTTGTAGCAAGGATTCAGTGGCCAGATGAGTCAACCTGGAAAAAAAATGGAATCTTGAATGCAGAACCCCCAAGTAATCCTGGGTCAACAGCCTCAAAACATGCAATAAAAAGTAAGTGGGCCTGTGTGTCCTCCAACCCCCCAAGGGTATTGTGTCGTTGAGAGGTTCTGTGGGCTGAGGGGTCTCTAGGTTTGAACTTATTGTGGAACCATACTTTGGGAAAGAATTATCACTTTATGCTTTGCTCAGGTGTTCCATTCCCAGCCCCAGGAGCCGGGGGCATCACTCTGAGAGGCTTTCATCTTCTGAGGCAATTATGGTACCCAGAATAAAAACTTTAGGCCTTTTTCCTTGAGATGGTGCTTTTAAAGATTTGGGCACATAATGAATGTCCAGCAAATGCTAGGTCACCATCATCATCATCATCATGCCTAGAGTAGAACTTTTAAACATCATAATGTTTTAGGGCTGATATCATCTCAGAGTTCATTCCTTTTTGAGTCACTCATTTTGTAGATAAAGAAACTGAGGGAGCTCAAATGCCTTGTCCCAGATCACACAGTTGTTAGTGGCAGACCAGATGACAAACCTTTCTTCTTGAACATCCCAGAGTAAGGATCTAAAGCTGCTTGTAACCTTTTCAAAGCCTGGGCCCAAGTGGAGGGTGATGTGGTAAAAGAAATATTGTCCAGGAGCCAAAGGCAACTCCAAAGCAGCTGAAGTCCATTGCTTAGCCTTCTTTAAAACTGTCAAGACAATCCCATTCCATAAACCACGGAAAAAAATGATAAAACCTCTTGCCTTCCTCCACCACATCCATCATACCTCCAGCAGCCCCAGAATACCACCCTCCATAATTCAAGCTCTTCCCCAACACTGCCTCTCTTCCTCTCCCCACCCATTCCTCCGGAAGCAAGGCCCCTCCCTCTTTGGGAGGGGGAAGCAGAGAGGAAGTCACCCGACTAACAATTGGCAGGCTTCATTTTGGCAGGCTGGCAGAGAAGGCAAGGCTGTGGACAACTCCCCTGATAATATCCTCAGAAGGGTAGCTGGGGGTGAGAGGGCTGTGATGACAGGCAGGGCATATATGCCAAAAATGGGACCTGTTTAATACACATTCAAGGAAATACGTTGAATTGAGAGTTCTGAGACAATAATGAAAAGATGTGGAGCGGGCAAGACGAGGGGATACAGAGAAAGTCGTCAAGGGGGAATGCCTTTTCCATATGCCAGCTTCTTCAGCAAATGAGGAGGAGTTGCACCCTCCACCCATGGCTTAGAACTGGGTGATGCCTCTGGACACCCTCCTAGATCCTCTCCCATCATACTAGATGAAGCTTTTCTCTCCCATGCATGTGTATGTCTTGGCTTCTTGGCTATGCTTCCTTCCCAGGTAAGCTTCAGATTCAGGGAGGGTCATCCTGGCATCCTGGCTTACTCTCTTGGTTGAGCTGTGCTCTTTGGTGGCCAAGGAAGGATGCATATCCAGGTCTTTGGTGGCTAATCAGGGTGGGCCCTGCCTTACAGGGAGATGCATGTGGACCTTGTGGAGGGGCTGACCATGCTATGCTGGGGGCAGGAGAGCCACGGAGGTCTATGGGGGGGGGGGAGCAGCAGGGGGGAACCTGTGCCAACCGTTGCATCTCTGTCCAGAATTTCTGGAGGATCTGGATGAAGTAGGAACCACTCAGCTTATATTCCTCTCTTTCTATTTATGTGAAGGAAATATTAAGGACAGAACCATGTTTATCTTCCTGGGATATATGAGCTTTCAAATAAACACAGAAATAAATAAGGCAAACAAATTCTGTAGATAAATGGGCAAAGCACTTTTATCCAGTCTTATAATTAAGGTTTAAAATGCTCCACCCTCACAGAAAACCTGCCATGTCTCATCAAGACTAATTATAGAATTCATCATGGCCACGACTGAGTTGTTCCTTCCATCCAGGGCAAGCTGCTTACAAATCACAAGTTCCTGTTCCACATGGCAGGTAGGCGAGAGCAATGACTGTCTCTTTGACTTTTCAGCCAGTAATCAATCCAGCATCTTACTGAGCTCATATTGTTAAGGAGGGGCCATGGTGGAGGTGGGAGAGTTGATAATAGCTAGTGGGGAGGCCTCTTGTCCCCAGGTGCATACAGAGTAAAGAGAAGACAAGGCTAAGTCATGTGCAGCCATCAGAGAATGGAGGTATCTATCATAAGGGCCTGTTGCATGGACTGTTCATTTCTTCATTTAACAAATACTTAATGAATTTTGGGTATGTGCCGACACCAGGGATAGAGCAGAGAAGAAAACAAATCCCCTACTTTTATGGAGGGTGCATCCTAGGGGGAAGGGAGAGAGCATGAACAGATAAATATATGGTATATAGTAATAATAAAAGATGAGGGAAAGGGATGGAGAGATTGTTATTTAGGACAAGTGGTCCAGGAAGCTCTTTCTAATTAGCTGGCAATTGAACAGAGCGGAGAGAGGGCCCGAGCCAAGAGGATACCTGGGGGAAGAGACTCTGAGGGAGCAGTGACTGCCTGGGGCCCAGATGGGAATGCATCAAGGAGGAAGCAGTGTGTCTGCAGGGCAGGGAGTGCAGGAGAGTGGGGGGCAGTGGGTTTGGGCCTGAAGGGCCTTGTGGACTATTTAGGACATTGACTTTCAATGAGTGACTTTCACTGAGCCATTGGGGGGTGTTGAGAGTGTGTATGTGTTTATATATGGCTCTTAGGTTTTACAGGGCTATTCTGGTAGGAATGGAGTAGGTGGGAAAAGCTGGGTATAATCAGTGGCTCATGATCTCCAGGGAGGAGCAGACAGTGGCTTGCAGTCATGGTAGGGGGTTGCGAAGTGGAGAGATTATGGATGCATTTTAAAATAGAGCTGACAGGACTTGTTGAGAGATTGTACGCGAGGTGTGGGAGAAGGGAAGGAGGCAAGGCTGACTCTAAGACTGAGCATGAGCGACTGGGAGAACGGAGCTCCCACGGAGCCTCTAGAAGGGATACAGCCACCGGGAGGGTGAACAAAGGGCTGAGACACCAATGACTCATGGCATCAAAGACAAAAATTGGAGTGTATTTACTGACGACTGTATCTACTTGTTGTAATGAGGAAGAGGTTGCACATTGGTGGCCCCTGGGGCCGAATCTGGCTGGCAGACATGGTTGGTGTGGTTCTCACAGTATTTATCAAGCAATTGAATTAGTTGATATTTAAAACCAATGGGATTTTATATAAAAATCTGGATTTCCTAATGCTTTTAGGAAAGTGGAAGATCTGGCCACCCAGGTGAGAGCTGGTTGGCCCTGAATGATAGTTGGCCCCTTTGGCCCCTTTGGCGGGGTGTGCCCCCTACTCCCTATTGTCACAGCTGCTGCTACATTCTCTCAATCCTGGTCTCCTCGTTTGAAAAGAGGAATCACGGTTGTACTTACCTCCTGCTGTTGTTAGGAAAATTAACAGAGATAACTCATGTAAAGCCACTAGAATGCATGGTATTTACTAAGTGTTCAGAAACCATTTGCTGTTATTGTTGGTATTCTTATCTGTCTGGTCTGCAGGGCCGTGAGTTTGCAACTCTTGCCATGAGGATTTCTGGAAGCTGGAAGATGATTCTAACAGGGGTTGAGAGGTGAGTGAAACTTGCCTTAATAAATAATGGCACCAAACCAGAAAGCAGGAGGGAAGGAAGCACAGCTCCGAGACACTTAGAAAATTGTGTCCGCCTGAGCGCTATCAGCCCCACAGATCAGGGTTCATTTCTTTCCTTCCGCAGAGCTCGGCATAGTGGCCTGGATCACCCAGTGACTCATCTAATAGCCCGGTGAGTTTGCCCAGCTTACAGCATCACAAATTACATTTGCAGCCTCCTTATCAGGCAAGCTAGGAAATTAAACCTAAACGGGTATGGTGTTGCTAAGTAATATGGCTGCATACACAGCCGCCTGAGGCTGAGACCATCACAGCCCCGTTCAAGCGTCATTTCCCACTGTGGCTAATAAGGTTTGAGACCTTCAAAAAATGGTTCTTTTTTTAAGGTCAGGAAACGGGGTGACCTGGTTATAAGCAGGAGAGAGAATTTCCCTTCTAGGTGCTGTGCGTGTGCATGTGTGTGCATATGTACGTGGGTATGAGTGTGTATGTGTTTGTGTATGGGTCTATGTTGGAAATCTATAGTCTCAAGGATAGTGAAAACAAGGGGCAGGGGTAGATCAGAGATAGCATCTTGCCGTCCCGGACCCCTTTGTCCTGGGCCATCGATGTCCATTTCAGGGTTTGTCTCCTCATGGACCCACAAGGAATAGAGCTCCAGGCTATAGATCCAGGGAGAGAGGCAGTAGCTCCATGGCCCCCTGAGTTCACGCAGGTGGGGACCTAGCGTGTGTGTATCACATCACCCCAGTGTGGCTCTTCTGTAACCCGGTAGCTATGCTGGGTGGTGAATTGTGGTCAGGAGATTGAGGCATCTGTTGCCTACGGGCCCTCCACGGCTCCTTCTTTGAAAGGGCTCCCTTCATCTTCTCTGATGTGGCTCCTGAAAAAGGGTGAGGGAGTGAATTCCTCTTTAATTAGTATCTTCAATCCCATCTTCTTCACAAGCTGCGGATTATTTTTCAAGACTCATTCAGGTAGGTTGGGCCTCACATACTTCTGGTTGGTGAGAAGAGCTTAGAGGCCGCTGGCGGGGGATGGCTGCAGTATGGTGGGTGTGTTTGACCTGGCCGGGTCTGAGGTAAGACCTCAGCTCCATCCTCTGGTAGCTCTTGATAATCTGACCTAGCCAGTCGTGATCTTCTCTCAGCAGAAGGACGTGGAGAATTTCTTGTGGCATTTGTTGTGTGGTATGAGACATGGCTGTGCTTGGATGGGACAAGGACTTTCAGATGAGGGATGTCTCCAAATCAAACTTTCCATATTCCATTTTTTTCCATTTTGTTGGCAGGCATGGGCCTGTTGCCCTGGGGAGGAGCTGTGCTCTGAAAGAACTAGACTAACCTGTGGGACTGTCCCAGCTAGCCATTGATCTGACTGGTACATCCTTGTACACCACCTTCACATATCACTCAGGAAACACTTGACCAAGCAAGGGTCAAAATTCAGTCCTGTCTTTTGTGTTAATAAACAGTTGAGTGTAGATATTGATATTCAATCATTAAACCACCAACCCATCCCATTTTGTAGTGCTTTGTAAACCTTGTGTAGCTGTGAGCTATGACTTTTTTCACATGAACTTGCCCTGGTGCTGGGTCTTATTGGTTAGTTTTCATATAACATATAACTATCTTTGCCAAATGTTTTGACCACCAGTTGTTTGCTTAATAAGTTAAATCAAGAGCTGCATGATTTGTATCCCTTCCACCTGAAGGCCATATTTAAACAGTGCCTCTTCCATTTCTCTGGAGGGTCACCACTGGTTGAATATATGTGTTTCTTTCGATGGTTCTTTCATGACTTGTATTAGCCCTGCTTCCAGAGGGTGAATTGGCCCCAGAGCTGAGTGCCTCTCTAGCTCTGCTTACCTTCCTCTGGATGACTGGTGAGTTGCTAAGTGCATGTCTATGCACTTGCCCATTTCCAAGACAGTCAACTCTATCTGAATTCTCTGAGCTGGTACAGAGACAGCCTGGGTTAGGCTCCTCCAAGGGGAATGGAGACCCCTGCCCCCACTGGCAGGTTCCCAGGGCAGGACAAGAAAGGCTTCAGGACATCCTGATTCTCCAAGGACCTCAGAAGGCACCATTCCCACCTAAGATAATGGCACGTTGGTGGAGAAGCCTTGTGTTTTGGGAACAGTCCCACCTCATTCAGAATTGTTTCTCTCTCCACCTCTGTTGAAATGTCCTGGCCAACTCTAGGGTCCCCACTCTTCCTTCCTTTCCTTCAAAGTGAAGACTGGTCAGAGCCTCAGAGATGGTGATGCACCTTTAACAGTGATAGCCTTTTACGAAATTCTGATGATCAATTACTGCAGAGTCATGGTGGAAAATGCTGAAAATACAGAAAAACACCATAAAGAAGATATGAAACACCCATAACCCATCATTAACCCACAGAATACCATTACTAATGTTTTGAGATATCTAGTTTAGGATTTTTTCTACTCACGTATAGATACATCCACATTTACATATGTCTATATGTATAAATTTAAAAATGGAATCATGCTATTTTGTCACCTGTTTTTCCCGTTAACATTGTATTGGCATTCCCGTGCCATTAAAGTATTCTACATCATCATTTTGATTGCCTGTCATTTATGATATAGACAGATCCTGGTTTATTTAGCCAGTTCCCTATTATGTGACATTTAGGTTGATTCCAATACTCTTTTTTGTCATTATAATCATTGCTGTAAGGAACATCCTTGAAGTATGTCAAAGTTTAGCACATTTGTTTTTTAAGATTTTATTTATTTATTTGTCAGAGAGAGAGAGAGAGGCAAGCAGAGGGAGATGCATGCTCCCTGCTGAGCAAGGAGCCCAATGCGGGACTTGATCCCAGGAGCCTGGGATCATGACCTGAGCCGAAGCAGACGCTTAACCGACTGAGCCACCCAGGCATCCCAAAGTTTAGCGCATTTTTAAAAGACTGTGATATTGCCAAATCATTCTCCTGCAGGGTAGATATATTTCTGACCAGCTGCATATGGATGCCTTTTATTGCAATTTAAAACATACTTGCCAATTTGGTGGGTGAAAAACGAACATCTCCTTGTTAATTTTAATATCTTGGATTATGTGAGGTTAAACATTCTCCTTGCCGTTAGTTGGCTGGCAGGGGTATTTTGTGCTCCCCTGCTTCCAGACGATGGATTTTAAGTGTTGTTAGTTACCACTTAGGAAGATGAAATTGGGGCATGCTGCCAGGCAGCTGAGGGCAGTGAACGTAGTGGCTATTAGCCTTCAGAGCCGAAAACCAATCTTCTTAAGTGTCTGTTTTCAATCCTCCCTGAGCGGGCCTTCTAATCTGAGGGAATCTTGTCCTGCAGGCCTCCTGTAGGACAGAGCTGGATGGAGCACAATGTGGAACACAAGAGGTTTGGGGCAGCTTCAGGCTGCAGACAGGGTGCCTGGCTCCCTAATGGATTGATACCCTCCACCTCCAGTCGTGCCCCGCTTTCTTCCTCTCATTCATGCAGATAATCACATATCAAATAGCTTTCATTTGTTTTGTGGTGTCTGTTACCTTAAATGATGGAGTAACTAGAGTGTTTGGTGCCATTGTTGATATTTTATGTGTGATTTGGGTGGATAATCTGCCTGGGAGGTGGTTTAGGACCAGCTGTGTATGAATGCCAGGCTTCTGTTGTTTCTAGGTGTGTAGGCTCATAGGATTGGTGAGGAGAGAGGTCACAGCAGGGGAGCTGGATTTGGGAGGTGCATTATAGGCATGTGGTGCACTCTGGATCAGATCTGTAATCTGTAATATGCAATGTGCTGGGTGGACCAGCAATCCTGGGGTGGTGTGGCTGGGTTTTGAGGACATATTGATGCACCATGCTCCTTTCATGATACAAAAATGACTTTAGTGCAATTCATTCCGGTTAGAAGGTCCAGGGGTGGATCTAGAAGGCAAAATCATGAGGTATTTTGCCAGTTTCGATAACCAAGTTTATGGGGAGAAAAGCAATGGCTGTGGGGAAGGCCTGGGAGGCAGTGAAATCTGAGGGGATGCTGGCTTCCCTCCAGCTGAAGCAGGTGGTGTGAGTAGCTCTTGTGAAGGCTGGGCTAGAATGGCCCCTCCATCACCCCAAACTGGCAGGTGCTCCCAGAAGAGCTGCTGAGGTGTGAGAGAAATGACTTCGTTACCTGGAATGTGGGAAAGAGAGTGGAGGTTTTATGTATAATTTCCTTTCCTCAGAATCCAAAATAGTCATAAATAAGCCCAAAGAGGCAACAGGCAGGAGAATTAAACATGAATGCCTATCATTTCTGAGGAGCTGGAAGCTGAGAGGAATTCAAATAGCATCTTACACTGTGGGTTTTGACTCTAAAGTAACTTGGCCAAAGCTTACTGCAGTCAGTTTATGAAAAGGGATTTGCAAGGTGACATCATGCCACAGAGATGAAGATTTTCACAATGGAAAAAACAGGTTTGGCATAGGTGGGCTCTAAACTCTTCGGAAGTCATAATCCTGGACCCTCCATAGATCCTTGAGAGTTAGAGGCTGAGACTACTAGAACATCATGACAGGGATTTACATTAGTTCTCTTTGCTGTGAAGGGACTTGGGGTCTTTTGGTGTTGAGTGCACACAGGAGAGGATTTGGGAGGGACTGGTGGCCCATGCAAATGGCTGCCATGAAGAGGAGAACTGCCTCATGGAAGAACCTGGAGGCATTTGGTTGAACTTAGAGGAGTGCCAGGCTTTATTAATCATCACAGTGAAACTGCTTTTTCTTTTTCTTTTTTTTGTATTTTCTTGTAAATCTGATTTGATCTTCATAATATAAAATATTTTCCACAGGTTTATTGAATTTCAGTTTTTCAGTATTTGAACACCTGCTGAAGCTCATGGGAAGGGCCGTTTTATAACAGGTGTGGGGAGGAAGAAGGTACGTGTGTCTTATAAGCCATGGTAGCACATGTGTAAGGAGTCAGGCATGGACCCTCAGTCCTGCTAGGGGTGCTGTGGAACAGTGGTGGGCAGAGTGAAGATCCCAGAGTCAGACCACAGGAGAGTGGTCCCCCTTATCTGTGGTTCCGCTTTCTGTGATCTCAGGTACCTGCGAGTCAACTGTAGTCTGGAAGCGGATGATCCTCCTTCTAACATATTGTCAGGAGGCCACTACTGCCTAACGCTACGTCAGAACACCTACGTCATTCGCCTCACTTCATCTCATCACGTAGGTGTTTTACCATCTCATGTCATCACAAGACGAAGAAGAAGGGTGAGTAGTACAGAGCTCCTTTCACGATACAAAAACGGACCATCATGTCATTCATTTCACTTAGAAGGTCCAGGGTTGGATTTGGAAGACCAAAATGATAAGATATTTTGAGAGTGAGAGAGCACAGTCACATAACTTTTATTACAGTATATTGTTATAACTCTATTTTATTACTAGTTGTTGTGAATCTCTTACTGTGCCTAATTTATAAATTAAACTTTATCGTAGGTATGTATGTATAGGAAGAAACATAGTATATAGAGGGTTTGGTACTATCTGTGCTTCCAGTCATTCCCTGGGGGTCTTGGAACATGTCACCTGTGGATGGGGGCGGGGACCACTATAGGTGCCATTGGAACCTTACCTCCCACTCCACCTGGAGGCATTAAGGCCTCGTTTTTGTCCCAGGATCTGTGTGTAACTGGAATGGGAGACCCTTTTACCTGAGAGCTATTATCTTTGCTTCATGATTTAAACTCTCCTGACCTTAGTTTTCACTTGTAAAATAAGATAATAATAGTATTCATGTCAAGGAATTGTGTGATTAACTGGGTTAATACCTTAAAAAAAAAAAAAGAGCACTTAGAGCATGGAGTGAGCACTATTAGTGAGCACTATTAACTATTATGATGACAGTAGTTGTGATGACCATGAATATTGGATGTCCCAGGTGGAGGCAGCCTGGGATGGTTACATGATATCCCTATCTCCTGACAAGGTTCCAGTGAATACCTACTTTACACCTCTGTGGCTTTGCTGAGGACATGGTGAAGAGTATGAGGGCTATTGTTCTATCTACTTCTGGAAGGGGCTGATGGAAATATAACCAGACCTGTGAGTTTATCCAATAATACAATAATTGGTCAAAATGGAAAACTTGACCTTGAGAATTTCATTAATCTCTTCAACTACATTGAAGGGAGCAGGAAAGTGACTTCTCACATGGGTTCCCAAGATTTGAAAGAGTGAATGCTGTCCTCTAAGTCTTGGCCTTGCCTCTTATCAGCTGTGTAATCTTGGGCTAGTTACTTAACCTCTCTGAACTGCGGCTTCCTCATTTGTAAAATGGGAAGAATATAGCATTGTTGGAATTACTGAATCAGATGATATCTGTAGAACTGATAACAAATTAAGTTCTTAGAACCTGGTGAGGCCTCAATAAAAGCCTATTATCATGCCTATTATTATGTTTATTATAAATGCTTATAGTTACAAGCTACCGTTACAGTTTACAATTTACAATGCAGGGAACAGGTTACTTTCACAGTAGGGCTTGTCCTGTGATTATATTCTCCCTCACCTTAAAAGATGTGAACACTCATAGGAATTCCCTCACCTTGGCTGAACCTGACTCTCAGAGCTCAGTGGTCTATGTGAAGATGGAGTTTGTCCATGGGAAGACTTCCATGTGAAGGTGTCCTGGTTGCACAAGGTCCAGATCATCCTGCCTCTGTGTGTGTCTACAGCCCCAGGGAATGGCTCATGGCTCCTATTGGATGATCAGGACTTTTGAGGCTTTTTGAGGTTTCTAGACTCAGACCCTCCTCACCACTGACTCTTTCCATTGGGCAAATTCCTAGGAGTAGACTGGCAGGATTATATGGTAAGTGTATGTTTAACTTTTTAAGAAACTGCTGACTGTTTTCCAACATGGTTGTACCATTTTACATTCTCACCAGTCCCAATTGTACAATCTCCCTAGCCACACATTTTCCGTTCTTTCCCTTACAGCAAAGTCGGTGCTTTCCAAACAAAAAGATATATACACACATACATATACGTATGTATATATCTTTTTTTTTTGTATATAAAAAATTGTTTTTAAAGAAGCAGAACCTTAAAAATAAGAAAAGGCCATATCTAGACCCCCAGTAAGTAAAGCAGATAGGGAGACAGGTGCTTTGGCTGGAGGGTTGGGGAGGTGCATGGAGCCCGAAGCCCCGAGGCACCTCCCCCAACTCTGGGCCAAGGGTAACACAGAGTGAAGACCCCTTCTAGGTTACAAGCATGGGTGAGGTTCAGTTGGATTTGACTTTCAGTTGAATTCTGCGCCTGCCAGAGTAGCCGTGATAATGTCCAGGCTTGGGCTGCCCACGTCTCTGCTAGCCATGCTGGAAGCCTTCCGTGGGGTCATCCAAGCTGGTGGCGGAGGCCAAGCCCCTCAGAGGCCGACCGGACCCAGCAGCCTCACTCCAGGGATGACGTTTCTTGCTGGATGGAAAAGGATTTTAGGATATGAACACTTCTTTTCCACCACCATGGCATGTCAGTCAAACTTACTCCATCTGCACAACGAATATCAGAAGCTGTGGGACTCCAGATACCAGGAACAAAGAAACAAATTGGGAACATTGTGCGCAAAAAAGATTTTAATAAAGATTGAACTGGCTCGGTGCTCGTAGATTCTGCCACTCTTCTTATTGTGATCTTGACAGTGATGCAGGGCAGGAATGAAAAGGCTGAGCCTGAGGCGATTCGTATTCCTAGCACTGACGGGTGAGTGTCGCCTACATCGTGGCTGACAACAGAGGTGCCTTTGCAAGCAGGCTCCAGGGGCACCTTCCACCCTCAGCAGGTCTCCCCTCTCTGCCCCCACCACCCAGCCCCACGTGGCCCCGGGCCCCAAGGCTGAGGTCTCAGTGTACCTGGGGGAGCTTGATGAAAGCAGATACCTGGGCCCTCGACCTTCATTCAGTACCCCTGGGGCAGGCACCTGAGGAAGCTGAGTTCTTACCAAGCCCTCTGCACATGCCTGCCTCCTGCACAATTTATCTTTTATTATGGAAACATTTAAAAATATATAAAAGTAGATAGAATAACATCACAAACCCCCATGTATCGACAGCCCAGCTTCAGCAGGTCCCGATATGGACAATCTTTTTTTTTTTTTTTTAAAGATTTTATTTATTTGACAGAGAGAGACACAGCAAGAGAGAGAACACAAGCAGGGGGAGTGGGAGAGGGAGAAGCAGGCTTCCCACTGAGCAGGGAGCCTGATGCGGGGCTCGATCCCAGGCTGTTGAGCCACACAGGTACCCCCCAATATGGACAATCTTGTTTTGTCTCTAACCATCTCCTTCCTTTCCCCTTATATTAATTTTGAATCAAATCCCAGACATCACATTATTTCATCCACAGATAGGTCAGTATGTATGGCTAAGAGATCAGAGCTTTTTTTTTTTTTTAAAGACATATCCACAGTATCAAATCCCACCTAAAAAATGAGCAGTAATTTCTGGGTGTTTCTTACACAGAGTCAAGTGTAAGGACCATGGTTGTAAGCTCTCTCGTCCAAGTGGAAAGTCACTTCCTCAGCCAGCAGGAGCCACCCTGACACATGTTGGAGGAGGATGTGTGTTTTTAAAGCTGGCAGGAGCTCTGCTTCTGGAAATCCACACTCACAAGAGGAAAACACCACAAAGTCAGGCTGATGACATGCATTGCAAAAGGGTTCCTGGCTCTTAGGCCTAGGAATCTGGGAATCTTGTAGTAGAAGCCTTCTGTTTATTTTTCAAACAAATTTTGTATTTGAACCTAAAGGGCAGAAGGAAGCAGCCCTTGGGTTTCCTAGGAATAGTCTTTGGGGCTACTAGTATGATGTCACTCTGTGGGCTTCCTGAAATGATGCTAGCTTTCACATGTCCAGTTAGGAAACCTGGGTTTGATTCATGGCTCTGCAGTTTATGTGCTGTGTGGTTTTCTTAAGTGCATTATAAGATGAGGTCCTTTGCCCCAGTTAGCTCACAGGGGTGTTTGCTTGAAATAATGACAGTAGTGACCATGCCTGGTTACATACCTGCTGGAGTCCGGGGACAGTGTGGTGATGCTGGTCATGTGCTCCCCGACCTGGCTGTGCCAGGCTCTAGTCATGGTTCCTTTCTGGTGCTCAGCAGGGACCAGCTGGGCTTCCCTGACACCCAGAGCCCCCAAGGCTGGTGGGCAGAGCTGTTCCTGTGGGGACTCTTACCTTGCTTGCCCTCCTTCAGGAACCCTCTACAGGGTGTGGTGTGACTCTCCCTGGCTGACTATCTTGTCTCTTGCTGGTGAAAGCACTGCTGCCCATCCACGACGGTCTCCTCAGGAGTAAGACTGGTTTGGCCCTCGCTAACCTGGTATCCCTCGATTCCAGCAGGGGATAGGGAACGAGGCAAGGGAACTTTGCCAGTGGAGAAGCCTGCATGAGGAGACAGAGAGATGCCAGGGCCTTCTCTTGCTGTCTCTCCTCAGAGGCAAGTGGTGTTCAGTAGTAAGTGACCAGGTAACTGGGTTCACCTGTGTGGAACGCAGTGCAGTGGGGCCAAAGTCTCAAAAGTCTCTGATAACAGCCTCTTCCTCTCAGCAGAGGCCTGGCTGTGTCTGGAGAGTGGCCAAAGGAGTAGCTGGGGACAAAGGTCACTTCTCTGCCTCCTTTTTAATGCCTGGAGAGGCCAAGGCATGTCCCCCAAGGGCCCAGTCTGTCCAGAAGCTACTGCTTGCTGACTGGCTGGACATTCTATCCCTAGAGCTAAGCACTGCCGCCCCCCCCCCCCAAAAAAAACCTGGTGCTTCTGAGGAGGTTCATGAGAGCCTACTGGTGCAGCTCAGCCAAAGATGTCTGGTATCTACCTGGTGAGTCCTAGTCATGACTTTGGGGGGTTGTCAAAGAGGAGGCAGGGCATGGGGGAGATGGTCCTGGCTTTGGAATCAGTAGATCCCAGGTTCCATTCCTGGACAGTGGAGTCGGGGGGGAGGGCATATCAGTTAGTACAACGATAATAGAGGGAAGTTTGATGACATCACTCAAAATCACAAATGCACATATCCTTTGATCCAGCAGTTCCACTCATGCAAAAGGACATATGCACAAGGAGGCTCCCTGCAGTGTGTTTGTAGTGGTGGGAGCTCGGCAACATCTAAATGCCCATCAGTAGTTGTTCTTCCATACAACAGACTCTGAAAAAGAATGAGGCAGCACTATGCATTTATTGCTACAGAAGGATCTTTAGAGATATTATTGAGTGAAAAAGGTGAAGCTGAGGAGAGTGTATAGTATGCTACCTTGTGTGCTTTATTAAAAAGATTCCTTTTATCTGCATAGAATATGTATGGACAAGTAGCCAGAAACTGAAAACCCGGTTTATCCCTGGGGCGGTGACCTGGGAGGGTGAGTGGTGGGAGGGAGCTATGTTTTTACTATAAACTCCTTTATAAAATTTGAGTTTTGTACTATTTGTCTGTATTTAAAATAAAGTATACTTAAATGAAGTCTCTGATATTTATGGGCTGTGTGACTTTGGGCAAGTCACTTACGTCTCTGAGCCTCCTCTGTAAAATCCGATGAGATTTACGTCACAGCATTGCAATAATGATGGGAATTAATGGATAAGAAGTGCCGTGTGCGGGACGTGCACATGAAGGGGATTCAGCAATTGGAGCTTCCGTGGTTGTTTATGATTCTGTTTAAGTTGTTACCATCTGGATGCCAGGGTGGGGAGAACAATCTCAGGCTGGGAGCGACGGTGACTGGAGAGACCATGGACACCTCAAGGGCAAGGATAGCCTCCTTCTCATCTTCGTCCCCTCCACGCCTTGGGCATCGTGGACCTGGGCAGATTGGGTTGTGCTGTTCCGGAGCTGCCTTCTCCCGGCAAACCCACGAGTAGCTGAGACTACTTTTTCCACTAGAGGGCGTCAGCTGCTGCGTTGTTTCCCTTCTCGTTTCTGGAATCTCTTCTTGGGCTGCCAGAATGTGACAGGAGATTTGCCACGGAAAATGTCTAAGGTGACCTTTTCCTCCTGATGGTGGCTGTGAATACATTGCTTATTGGTTCTTGTTAGGCCTGGGGGATTCCTACTCACCAACGGTGCTGTAGGAACTGGCATAACAACCTGGGGATGAGTGTGTGTGTGTGCCTGTGTGTATGCATGGGCTTGCACGGTGTACCTGTGTGCACACACGTGTGTGAGTGTGTGCTGGTGTATGTGTGCATACATTAGGCTGTGTGGTGTGTGTTTGCATGCATGAGCATGCATGGTATACATATAGATGTATGAGTGCAGGGCTGTGGGTTGCGAGTTCCGGGTCAGTTAGCCTCTGCCTGGAGGGGTCCTCTGCCCTGAAATGGACTGAGCTGCCGCAGGCTTCTCTGCCCCGAGCAGTCAGGCTGTAGGACCCATACCTTACATTTGGAGAATGCCTTACATTCCCAGATCCCTCCTTCTACCCTGGATCACTACTTCTCCCTGGTCCTGTTTATCCGTCATTTCTCACCTCCCGCATGGCTTTCTTAATTATCTCTCCCCCAAACAGGAGAAGGAAGGAAACCCCAAGAGAATTCCATGCTCCAAAAGCTTTTCTCTGTAGGCTCTTGCTGGTGCCAGTGCCGGTGCTGGCCAGGGCCCCCAGTAGGCTGTGTCTGTCTGCCTCCACCTCCCTCCTCACAGCAGACGCAGAGGGGCTAGAGGACATTTTCTCTCAGGAGCCTCTCGCTGACGTCTTCATGGGAACTCACAGCTCCTGGCTCTAAGATCAAGTCTCCAAGCCTAAGCAATGGCTGTCAGTTCCAAGGGGAATGGAGAAATGGTCATGGCCTTTGCAGGCGTTTCTAGGTGGGGGAGCATGCTGGGAATGGCCCCAGGTTCTGACTTGTAGCTATCTATGACCCCTGCCATTGGCTAAAGAGTTGTGGACTGGATGGCACTTGGAGTTTGTAATAATGATGATGATAATAGCCACGAACACTCAAGTGCATGTCCTATGTGTCAGGCACTGTTCTAGGTGCTTTGCATACATCACCTCATTTAATCTTCTGAATACAGAGGATTCAATACCTTCCTGGCTGTTTAAGACCCCACCGGGTATTACCCCTATTTCACAGAGAGGGAAATGGAGGCACAGAGATGGGATGTGATTTATCCAAGGACAGACACATAGCTGGTATGGGGCACAGCTAGGAACTCGACTCAGGAAATCGAGCCCTAGTGATTTGAAGCCAGTCTATTCAGGCTGGTAGCCCTTCTTCAAGGCACCCGGATGGGAAGAAATCTCATTTTCAAGGTGAAGGAAGCTAGATTCCAAAATAAATACAAAATGAATGTTTTGTATTCAGTTTCCTAGGGTCTCCACAGTCCTGGTCAAGGAATTCCCCATTTGGAATAAATTTGAAAAGCAAAGCACCTTGAATATGTACCCTAATTGGGGTTGGGGGTGCATGCTGGGAGCAGAGACCCTTTCCTGCTCAGGAGCCAGGGTCCCGGGGGCAGTGTCTCTAAGGTACAGCTGAGACCATGGGAGGCTGCGGAGGCCTTCCACACCTCCTCCAGCAGGAGAGGGCCCGCAACTCTCCCCTCCGGGGCCTCCACTGGCTGCAGGGAGGGGTTGAGAGGAAGCTTCCTCACTCCCAGTGCAGGTAGTGGAAGTGGGTGGGAAGCCGCTGCAGGCACTTTGGCTGCTGTATTGGCGGTTCCTTTTAATTTAATTTTATTTTTTTGAGTCAGTCCCTCAAACGACCAGGTTTGCTGGCTTCCTGCTGCCTCTCCACGGAACCCAGCCTTTGAATGGGAGACTGAGTCTGAGCAGCCTCAAACGTGCCCTGAAGGTGAGAACTGCAGCTCATAAAAGCACCTTTCAGAGCATTAAATTCCTCTGCTTCTGAGTCTTTGAACCTGGAGTGAGCCACAGGTTGCAGCCCAGCTGGAGATGTGTGATAAAAGAAATTGGCCTGCCTAGAGTCCAGTGGGAGCTGACCGAGTAGGAGAGTTTGATAATGTGAAGCCGGACCTGAAATGGAGACCCCGGCGACTCCACAGCATGGGTGGACAGGAGGTCACCTCGCTTTCAGGACACCCCCTAGTCCAGTGACACCACTTCAAGCTCCTCCAGACTGAAGAGAGGCAGTGAACCCAGATAAAATAACCTGAGCGTGTCTATGTAATGGACCCGGGTGCCCCAACGGTGGGGTTGGACACTGTGTAGACAGGTATCCCAGAGCCTGATCCATCTGGGCACAGGGCAGGATGGTACTTCCCAGTCAGATGTGGCCGTGTGAGTTTCTCTGGCGGAGGAGAAGTGAGCTGGTGGAAGCCACATCCTTCTTTCCCACGGCCGGGGCAAACATCAGTGCTCTCGCTGGGGGCAGATGTGCCAGCCAGGGTTCCAGAGTGTGCTATATGGAGAAGAGGGCCCAGCTGACATGTGATGGGCATGCAGCTGAGAAGTTAAGTCTTCGTGGTTTTAAGCCACTGAGATTTGGGGGGGGTGTCTGTTAATGCAGCATAATCTAACTAATACATACATGGATAGGCAGATCGATGAACTCTAACTATGGAATACTCGGCTAGTGTGTTATGCATCCCAAGCAACAAAATTTATTAACCTAGTTAAAATACCCCTAATTTCCAAAATTGAGTCTTTGTGGTAGGCACTGCACGCATCATTGCAAGCCAGTGGGGAGGAAAATCTGGCAAGTGGCTCTGAGCCTGCTAACCCCCACCACTTATTCTCCCTGGCTTAGAGACTCCCCGTAGGTAGGACACCCAAGGACTGTGACGGGTCAGGTGCTTATTTATAGTTCTGTAATGAGTCAGTGGAAACAGCTACCTTTTACCCTCATCTATTAAAGCTGCAGAAGCATATCAGAGGCCACTTGAGTAAAAGAGAAGCAGGTCCTCTTAATGCGTGGGTCTCACATTCGCTACACATTAGAATCACCTGGGAGCTTAGAAGCCGCACGCCCAGGCCATGCCCCAGACCAACCTGGTCAGAGCCTCAGAGGGTGGGCCAGCACCAGCAGCTGACAAGGCTCCCCATGTGAGCACTATGCAGCTGGCTGAGAGCCACAGCCTCGGGGGCTCCTCTTCTTCCACTGGGGACCATATTTTCTCCAATGCCCTGAGATGGTCAATTTGCAGAATTCTACTGCCTACATAGAACCTTGTGTCTCAGGCTGCCACCGACGTTGGACTGGAGATTCACTGAGGTCTCTCCTTAGTGTGAGGGCTCATAGCTCAAAGGGGCTCCTGGAGTCTAAGACAGCCAGCCATGGTCCCATCCTAGCAGGATTTGGGGGGAGACAGGCCTGGATTTGAGGCCCTACCCCACCCCTCCCTGTAAGAGTTCTGCAACCTGCAGCAATGTGCTTGACATCTCTAAGCCATCTGCAAAGTGGGTAAGCTAATGTCCGCCTTATTGGCTTAGCACAACAGTCTCTGCGTAACTACTGGCTATTTATTATTTCTCCCAGGTGACTTGTCTTGAGTGATGAGGTAGGTGAAGTCACAACAAATTCCATCTGCTGTCTTTATCCCAGTCCACTCCTTCCCTGGGGCATGGCACCCCAACTCCCCAGCTGCCTAAGCTGGAAACTTGGGAGGCATTCCAAACTCTTTAGTCTCTCCCTTAATTGCCACACCCAGCCCATCATTAACCATGATGACTCTACCCCCTAAGAATCTCATAGATCAGGGGCGCCTGGGTGGCACAGTCGGTTAAGCGTCTGCCTTCAGCTCAGGTCATGATCTCAGGGTCCTGGGATCGAGCCCCCGTGTCGGGCTCCCTGCTCCGTGGGGAGCCTCCTTCTCCCTCTGCTCTGCCTGCCACTCCCCCTGCTTGTGCTCTCCCTCTCTCCCTGACGAATAGATGAAATCTTAAAAAAAAAAAAAAAGTTCTCCCTATTCCTACTGCCACTGCCTTTCACCCCCCACCCTGTGGGTTGTCTGCACTAATGCAGTAGCCCCTGGTGGGTCTCCCCAGCTCCCCACTTTGATGCTCCTCTAATCCTCTTCCCAAAATGTAGTTAGAGTGATCGCTCTAAAATACAAGTCTCCCTACCAAATATGAAAGCAAGTTTTAAAGTCATAAATTAAAACAGTGGGGGTGCTGGTGCATGAATAGACAAACATTATCAATGGAAAGAAAAATAGAAAGTCCAGAAATAGACTTCAATATATAGAGGAAGTTTATATATTTAAAAAGTAGCATTTCAAATTAGTAGAGGAAAGATAGATTACTCAATAAATAGCATAAGCACAACTGGGTAGTCAACTTTGTACAGAAATAAAATTGGGTCCATACCTCATACTTCATACAAGGAATGGTAAAAAAACGAATCAGGAAAGGTACTGGAGAAAAACAGTATGTCTCAAAGTGGAGAGGACCTTTTAAAATATGACTTAAAATCTAGAAGCCAAAAAGGAAAAAATCAAGAAATTCACCTTAAATTTAAAAAATTCTCTATGGAAACAGTTACCATAGGCAAAATCAAAAGACAAACAAACTGGGGAAAATATTTGTAAATCATATCGCAGACAAAAGGTTAATTTCCACACTATGCAAAGAGCTTCTACAAATTAATTAGAAAAAGACCAACAACCTAATGGTGAAATGGGCAAATATATGGAGTGATGAAAGGAAAATACACATGAATATTAAACATATAAAAATCTGCTCAACCTCACTCAACTAAGCGAAATGCAAATGAAAATGACACTGATATTCGTTTTCACATATTAGATTGGAAACTATAACAATGCTGATTGTATAGGAATTGCTGAGATTGTAGGGAAAAAAGCATCATCATTCATTGCTGCTGGTCGTATAACTCTATGGAAGGCACCTCGGGAAAAAGTAGCAAAATGACAATGATGCCTGTGACAATTAGTGTCATTTGTCAACATGGAAAGACTATTGTACCCAGTTACTTAATCCAACACTAGGTGTTGTCATGAAGGTATTTTGTAGATGTGGTTAACATCTACAATCAATTGACATTAAGTAAAGGAGATTTGTCTTGATGATGTAGGTGGGCCTCATCCAATTAGTTGAAAGTCTTAAGAGCAAATACTGAGGTTTCTAGCAGAAGGAGAAATTCTGCCTCAGGACTGAAGGATCAGCTCCTTTCTGTCTGAGTCTCCAAGCTGCTGGCCAGCCCTACAGATTGCAGACTCACCAGCCCTCACAACCAATTCCATAAAATAAGTCTCTCTCTCTCTCCTCTGTAATCTACTGGTTCTGTTTCTCTGGAGCATCCTGACTGATGTGCTATCCTTTAATCCAGCAACCCTACTTTCTCACTTGTGGGAACCCTTGCACACAAGGGAATGACCCATGTACAATTTATTTCATCACAGCACTGTTTGTAACAGAAAGAATGAAGGCAACCTGCGTGTCCATCAGTAAAGGGCTGGTTAAGGAGTCGTGTTAAGCCACGGAGTGGAGCACTGTGGAGCCATCAAAGAGTATGAGGCAGTGATACAGAATGGTTTCCAAAACCGAATGAAGAGAAAAAAGAAAAATACCACACGATGAGGAACGGTGTGCATACCATATATGCTCTTGTGTGTGTAAAAGGCGGGGGGGATATTTCGGTGTTTGTAAACATATAAAATATCTTTAGTGGGCACCCCAGAAACTACCACTGAATGCCTCCAGGGCAGGGCAGTGGTGGCTGGGGAACAGAACGGGAGGGAGACATTCCACAGGCCCTTTGTTTCACAAAACAAAACCCCTCATGTCTGATCGTATCACTCCCCAACAAGGACAGGAATGATCCTGTAGGCGGAGTCTCCATTTTTCATCCTGATTTATAAGGTCCTTTACCACCCTACCTCTGCCTCTATCCCGTCCCTGCCCCTGACCCCCACCCCCATGGCTCCCTATTCTCTGCATTCTCCATACCAGTCCCATATTTACTCATCTCCATTCCTTAAACTCACATGCTCTCTCTTGCCTCAAACTGGGAATGCCCCTGAGGCTCTCTCCACAGTTCCTGTCCTTTGTCCTTCTGGTATTGTTCCCTTTCTTCCTAGGGACCTGGATGGCATGGCTGGTGTTTGATGTTTCTCTGTGGTGAGCTTGGCTTCCTCAGGGAACCCAAGGATGAGCACAGAGCTCTGCCCACTGGCTTCCTTTGGGCTCTGGACCTGTACAGCCGTCCTTATTCTCCCTCTTGTCCTTTTGGGGACCCCTGGTCCCTGGGCTCATATCATTCAGGCTAAGAGAATCACAAGACCCCCCCAGAGGGCCTGCTGGGGCATCTCTGTTTTTCTCAGGTGGGTATAGGGAAGAGGCCTCACTGTAATTGAACTTCACCTACCTGTTCCAGAAAGAACTTGGCACTTGGTTCTTGCAAGGTATCCTCTGTCTTCAGATAGCCGGCTGGTTAGCACTGAGTCTTCAGGAAGTCCTGTTGTAGGAGGAAGACAGCAAACCTAGGGCCTGCTGTCATGACACGAACACTTTAGAGGCACACCTGGATAAACACAGTGAACTGGGGGTGAACGAGGGCTTAGATTCTGTGTCTTAGGAGAGGACAGTGGAGTAGGTTAGTAGATGAAGCAGCCTGGACCCCAGAGCCCAGGGATGGGAGAAGACCTGTAGGATGTATGCTCTCTGTCCATGGGTTGGATATATGCATTTGGTGATGGATGGCGGAAATGATTTGTCATGTATACATTTTATTTCTCTCATTCACAATTTGCTGACTCTGTATGTACTCCAGTTTGGAATAAAGTGGTGAGGTCTGATTGGACAGATTGGATTTTGGGGTTTGGTTGTTTCATCGGACTTCACTCTGGAGCCTGTTAGAATTTTATGGCATGGAAAACTGGAACCATCTCCTAAGAATGTTGGTGCAAACAGGGACACCTAGTCGTGGGTGTGGTCCCCACAGGAAGACTTAACTGGAACCTCTCTACTGTCTCCAGATCCAGCAGCTCTGATGGGGCCATTTCACTCACCAAAGCTCTGATTTTGTTTCTCCTGGATAGGACTTAAAAAAAAAAAAAAAAAAACAAACTTCAAAAAACTGTGGAACACACTATTTAAAAACATGCATTCGGAGTCAAGCATAAACACAAAGCTGTCTTTTTATAAAGTCTGAGCTTTATAAGGTTGCCAAAATGTTTCTCCGTCAGTTTTAAAAATTGAAGTAGAAACCACTTATGAGTGAAAAATATTCCATGGAGGAAATTCTCAGACGTTGAATTCCCAGGTTTATATTCCAGAGAAGTCACTATCTGTGTGCAAGAGCCCTGTGAGCAAAGCTGGTCAGATGGAGCCCTTGGGCCAAGATGTTACCTGGGAGGATACTGTGAATGGCCATTGACTCCAACGGAGCTCCTCAGCAATCATTGAGATGTCATGCTTAAGTTTGCCAAAGTTCCCCAATTTCCCAGTCACCCACATTTCCTACTTCATGTACCTGTATCCTCAATGTGTAGACAGACGCACACACACAGAGGAGCTATCCTCCATTCTCAATCCATCTGGGCCAGCAGCCGAGCATGGGGAGTGAGAAGACCCATCTCGGGGTTGCTCTGGAAACAGTGTCCTATTGTTCCATTTCCAGAGACTCCAGGTTCAGGCTCTCACCTCCCACCACCAGTCCCATTACCTTCTGGATTCTCCTCTTCCTTCCCTTCCAACATGTCCCCTTTCTCAACTGGTTTGTTTTCAGCTCTTAGAAATGCATAGGGAATAAAGCCATCGCTGTTCTCGGGCCCACGTCTAGGTATTTCTCAGACCTGATGGGCACTTCTCTACTGTGTTGTGGGCGTTGTTGACCTGATATGAGGATCCATCATCTCATCCAGAGGGCAGTATCCCAGACTGATTTTGCACACTCACCCGAGAGCTTAGGGAGCCAACTCAGTGCTACTTTTTATAGCAATTTGACAGAATAATTTTGTTGACTCTAGTATGACACGGGGGCTTGTCTTAAAAAAAGGCTTATTGTATTTTACAAAAGAATTGGGCTATGTGGATTCAAAATAAATAGCCACCACTACAAGTGTAATTCATAGATGGTTTGAAAAGCAGAGTGAGCTAAGGCATCCTAGAGCTGCTGTCGACAATCCAGAGGCTGAAGTGCTCAGAGAAGGGGTGGTTTTCAAGTATTGGGATGTGTGGCTGGAAAACAGAACAGAAGTGCCTGTGGAAGGCTGGGGAGTGATGTCAGTGAGATAGCGCTTGAGTGCGATGTGCCGGCATTGCCCCCAGGGCCCGGGGCAACGGGTGACCTACAGGCTGCCACGCTCTGCTTCCCGGTGGGCCGGGTCCATGCTGACCCTCCACGTCTTTGTAGAGAAGGATCAGGTTCTAGTTATGGGTGACATTTTTGCTGTCCTCAAGCCCTCCTCTCAACTTCCGCAAGTCTTGGGCTGATAGGGAGTCAGGGCCGTGGCTAGATGTAGTAACTGTTCAAGGGACCAAGCTAAGGTGCTGTCATAGGAGTTTGGATTCTCCTTGTATTGCCCCGTTGGCAGTCTCCTCATTAGCATAGAGAGCGTGAGTTGATAGTGCCCACCTGCTGCTTCTGGATTGCTCGCACAAGCCCACAGCAGCCTCCTCCCACCCAGTATGCTAGAGAGGTGTTACTCATCCCCCTTTAATAATGGAATTAAAGCTCTTCTGTGGGGAGTACTGTTAGGGGAAGTCCTAAATGCTTTGTTATATGAATAACCTCTCCAGGATCGAACGTTCCATTACTCAGGTCAGTGGCAAAGAGCTGCAGCTTTGCTGACAAAAATCACTAACCAACTCCTTTCAGGCACCGTGCTGAGCCCTGTTTCTCTTCATCTTATATATACCTTTCACATTTACCCTCAATTCACACATTGCAAAAGTGAGGCTCGATTTTTCTCTTGCACATTATCCCCCTCCCTTTAGAATACTCTGGTCATACACTGAGCTACAGCTCATTTGAGTTATGAGAATTTAACTTTAGGCAGAATTTCATTTAATAGGGGCGCCTGGGTGGCTCAGTCATTAAGAGTCTGCCTTCGGCTCAGGTCATGATCCCAAGTTCCTGGGATCGAGCCCCACATCCGGCTCCAGCCCCGAATTGGGCTCCCTGCTCAGTGGGAAGCCTACTTCTCCCTCTCCCGCTCCCCCTGCTTGTGTTCCCTCTCTCGCTGTGTCTCTCTCCGTCAAACAAATAAAATCTTAAAAAAAAAAAATTTCATTTAATATCTCAGCTTATGAGGCATTTCTACATGTTTCCAGGGACTGTTTTTTTTTTTTTTTAAAGATTTTATTTATTTATTTGACAGAGAGAGACACAGCAAGAGAGGGAACACAAGTAGGGGGAGTGGGAGAGGGAGAAGCAGGCTTCCCGCGGAGCAGGGAGCCCGATGCGGGGCTCGATCCCAGGACCCTGGGATCATGACCTGAGCCGAAGGCAGATGCTCAACCGACTGAGCCACCCAGGCGCCCCTCCAGGGACTGTTTTGGATTTTGCTTGTCACTTGAGCAGCTTGAGCCTGGTGAAAAGGGAGTCATTGTGTGGTCATTCTTACAATGTTCAAGCTGTGGTTGCCTCAGAGAAGTCTTGGACTGCGATAACTTCTATATCCTATGTTTTCTTTTGTCTTTACCTTCTTCTTTTTTGGATTATTGGTTTAATTATATAAACCTTGAGTATCATAGGCCAAAAAACAAACCAAACGAAGGCTCAGAGAGGTTAACTTGTTGCATATCACACACCCAGAGATTTCAAACCCACATTAATCTCTTCAACCATATGCTTGACATTATTTATATCAAATATCATACTGGAATCAGAGGTATTATAATGAGATTCAAACCATATGTAGTTAAAACCCCAAGGCTCCAAGGAGGCTGTTATTTCTTTATGCCATGGTTAAGGGGTGAAATAGGATTTCAAAAGCATTGAGGATGGAGAGGAAGCTATAAACAATATCATCTACAAGGACAGAATTTGTATTTAAAAACATGCCTTCAAGTCAGGTGATGCATTTATTGACTATTTGGAGCACATATCAAGCTGCATAAATTTTTATACCTCTCCCCCTACTCTTTTGTTAAAAAAAAAAGTGAATCATAGTTGAAGACACAGTTTGCATAGATAGGTCAGGTGGTAATAGTTTACAGGGATATCATGCTCATTCTTCCTTGCTGGCTTATTTCTAAGATTCAGTTCTTGTTTTCTAAGCAATCATATCGACAAAAAGGAAAAAAGACACACACACCAGTGTTACAAAACCTTGTATTAATCATTTCCCTTCACTTTCAATATAACGTTGATATGAAATATAGCCATGATTCTTAGTTACATGGGAGGAAATGAGTAATAAATACATTGTAGCAAGTTTAAACCACAAGGGTGTTTCACTGGTAACAACATTTGAAAACTGTACACTTGCAAAGAACAGCATCTTCAAACATTAGTATATCTGTATATCAGTAAAGCTTTACATGTAACAAACATGCTATTTCCATATATGACAAATTTTAAAAATATGCATTGCTTGGCAACATGAACTAGGCAAAAATAGTTCTTTGTTCACTAACTTTATACAGGAAAACAGGACGAGAGGCATGCATGTACAATAGGGATGCCTGCACGGGGCATGCAACAAAAGAAAGCTTTTTAAAAGTCAGCTTACATTAGGCATAAATACATGAGGGTTATATATTAATGAGGGAGGAAGTCTTCTGTTTGACATTATTAACATTCCTGTTTTCTTCCTATTCCTCCCAGAGGAATACACATTCACCTTTAAGTAAAGATAAAGGAATTACGAAAAAATAAAACTCACTTTGCAACATCTCTGATGACTTGTAAAAAAAAAAAAAAAATCAACATTAGTGTTATCACAGCCCCATGTGCAAATTATCCTTCCGCAGGTCCTTCTTGTAAGAGGCACACTCCCGAGTGCCTTGGTCAGGCTGCTTCCCTGCCCAAGCTGGAGCCGCCTGCTGCAGACATCTCCAGAGGGCCAACGAGACTGAGGCCTGCTTCTCCTCCCCTCGCTGCCCTTCTGGTTGCATGCCTATGCATTCAGCCCAGCTCAGTTCCCCCAGCCAGGCTTTTGGGGGGATCCCGGTGCTAGCCGGGGAATGCATGTCTACCAACCTTGCACCAGCAGTCGCTACAAGAGGTGCAGAAGAACACAAGACCCGGAGAAGGCTCCCATTCCGTAAAAGGCAGCCAGTGACACCTCAAAAGAAAACCTTGTTTCCCTCAGTGTCTCTTCAAAGGAATGGGAGATGGGGGCCCAGCTGTAGTTCCAATCCTGAGTACCAAAAAGGGACCATCAATACACAGGATTTGAGAGCTTGGTGCAAACAGCCGCCCTCTGCAGGCAGGCCCAGCAGTGTCTGTTTTGCTTGCTGGCCCTTGTTTTAAAAAGTGAAACTCAAAAAGCGTGTGGTAAAAGACACATATCAGCAGCAATGTTTCAATTCTTGTACACAGTTCATGTGTGTCTTCCTACTGTTTCTGGTAAGAAACCACTATGAATAAAAAGCACCAATAAAACATCATACATGGTAACAATATCATAGACCACCACTGTCCCTAGGACAGTATAGAGATGCCAAATACATACTGCTTAAATCAGAAAAAGGGGGGAAAACATGTAGTGAAATAGATTTTATTCTAAGATTTTTAATGTTTACTATTAATATAAAACAGTTGCATTTGGGGGGTCAATGGGTAAATACAAAAAAAGGCACTGCCACTTTATTACTAAATATCCGACTTCACAGCCTTATGCATGCAACTGTTTGATTCTTTTATAAATAAAGTTCTTTTGCTTTAGGATTTTAAAATTGAGCTGTATACCTGCAGTCAACACAGGACTCAAAACAAGGTGGGGACAGGCTCCTAAAATTTATCAGAACACTCAACTTAAAAACTAAAACACTAATAGCAAAACACAACTAAGTAGATAAATCTATACACAGTCGATGAAAAATAAGCTTTTCTTTTTTTTTAAAAAAAGAATTATGTTGTTATTAATAACAGACTTTATCATGGTTACCAGCCATAGCAAGTTAATAAGTAACATATCCAAAATAATATCTCTAATAATCAGATAACCATTGTTTCTATATTCAGTGAAGGAATAAATAGAAATCCAGATTTGCAAATATTTTAAGGTCTTCTTCCTTTTAAAGGATTCATGCTAATGTGATTGTGTTCACAATCTGTTTTCTGAACAACCCAAGTCTTTATGGATATATGTGTTTTGCAGCAGATCTGAATGCTTTCTCATTTCTCCACGAGATGTGTAATACCCTTGTTTTTTCTTCTTTATTAACTTTCTTAGCATCCAAAAAACACCTTCACAAACCCTCTGGTCTTACCTTTGGCCTTCAAAATTTTTGATCTAGTCTTCCTGCCTTACATGTGATCGTCCATCCCAACACATTCCCCAAATAACACTAAGCTTGTTTAGAAAAGGGGTGTGGAGGATGAATGTTAATGGCACTTAGTTTAAAAAAAAAAAAAAATCAACTAAAAAATGCTGCCTCTTTCTGCACATGGATTTGCATGTTTAGAATGTAGTCACCCAAGGGGAGGTCTGTTTTCTTAACGTAAAATGTGATAATAGTGGGTTCAAGCCCCCTCTGCTTACTAAAAGCTCTCCACAGTTAAGATGCTCCCACCTTTTCAAACCTTAAAAAACTTCAAAAGCAAGGCTGAATTGGGTGCACATTTTTAATCTCGAAGGTAAAAGAAAGTTGTTTAGATTTCATTAAGGCCTTTTAAATCTGTGTTTACTTAACTTTTTTTTAAATAACCATAAGCAAGCGCAGTGATTTTCATGGTCTGATCTCTTCAATTTCGACTTTGACTTCGCTAAAAGCAATGGCACCAGACTCACCCATTTAATAAACAGGCCTTACACCGTCTCCCTGATCTCGCCTCTGGCTGAGCATTCATACCATCATTTACACAACCCAATTTTCCAGTGCAGAGCACAACTCCTCTTTGATTTCCTTTAATACCCTCCATTGCATCGAATCCCAAACGTAGTCTTTCTTGCCCTTAAGAAACAGAGCTATTACTTTGTGGTAGCACAGTTTGTTAATCTCCATGTCAGGGCTGGTTCTCTCCTGTGTGGCTGGATAGATAAATCGGCCAACGACACAGCAAATCCCCGACGTACACGTGGAGAGAACCACGTTTCCATCCTGCAGCTGCCCTTTCTCACATCTGCTTTCACAGCCCGCCTGGCCACGTGGACTGCACGTCTCCCCGCACGCTCTCTCTGCCACTTGCTCACTGACCAGTTATACACTGTCCTGGGTCTTGCTCTCCTCCTCTCCCTCAGCAGTGAGCGAGCCAGGGGGGGGGTGCAGCCCCCAGGCTCAGGTTCCTGCGCACAATCGTAGTGGAAGCGGTTTTTTGAGCTCATTATCTGACGTTAAGGCCTTTTGTCGGTCCTTACCATTTTTCCTCCAGTGGAACTTGTACCCACGTGTGTGTGTGTGTGTGTGTGTGTGTGTGTGTGCGTGCGCGCGCGTATGTGTGTGTGTGAAGCGAGGCAGGGAGCGATAGGATGAAACCCCACAGTAGGGTGGGGAGGGAGAGAGGTCTCTGGGTGAGAAGCAAATCCAGCCCAGAAAGGGGCCGCAGGATTCTTCTAGAATCTCTTGGTGACTTGCGAACAGACCCTAACTGATCACACGGTGCCGTCCTCCTCGTCCCTTCCCCGCGCTTCCAGCCACATGCTCGTCCCGCCAGCCCACCTGCACGCGCCGCGCAGGCGCGGCGGCAAGATGGACGACGCCTCGGCCTACGTGACGCGTCCGCCTTCCCCGCAGGCACGCCTCGGCAGCCATTTTAAGAGACAACCCTGCTGCTATTACAAAAATAGAGGAAAAAAATGAATCCATATCAACAAATCCTTTACAAAAACCATAGTATGAAGAGAAGTTCTATCCAAACTCTTTACACATTATGTACCCTTTAAAATTGTTATGTAAACAATACACAAATCAAAGTTTCTCTGAAATTTTGTTGGAGGGAACGTTCCCCCTCTGCCGCCGGGGCCGTGCAGCTCTCTCCTGCGGCTCGACCCCAAGCCGGGTCCACAGGGAAAGCCGATCCGGGCAGCAGGGAGGGCGGGCCGCCATCTTGCTTTGGTCGCACTAGCCCACGACTGCGTCCTGGGGCCTGACTGCGGAGGCGGGCTGTGAGGGGCGCCCGGGCCCAGGGTTCGGCCTCCCTCCCGCGTCTCGCCCAGCTCTTTCACGGCGGTAGGCGGTACTCTTTTTGTTCGTTTCTCCCCCTCTCTCCATCCAAGAAGCCACTTGCATTCCCTCTCCATCCCCTCCCAGTCCCACGTTTCCCTAGAGACCCCTCCCCACCCCGCACACCAAGCCATCCCGTGACAGAAACAAATGACAAAATAACCAATCCCCGGTCTACTGATATGTTTACAAGGACGACCTACGCTCTCACAAAATCAAAATGGGAGAGGGACCAGGGAAAAAAAAAGGCTGCAAAGTATCTCCGAGGATTCTGTGCAACCCTGAAGATGGCTGACACTGGACCCGCAGCAGTCGATTTCACGGCCAGCGCGGTCACTCTCATCTTCAGCTTCTAGATGGTGGAGGTCCGGTCAACCCCGTCTGGGAGAGAAAGAATACATGATGGGCAAAGGTGAGCAAAACCGTTCCCTTCATGGCCACCTAGTCGCACACCGTGCACGTTGGGCTTCCTGGTCTCTGAAGACAGGTGAAGGCCACACTTACCCATTCATCCACTCATTCATTCACACACCCACCCACTCAACGTCTGCGGAGTAGCCATTCTTCCAGGAACTGTAACCAGTCTGGGAACCAAAACAGGAGACCTAGTCCTCGCCCTGTAAGTACACACATCCTAGTCGAGACAGATCTGTAAAGCCACAGGGATGTAGGAGTGATCATTGCTACGATGGAGTATGTACCAGGCACAGCAGGAAAAATGGGGGAAGGAAGATTTAAGTTGCCCCTGGAAGTCAAGGATAGTTTCACAGAGAGAGGAAATGACTTTTGTAAGATGGTGCTGGTAGGAGAAGAGAGGAGGAGGCAGGAAAGGAAGAGGGTGTGGGGAGGGCATACAGCTCATGTATAGGTGTGATGTTGGTCATCAGATGGTGGGGCTGGGGGGCTGGATCGCGGTTTAGGATGAGGGATGGGGGGAATGGAGGAGTGGCAGGAGATGTGCTGATCGGAGGAAGGGGGTTGCTGCAACGGACATGCAGGTGGACCTGTCTAGCTCACATCCCTTTCTTTGGCAGCATCTCCCCCTCACCGAGTCCCTGCTGAAAGCTCGGGCATGAGGTGGTTGTGACTCTGAGCTGAACAGACCAGGGGGATGCAGCTGACCCAAACTGATCTAGCTTCTCTGTCTCAAGAATCTGGTTAGGGGTAGACACCACACTTAGAGGCTGTGGGCACTGAGAACTGAAAGACCCTGTGGAAGTGGGTGAATGTTGAGGCTACACAACGCAGGCTGTGTCTACATTATGGAGAGTTGGCGAGACCAGGCTATAAAGCGGAGGACGTGCAGGTCAGAGACAGAGGCCATGAGTGAGACAGACTGCCAAGGGAGCCAGTGGCTGCCCAGCTCCTTTATGGTTGCCTGCTTACACATGGGACTATAGGAGAATCCCCAGAATGAGGCCATAAGGGTCTTGTGTACTATGAACAGGAGCTTGGACTTGGTAATTGGGGCATTCTAAGCGGTAATTAGATCTGATTTTAGAATGGTTTCTCTGGCAGCTGTTAGATGACCTAAAAAAAGACAAGGCTGGTGGCAGGATGGCCCCTACAATGGCCCACGCTAGGGCTTGTCTGACAGGGGCTTATCCAGTGAGCAGAGAGAAGCATGGATGAGTCATTGTAGGAGGGAGAAATGACTGTGTTCAGTGACCAGTAAATGAAGGCCAGGGAGGGATGCAGATGCCTCCCTGGTTTTGTTGATATCCAAACATCAGCAGGTAAGTCCTGGTCTAAGCCTTGATGTCACAAACCTGGTCTACCAGGAGGAGCATCTAGATCCAGCAGGCAGAACTCAGGTTTGAGAGGGGAGGGGCAGAGTGTTCAGGGGAAGCTGGAGGACCTCAGTGATATGGAGGAGTGCTGAGTCCACTGCACAGGCCTCCCGGCCTCCTGGTGGGTGGTGCCAGTCTGGTGTCTTGCCAGCAGGGACTTGAAGGAGAAATGTTTAATTGAAATTTTTACTGAGATCAATGTAGGCTCACATGCAGTTATAAGAGACAGTCCCAGGTTTCCGGGTTTGCTGAGTTTCTCCCAGTGGTAACATTTTGCAAAACTATAATATTACCACCAGGAAACTGATGTTGACACAATTCACAGATCTTACTCAGATTTTCCCCATTTTATTTGTACTTGTGTGTGTCTATGAATTTCCATATGGTTTTTGGAGAGATTTTAAAGAAGAAAAGCAAATGACCCCGGGAGTGTTTATGGGAATCAGGCCATTAGTCGTAGAGGCCCCCAGAGGTGAGCTTATAATCAGTAATCTTTCTCTGACTTGTGCCGGTGTTAACCTGAGCCTCTTGTGGTGGCTCTGCGGTGGTTAACGGCTCATGGGAAACAGTGGGTGCGTGTAAATAGACACACACATGTGTGGGTGTGTAGAGGTCGCTCCCCTGTCTGTAGGAGTGGAGCACGCTCTTGCCAGGGCTCACTGGCCTCCTCATTAATGCCAGTGAGTAAGTGGGGAGCTAGAAACATGAAAATCTCAACTAACCCAACCCCAAGCTGCATTTTCACTGACTTCCAAGCCTATGCCTCATCCTCCAAGGGTTACAGTATTCATCTGCAGGGAGATGACCAACAGGTAAGTCCAGATTCACCATTTACAGTTGTGCAAGGTGTACAACTCCAGGGAGCACCATTTACATGTATTCATTATAGGTTTTATAGTTGTTATGACAAATGTCAAATCAATGGCAGAACAGCATCTTAAGAAAGTGGAGTCTTTTTCTAATTTGCACAGTCTCCGTATCAGCTAAAAGTGAGGCTGTTAAGTCCCAAGAAGGAATAAGGAAAGAAGGTGAGAAGGAACGGCAAGGGGATCATGTGAAAACATGAATCCTGGAGCATCAGAGAGTGGACTGGGCATTCCTCTTTATGGTAGAATTCACTGCAGTCTCTGTCCTGCTTGGAGGAGCCTTGCTTTTGTAGCTGTGGCTGTTCCTGCCCATATAACCCCGGTGCAGGAGGAAGACAGCAGCCAGGCTTGGTGTTGAGTCTTCCTTTATACCCGGAGCCACCAATCAGGAGCAGGCCCAACAGAGCCAGATGAAAGCCTTAAATGAAGATTCACAAACCAAGATGGCAGAGGCAACCCACCTCCTGGGCTTCCTCATGGGTTCTGTTGGAGGGGCCAAGGGAAGGGCAAGGAAAAGACAGAAAGGGAAGGCCAAAGAGAGAAATGGCTTAGACTGGCACCAGGAGGGCTGTACTTAGTGGAGGACACTGAGAGTAGAGATGTCCGTGCAAAAGGATGGGCCGCCAAGGCTTGGGGCCCATGGACCAGCCACAGTAGAAAGACCGTCGTAGGATGTGGTGTCCCGGGAACTTGGCCACCCTCCCCTCCTGTCCTGAGACACAGGCAGAGGAACCTCTTTTACTTTGCTTTCCTCTCCCTAATTATTTGTCCTCCTGTAAAATGATTTAATTCATTGGCATTCTCTCCCCAGCAAGGTCATCTTCCCAGCACCTGGACGAGGTGGGCCAGCAGAAGGGTGCAGTCCTAATGTGGGAGGCTCACCGCCACTGTGCCCAACTGGGCCACCCTGAACTTAATTTGCATTCTCTGCTCTGGAAACTGCTTACGACGCTTCCCACCAGAGCGTATTATTGAGGAAAAACACAGCAATAAAAAGACTTAGGAGATTAACAAGATGAAAACATTAGCAAAAAACCATCAGTTCAGAGAGGTTTTCTGTAAAAGTAGAAGAATGAGCTAAAAAATGAAGCATTTTCGATGAAAACCTCCCTTTAATAAAGAGCATTTGGCATTCTTGCTACTAATGATGATAATGTTAGCACTTAGCAGTTTGATAAGGGCTTCCAACATGCCAATTATCTGAGATATATCAAGCCCTGGGGGAGGAGGTCAGTTCTCCTTGCTGACTCTCAAAGGCCCGGGAGTTCCTCACCCACCAGCCATGGTTGGGTGGGAGGGAGCTTGGGCTGCCCGCAGTGGGCTGAGCTTGGTCTGAATTCTCAGGGTCTGGGAGGCTTCCCTTTTTGAAAAAATTGAGATATAATTTGCATACCACAAATTTCACGCTTTTAAAGCGTACAATTCAGAGGTTTTCATATATTCACAGAGTTGTGCAGCCATCCCCACTATCTAATTCCAGAACATTTTCATCTGGTACCCATCAATCAGTCACTCTCCACTCAACAGTTCCCTCCGGCCCCTGACAACCACTAAACTATACCATCTGTCTCTATAGATTTGCCTATTTTGGACATTTCATAAATTCCTATGTGGAATTGTACGCCGTGTGGCCTTTTGTGTCTGGCATCTTTCATTTAGTGTAATGTTTTCAAGGTTCATCCATGTTGTAGCATGGATCAGTACTTCATTCCTTTTTAAGCTGCATGATATTCCACTGTCTGCATTTCGTTCATCCATTTCCATCTGTTGATGGACCCTTGGGTTGTTTCCCATTACTCATCAGGGGCTATCAGTGTGCCGACCCAGTCTCCTTTGTTAGCTGGAGAAGAGGACCTGGTGGCACCTCCCCACAGAGGTGCCAGGGATGGACCAATGATGCTGTGAAGCTTCTAGGATATGAGTGGCCAAGGGAGAGAGCAGTGTTTGCAGATGGGGTTCCTGGAACCCATTAGGAGCTGTGCCTTCCCACCATCCTTTCAGTCAGCAGCCCTGGGAGGCCTTGAGCTAGCTCCCTTCTGGTACTGAGTGGAGCCTGCCTTTGGGCTGTGGAGAACCCTGCCCAGCTGAGGTCAGGTAGGTACAGTCCTTGCTTTCCAATCTGCTCCAAGCAGAGCATTTACTTGTCTCATATTTGGTGTTAGGATAAGACTGTGTTTGCAGGGACTAAAAATCTAAAAGTCCCTGGTAGGGAGGACCAAGCTCTCCGGAGGAGCAACTGTCAGCAGCCTTTCTCGCCCCCATGGCCAGAGAACGCACATTTTGGCTCTAGGTGTTCCGACCGCCCATCTCCAGGGTGGGTGAGCACATCCCGCCTGGAGAGGACTGGTGGGAAGGGTCACAGGAGGCCTCTCTGACTCAGAGCCTCCCGGAAGTTGGCAGGAAGGGGTGACCATTTCTCCTCTGCCTGCCAAACATCCCCAGGGCTGGTGCGGAGTCCGGGCTGGAGAAAAGCACTTGGTTAGTACCCGGAGGGCACTGCAGGCCTCCTGGGGCTCTGGTGATGATGTAGGGCTTCAGACCAAACTGACAGTGGGACCACCCAGCTGCTTCTGGCGCTCCTTGTGGGGCTGCCGCCCATAGGCACATCAAACTAGACCATCCCTGTCACACCGGGAGGGACATCTCAGACTGCTTGGGGCTCCAGGCATCGTGGAAGCCATTTGGAACAGGGAGATACAAAAACAAGCAGGGATTTTTGTTTCAAAAATTCTATTTTTAGAACAAGCTGGGATATGCTTGGAGCAGACTGGGAGCTCTAGTGCCGAGAAGGAAAGGATCCAATTCTGTGGGGGGGATGTTGCCACTAAAAGCCATGTCTTGTGTTTCTGACTCCTCCAGCTCCCAGCATTTGGCTGGCACAGCTGCTGCAGTAGGACCTCAGTGTGCACTGGGTGGGTGGCTCTGAGGAAAAAGGGACAGCCTTGGTCTCCAGGTCCCTGACTCACCTCCCAGAAAAGGAGGAGCAGGGCGTCGTGGGCTACTCGGCGTGGTACGGCTTGATGGGGATCCCACAGCAGCCTGAAGCCATTCTCTCGCTCTGTCCCCTGCCCACCTCTCATTGTGCCTTTCCCATTCCTCCTGAGCTACTGCAGAGTGCAGACAGCAGATGGCTGCTAGTTCTCCCAGGCATGTGGTAAAATGCAGGAGGACCCACTCACCTCCCAGGGCGTGCTCGGTCATACTGAGGCACAAGGACTCCAGCCTGTTGTTGATGTCCGGTTCAGTCACAGGAAGCTGGAATTCTGCAAGGGACAAAGGGTTATGTTGGTGACAGAGACTCTGAGAACAAGGAGAAGGTGTGCACGGTGCTGTGGGGCTCCACCCGCTCCACCCCGGGAGGACTCACGGGACTGTGAGGATCCTCACGGAGGTAAGTTACACTCTGGTTTCAACCAACCTATGAGTCTGTTAGACGCACAGAGTCCATTGTGAACATTGGCGGCTGGAAGAAAACTCGTAACTAAAAATAGCTGGTCATAGAGTCTGTCAGGCCTCTGCTCAGAACCCTCCAGCGGCTTCCCATCTGAATAGCAGCCAACCCCCTGCCATGGCCTGCAAGGCGCACGTGATCTGGCCCTTATTAACCCTTGCCTGTGTACAGCTCTCACCGCCCCTCGTTCCATCCCAGGCCCTCTTCTACTCCAGGGTTTTTGCACTGCTGTTCCCTCTGCCCAGAATGGTGGTCCTTGGATGTTTCCATGACTTTCTCTCTCCCTGCCTTCACGTCTCTGGCTCTACTGTCTCTTTAGAAAGGACATCAGAGATGAGCAGAAATTTCCCAGCCCTATCCCTTTCCTCTGCTTTATATTTCTCCACAGCTGTCATCAACATCTGGCACATTCTTTATTTGCTGCCTGCCCCCAGTTCCATGTTCACTTCATTGGAGCAAGACTTGGCTCTGCTGCTCCCTGGGCCTGGAAGCGGGCTTGGCGCATTTCTGCTTTGTTACAAGGAAACGGAAACCACAGTATTGGTGAGCACCTCTTCTGAGCCCACGACTGTGCCAAGTGCCCAGTTCTTGAGCGGGACTCAGAGTGACTGGCCAGGTTGGCTGGCTAACACAAGAACCCATGGGGGTCTGACTCCAGAGCTGGTACTCTCCTGCATGCTGTAGCGACTATAAGCGCCAGTCAGTGCTCGCAGCCTCCAGCCACTTAGAAGGTCTGAGATGTCTGCTGGGCGGGTTCTCACTGCCTGGGACCATGCTGTGTGCATTCTAACCACAAAGCCCCCTCTACCATCTGGACCCTCCCTATCTCTCCAGGCTCCAGTTCCTCCTCCCCCCGAGTGGGAAGCAGCCCGAAGGAGCCTCCTCCTCTCTTCTCCTGGGGCCCTCACTGTCAGTACCTCCCCCATCCCTCATCCTGGGAAGCTCTTGAGGGTCTTTCACTGGCTTGGAAGCGCCTTGCAGACAGCAACAGTGCTTTTATCTCTTTCTGAATCTCCCATAATACCCAGCCACGGTCTGCTGGCACACTTCACACATGTCTATTGAGTGAGGAAAAAGTGGAAGCTCTGACAGCTTAGAATTGTGAAATCCTACGATGGGGGTTGGGGGGCAGACAAAAATCAGCAGTGGGATATGTTCTGAGGGCCTGGGAATCTCAACATTGCCACTGTCTTCATATGCGACTCTGGGAAACTTCTCTTCTTTGTTGGGCCTTAGCTCTTCAGTCTGTAAGTGGGGAAAGGATCCTGTGGCCCAAGCTTCAGGCCATTTCCTTGCTCCTTTAAATCTCCACCAGGGGGCACTTGGGGCTGGTGGGCGGGATGACAAATGAGGTTAGGGGTTGGTGGTTTAGTGGGATAGGAAGTTGAAACCAATGGCTAAACCAAAGTATTTGTTTTCCTTGATGAGCTATACATTTAGGTTTTCTCTGCAATCTGTGTTCCCCATTATCGGCTAATTCAGAGGCAGACGTCATTTCTGTTGTTTAAAATTCTGAGTAGATGGGCAAAATGGATCAATACGAAAAGCACCGGGGAGCAGATAGGGTTCTTTCTGACACAAATTCCAGCGTCAATGGGTTTGAAGAGCAACTGGTGCCAATTCATGAACAAAGGACGACTGGGCTTTCTGGCGGCCAGGAGCCAGGGAGAATGGAAGGGTCTCTCCCACCCCCACCCATTGTTGCTCTCAGAGTAGGGTCGGGGCAATTAGACAATCCAGAGGAAAGAGTATTTTAGTATTTTCATCCATTCATGTGAAAATCATATGCATGCAAAATTAGCAGCCTTCAGGGTGTGAAATCTATAAAATAGAAACACAGTTTTATATATAGCCAGTTAGCAAATATGAAAAAAAAAAACCCTCAGCAATTATAACCATCCATATGCTCATTGTAAAATTTAGTTTACTCTCTAGCACTCCCCTTTAAACAAACACTGTGGAAAGATTTGGATAAATAAAGATGCTCGACATTTGGAGAGAAGTGTTTCAGCTGCAGGGTTTCTTGCCAACACGCAGCAAAATGCCATTTTCCAAGCCTAGGACTGCGTGTTCAAAAAAGGGGGCTGAGAAATGCGGGGCTCTCCGCTCTAGAATCTCCAAACCTTAGTGGCTGCTCTTTTAGGTTGAAAGTTGGCATGGTTGCTTTTTCTCCCTCAGCTCTTCCCTCTGGTGTGCTAGGGTGTCACGACCCCCACCACTCGCAGAGTGGCTCCGAAAAATTCTAAGTCTTGGGAGAAGCCCATATGTTCACACTCCAGAGTTTCCTAATAGTGTGACTTTTTAATTGTGTATTTGATAAAAACAGATCCGTGGCATCTCCCCACACATACAAGACAGAGGGAGACCAGCTGGGTGGATAACAGCTTCCATCTCAGGCTAGAAGCCCTCAGCCACGTGTGGCTTGGGTGGGCAGAACTCTCAAACCCCAGAGAAGCAGCTCTGGGCAGCTCCCGCCACCCAGGCGCACACGACCCACCAGGCCAGTTCTTGCCAGTTCTTACCGCAAGGGCTCATTGCATTTAGCCTGGGCCCCCAGCTGTGACGGGCCAGGTAGACATAGTTTTATGTTGTCAGTAAGGCAAAAAGGAAAGACTGAGCCTTCTCTGCCATTGCCTGAAGCAGGCCTGTTTCCTTAACCCAGATGACATCTCTGAGAACCAGGAATTTTTCCCCTGACCATCAGACCATTCCAGTATTTAGTGAGGGTCCTCAGTCCTAGGATGCCCAGGGTCTAGGCTGACCTGGATCTTTTTAACTGTGCCTTTTCAGAAGTCCCACAAGTAGAGAGCCTCATGTTCAGGCACAGGGTCAAGAAGATTCTAGAAGAGGGCAGCTTCCCATTCCTAATGAAGTGTTTTTGTAGGGTCCACCCGGGGGGGGGGCATGTGGCTTTTTCTTGGCAGGAACCAGTCATCCCAGCTGAGTCTCACACGTGTGGCACCTATGGCAGAATTCTGTAGCTCTCGCCCAGTCCCTGGGGCCGAGGTGAAGAGGCCAGCATCTTTAGTACTTTAGAATGAAAAATGGGGTATTCTAGGAAAAACCTCTAGAATTCTACTTTGCCAATAACAGCCGAAGCTACTTGTTGAATAACAAGGAAGGCTTCAAGTTAAGTGAGAAGTGGGGCTGCCGGGAGGAGAGAAATCAGGAAAGAGGCTGAGGAGGACAGGACAGAGGATGGAGAAGTGGGATCCAGACTGGGTAAGGGGTGTAAGGAAGAAAGGGAGGCAGGGAAGATGGGAGCCAAGCAGGACGGGGGAGGGTAGTAACAGAAGGAAAAGAAATCAGTGTGGGCAGGGAAAGAGAGCCATACTGATAACTGCAGAGACGGTCATGGCGGTCATGGCGAGTGACAGAGGGACACGAGTAATCAGTCGTACCCCTGAGTCTGCTGTGGGAACACAGCTTTTCTCTGGTGGCCTTGTTCCTAAACCTGAAGACGTTTGTACTGTGGAATCCTCTGGGACCCACAATTTCATGAAAAGTGAGGAGAATATGGTATAAGACAATATTGTACCACCTAGGTCTCTAGACCTACAAGTACCATCTAGACCTAGGTTGGTCTCTCTCAATTTGACTTTCAGAGACAGGGGAGTACAGGCCCAGCTGGGTTCTCAGCTGTGATACAGTTGATTCATTCACCAACCTCCCTACCTATTATCTGCCAGTCCTGAGCAGGATTGTTTGCCTTGGCCCACCAGAAGGCAGAGAGCAAATGTGCATTAGGTACTTTAAGAGGGTCCTTGTTCTGGTCTCTTCCTCTGCACAGCAGCCCCTTCCATTCCCCTAACGGACCCATTGTATGGATGGTACTCTCCCTCTCCCCACTCTTTTGAAAGGCAGTTCTCTGGAAGGAATCTGAAACTCACACTAAGGAGGCAATGAATGATAACAGCTTGGGACACTATGCTCCCAGGTATGCAGCATTCTGATGGCAGAAGAAATACAGTCATGAGCTGGTGCACAGGGGAGGTTTGCTATGGTGAACAGATACATGGCCCTTTCCTGTCAGGCCCTCCAGGTGGTGAGGAGCCTCTGTGGCCTCTCAGTGTTACACCAGGGCTGTTTTGAGATCCTGTCTGACTGGATCCCACTGGTGGCTGAGCCTGGGTCAGCAGGAACTGATCTGCTTCCAAGATAAGGCAGTCCTTCTACAAGCGATTTCCAAACTAATTTTCTAGTTGGGAAGACACCTGCCTTTGGGGGAACGTGACCACACCAGGCACCACACTTGTTTTGAGCTCAAGTCATTCCACTGGTGAGTGTATCAGACCCTCTCCGCCTTGCTCTGGGAGGACCAGCTTAGTGTTTCTTACTCATGCCAGAGGCCAGTGAGACGCAGCAATCACTTAGTGTCTCTCCTGGTTTGTCCTGGGAAATATCTAAAATCTGTTCCTGTGGGAATAATTTAAAAAACCACCCCTGACATGGCCTCCAAGGGGCCCACAAATCCTGTAGATCCAGGAAAGAAGAGATCGTCTTGCAAATTCAAGCCAGGTGACTGATCAACTGATATACAACTTGGGGGCTTTTTTCTAGCCCCTGGACTTTTTTTTTTTTTTTAATTTTTTATTTATTTGCGAGAGAGAGAATGAGAGACAGAGAGCATGAGAGGGAGGAGGGTCAGAGGGAGAAGCAGACTCCCTGCCGAGCAGGGAGCCCGATGCGGGACTCGATCCCGGGACTCCAGGATCATGACCTGAGCCGAAGGCAGTCGCTTAACCAACTGAGCCACCCAGGCGCCCGCCCCTGGACTTTTTGATATTCTTTGGAGACATTTCAAATTTTCCATCATTTTAATGGAAGTATTTTAAGTTTACAGAATCAAACTTTCTTCAAATGAATTGTAGTCTTCAAGATTTACCCATCTGGTTTAAAGTGGATGCTCTGAAGACATCTAATGGTCCAGAAGAAGCCACTCTGCTGTATTGTAACACAGTTTTCTGAGGATCTAATTTAGGGTTGGTTACACATCTCTACCCCATTTTGTGTTCACTACCACTATTGCTTGTGTAAAGATGAAAGCCACTCACTGCCTTCCTGATTTTGACTCCCTGATATGATACTTATAGTTTGGTCCTGCCCCCACAGCCGCCAGCCCCTAGACCCCTGCTGAGCTAACAAGGATGTGCTGCTCTGAGTGGCAAGGCCCATCCCCGAGAGACCCCGTCTGTCTAGGACAAAACTTCGTCTGGGCCTGGCTGTGGCAATTAGCCAGGCTTGCCCTGTGAATAAGGCTGCCTCTTCAGGAAGAAGGAAGAGTTCTGATCATGACTTGGGGTCTTGAAAACCATTGTCTGATCTGCCAGGGGCAGGGATGACCTTGGAGATGAAGGAGCCTCCCATGGCAGTGACTTTCTGCAGCCTCTGTTCCCTTCAGCCAGGAACCCCTGCCTTGCCCTTCATGACCATGTCCAGGCATGGGCTGAGTATGCTGGGCAGGGCTTAGGAGTGGCTCCTGCCCAGTACCCACCAGTTTATTTGCTTATGTTAGAGGTTAATTGAACCCCCCTTTCCAAAAAAAGACCCCCAAGGGTTCTGGAGTTCTAAGTCCAGTATACAAAGAACATCATTTAGAGACTTTTGGGTTAACTACCAGGAAAACTGAAAATCGTTACAAGTGGCTGTCTCTGGGAGATGAGACTGTGGGCTGGGAGGGGGAGGGGAAGGGGACAGTCACTTTTCCTTAAAAGCCCTTTTGTATTATTTGATTGTTTAACAGTGGGAACAAGAGGGAACACTCTGGGAAAAGGGTGGAAACGATCTTAGGGTCATAGTTGCCCTGAGCATGAGCAAGCAACAAAGGTGCAGATGGAGGATCTGTATCTACAGACTCAAAGAGTCCTCCTAGGGATGGCCCCGCTCTTCCTGGTGGGCCTGGTCTTCCCAATTAAGACAGGAGAATGTGGGGAAAGTATAGTGAGAACAGAGGACTGAGGACCTGGAAGAAGCCAAAGGAAGAGACAAGAGGTTAGAGAGGAGCAAGGAGGCCACAAGTGTATAGGGATTGAAGGAGGAGGAGAGTGGTCAGCTATGCTAGGGCTCCCGTGAGGCTGCAGGGTGGCTGGGCTGCAGTCCCAGGGCTGAGGTCAGGGATGAAGGATACGTTCAAGGTGAAAGGTCTACTCGTGTCCAGGATGTCTTCAAATCTCATCTAGGTTCGCTTTTACTGAGAGTGGATTATACATAATTCTGCATGAAAACAGAGGCTGGGACTACATGACCCAGGAAGAAGACCTTCACAACCCCCAAATTTTATCAATTATTTCTTCCCAGGAAGCTACAAGTATCAAAACAGAGAAAAGGAGCTTTCAAACAAACGTGCACAAATAGGAACAGTTTGAGAAGTCTAGAAGCAAGTTTAAACAAATATCTGGACCATCTCTTCCTTTCCTGACACACCTTACCTTGTGGTGACTCCTCACCTCCCCATTCCTCTTTGGTGTCTCCCCATCTTCATCCTGCTTTTCTCTCACTCCTCCAGGCACACTCCTACTCAAAATCTTTCATACATTCCCCACTGAGAGTGGCTGGGGTCTGAGTTCTTCGGCCTTGGGTTCAGAGCCCAACATCATCAACCTCGATCTTTCCAGCTCCCGTGGTCTACTCGATGCTACTTCAGCCTGACCCTTTGGCTCAGCCATGGCTTCTGGAACTCACTGAGGTATGTGGTATGATTGCGGTCTTGCTCCCTTGTCTCCTTCTGCCTGAAGCTCCACCCTCCTCTTTCTACTCCTTCACTCTCTGTCCGCTGAAGCTCCGCTCCAATTCCAAGAAGGTTTCTTGCCCACCGAGGGCACAGTGACATTTCCTCTCCTTAAACTCCTGTAAGACTTGTTGTACAGAACATGTCTCTTGCCTAGGGTGGGTATTTTCCTACAGGTACAACACCTGTAACCTGTCTGATTTTCCCACTTAGAAGGTCATCAAGCTAGATGTAGTCATTGTTTGCATGGCTCTATATTACTCATGGACTCTTACGAGGTCCCTGTCTGCATAGACAAAGTGTGCAAGCGATTGTTGTCTGTGTATCATTTGGGTGACTCTGTTTTAGGAGGCACAGTGAGAGGCGCAGCTGACTTGAAGCGCACCACGTTGCTGTTTAACCAAGTAAGGGGAAGATGGCCGCTCCAAAAAGTCATGTTTGCAAGGTGCTCCCAAACCAGGGGTAAGTCTCTTAGTGTCAACACCGTCAAAGTTTTCTTTTTCTCTGTTTCACTTTCTGCACATCCCCCCCACACACCCAAAGTACACACAGACACACACACGCACACTGCACTTGGAACCCCTCCCAACTCCCCCAAATACCCTCCAGTGATCTCTCTGGTTTAATCAATCTAGAAATATGACTAGTATCAAAAATATCCCCGTCAGATTGCAACTGACTCTGGGGCTCCATGTGCTGGCTCCCAGCCAACGAGCTGCTATTCATGCTGGCAAGGCAGTTTAAAAAAGGAAAGGCTTCTATAAGCTCAAAAGAATGCGTGGTGACAGTCGAGGCTAAGCACTTTCCGGCTGGGTTCACAGGGGCATCTATTTTGGCGTCCTGGCCTCCCCTCTGTGTCAGGGGGTGGAGAGAGGGAGAGATCAAGTGCAGGGCCCTACCTGGCTGCTGGAACATCAGCATATTCTGTGGAGAAGTGTGCACGGGCAGCGAGCGGGTCCTTTGGACTGAGCTGTGGGTGCGGCTTGGCATGCTGTTGCTGCCCCCAGGGTTGGCAAACCAGAGGTTCTAGTGAGAAATGCAAAGGGGGGGACCATTAGTGCAGACACCCTGGGGCCAGGGGAGGGGGTGCGGAGCAGGGCCGCCAGCCAGAATTCAAGAGGCAGATAGCCCTGAAAAACTCTTTGCTAACTTCTGGAAAAGGGCTTGCAGGCTTGTGCTACCCATATGCATGTTTATAGAGAGGGGGTTTAGATTCTGTTCATTTTACCACCCCCCCTCCAAGCCCCAGGCCTCTCTAAGCCCCAGCTTCATCTGGACAGCTCTCTCCCTCACCATCTCCCAAACTCTTTTTATCCCTTTTGTTGCCTTTGCTTTTCCTACCACTTTTTTTTTTTTTCAGAGATGGAAAGAGTTCTATAAATGTTTGCAACGAAGAGCACAAACTATTTCGGGGCTCATTTGATTTTCTTTTTGAGATTCTTACAACTTACTACAAAGCGAGGGGGAGAAAAAAAGCATCTTTCAGCTGGCAGTGAGCTGCACACTTAGCTTGCGTTTATTATTATGCGGGTGTCCTGGTGGTGACTTCCTCTTGAACTGATGTGGGGCTTCCCACAACGGTCAGAAAGTGGGGCTTTCTCATACACCCTGTGGTGTATGCTCTGGAGAGTAAATCCTGCCCATTTTGCCTGGAGCTGTTTTCCTGTTTTTAAACCAATCCATCACCCCTTAGTTTCTCATGACAATCCAGACCCACTTGTGCCCCTCTAATCCCAGCCCCAACCTGCAGAACCCCACAAAGCTGGGCACACAGATGGAAGGCACTGGGCAGGGTAGGGAAATGGGACTGGTGGGTGAGGAGCCTTGGGACAGAGGTCAGCTCTAAATCACACAGTAAAGACCTCTGGGCAGCCTGGCCTTGAACAGGAGGAGAATGTTCCAGCTCTCTCTCTGATCGCCTCTCTCAGGCTCCTCTTTGGATTCTCCACCATAGCTGCGGACTGTGACAAAGGAGCTTTTTGGCGTGAATAAAAAGGCTAAGAAAGCTCCTTGGATGCTAAAGCTCCTCTGGAACCCAGATCTGGGAGGTGGTGAGGTCTGCAGGGGCAGGTTGAGGAGCAAGGCAAATAAAAGGTCTTGCATTTCCTCCTACAGGCTCCCAGGTGCAGGGCCCCCAAGGTTAAAGGTCAAAGTGGCCAGAGGGCATCCTAAGTAAATCCCCACGAAGCCAGGTGCAGCCATGGCATTGTGCTGTCTCCTAGAGAAAGAGTGCAAACAACTGGTTACCTCTGAGCACAGGGACACCTGTATCTTCGTGCAGCCCTCCTTGGCCTTCTGGCTCACCTTGGGGTCATGCAGGGATAGGTCCCGAAGCCTCTGGCCCTGAGCTTGGCGGCCCACCCTCCCCCGCAGGCACAGAACACACCTGTCTTCCTTGTTTCATGATGGTGGGGTTGGCTGTGGTGTTGCGCTGGGTGGAGCTGACAAATCCACTGGTGCCCAAGAGCCCCAGGCGGGCGGAAGGGACGTTCCGGGAGGGGATCTGGTACTGGCGTGGGTTCCGTCGGCCCATACCGCCGCCCACAGAGCCGGCTGTCGGGAGGGAGTTGGACTGCCCAAAGCCACGGCTGTGAGAGGGGACAGAGAAGCGAGAGACTGTCAGTCACCCTCAGCTCTTCCCACACCCCAGGCCGCCAGCGGGCTGCCTGCCTGGAGTCTGCTTACGTTTTGCCAGTTACGGGGTCTCTCTAGGGGCACCGGCTAGTTGTGTGTCAGGAAAGGGCTAGGATTAAAATGACAGCTAAGAGACATCTGAGAGGCACTATCACATGCACCACGCCGGGACTTTGACACTGATTCTTCAGTCCTCACGACAACCGCATGAAGTAGGCGCTCTACCCCCTTTTACAGCTGGAGGACGAACACAGAGAGCTTCACAATGTTGCAAAGGCCACACGGGCAGCCGGCGACGGTGCTGAAATACGAGCCTAGGAGGCTGACCGGGGTGCCCCCAGTGGTCTCCCATGTGAGCACTCACGTGCCCGTCGCGAAGGCACACAGCACAAGGGCAGCAGAGCCAGGCCCAGTGCGCCTTCTGTCACACCACAGTCTGTTTCTGATGTCTGCCCACGGGGAGAGAGTAGCCTGTGAGCCCCGCTAGGATGGAGGCTCCAGGAGAGAAAAGATGGCGTCTTTACGTAATCAGCGGTCCTGCACGTCCCATGCCTGCGGCAGCTCCCGGCACACTGAATGCAGGCTGAATGAACCAACGAACGAACGGGCCTCTGCCACCAGGATGCTTCTCCCTGTGGAAGCACTGACCCCGTGTCTGGGGCTCTGACTCCAGCTTGAGAGTAGGGAAGGAGAACGGAGGTGATGATGTTTGCAAGGGCTCTGGACCTAGGACACCGACAGCTCCCCACTCCACAGGCCATCCCTGCTGCAGAGAGACGGGGAGGTCGCGTGCTTCCCCACATGGCCCCAGGGAGGCCGCCAGGGACCCTTGGCATCGCATTGGGACACTGTGCTCCCACTTCTCCAGTGACCTCAGCGCTCAAGAACTCCTCCTTCTCCAACATGCTTCAGGTTCCGGGACGGTACACAGCAGCTAGTAGGGTTTCAGGAACCAGCACATTCCTTCCAAGAAGAGTCAGCTTTAGTCATTCACTGATGTTTAACTTGAAATGCTTTACCTCCAACGGCCACAAGATGGAACAGACTTGCTTTCCCAGCCACACAGGGGAGGTCTGTACCAAGCCCGAACGGGGACTCCAGCAGACCGGGCTGACGTAGTTTAACCAGTTGAAGATGATGGGGGTTGGGGGAGGGTGTGCTGCAAAATAGTCATTTCCTGAGAAAGAGAATTGTGTGTGTGTGGCGGGGATCTAAGCCATTAGGTGATCTCAGAAAATGTTTCTCTTCTCCCCAGAATGCCTACATTTCCTAGGGGGAAAGGGGGTGGGGAAGAGAATTCCACAGGTGAGGTGGCTGCAACTGATTTCTGGGCCTGTGTCTTTCCACTTCTAGGTTTTTTTGGCCAAGGAAAGGGTTCCTGATTCCTGTCAGGGACTCATCGACATGTGGTGAGAAGGACACTAATGGGCTCTAGGTCTGTAGCTCATCCTTTCTCCCCCACCTTCTTCTTTCTATGAACATTAAATTTTTTTGGTTTGAAAGAAGAAATTTGGGCCAGGAGGGGGTAAAAGTAATTTCATATGATCTAGGAGACCTCTTTTGGAGGAAGGACAGTCTGAGATCCATGACAGGTAGAAACAAGGATCAAGTGGTTGGTGTTTTTTTTAAGCTATGAAAACTTGTCCTTTGGTTTTTGAAGTTGGAATATTGGCCACCTGGCAGATGATTCAGTATTCTAAGACTTTTCCTTATTTAGTGCAGATCGCTTTTTTGCTAATTTTCCTTTTTGGTTGGATTTTTTAAAAGTTGTTTCATATGCAAAATACAGTAGTCAATGAGTGATGCTAAAATGATTTGTGCTTCCAGGAAGGCAAGATTATATTCTTGAGCTGATATCATGTGGGCAGAGGATTCTGCTATGGGACACTTAGTCACTAAAGAAACAGAACTCTAGGGACTCCTACAGTTAGGACACATGAACTGGGCTGTGTGTGGCAGGTAGAGCCCAGAACATTTTGGGGTCAGGATAGATAGGGGGTAGAATTTGGCTAGGCCATCTTTCTAATGACTGCGGGACCCTACTGTGACATCCTTAGTTGGTTATTACAAAGCCGGAGTTGTTGAGGGTTACTTAAGACCACTAGGCTTAATGACATAATCATTCTTTCTGGGGAGAGAACAAAGTGACACTAGTAAGTTTTCATTTCTCGTTCTTTTGCTCTGCCCATCTGTATCTTTCTCTGATTTCCTAAATCTAGCCAACTGATTTCATTACCTTGAAGTGCGTGAAGAGGCTGATTAATAAGAACCAATTAATTTGGTATTTGTGATAATTCAAGCAGGGGCTGGGCTGCAGTTACCTTTGCATTATGGGAGAAACAAGCCTTCAAAGCAAATTAATAGCATAAAAAGGTCCCAGAGGTAATACTTATGAGAACAAATGATTTTTCTAGAGTTTAGCAACTTCCAGTTGAACATCCACAACTGAAGATTGAATTCATTCTTATCTAATCAATAAAAACAGGTCCATCAAGATTCCAATATGGCAAGCCTTGGGTAGCCCAATACACACGTTAGTTAATAACACTCTAGAGAGGTCAGGTTTAATGGGGACTCTGATATGGACCAAGGACAAAGCAGAGCCGACAGAGGCAGGGGATGACACTTCTGGGAGAAGCAAAGAGCTTAAAAGTTCTTTCTCTTTATCCTCTAAATTCCTTCTTCCTCTTCGAATGTGCTTCCTGAGGGCCTGGTGTTGCAAGAGGGGTCTGGAACCTCGTCCTCTCACTTGAGAGATGTATGGCTGCCCTTACAAGAAGAGAGAGTGAGCCTGGGAAGGGGACAGTCCCTAGGGCAGGAGGCCTATGAGCCTGCCTTGCCTTTCACCTGGGCCCCCGGGATCCTCAGGGTGCACAGATGGTCCAGCCCATCTCCCCAGGGAAGGCAACCCCAGAGAGCGTGGAGCCAGGGAGCTGTCGTACAGAGTGCCGCTCTGCCTGACTGTGTTTTCTGTGCATCAGCTGGAGACCATGAGAGCTGCCTGGCATGTGTAGTGCATTAAGATCACTGACTCTGCAGCTGGTGCTGGCCCGCCTGGTCCAAATCCTGGATACCCACTGCCTACCAACTCCTCCGTAAATTGGAGTTAATAATAGCAACTCTACCTCATATGGTCGTTGCAAGGATTAAATGTATTAATATTCCTAAAATGCTTGGATACCACTTGGCACACAGAAGTGCTAAATGTTTGTTTAATAAATAACAGTATTATATATGCTGGAAGGTGATAACACTTCAAATTTTCCATTAATCTTTAATGAAAACTTTTCATAAATCCCAACTATCCTTATCTCCCTCAAATGATATAAAACAGTGGTGTTTTAAGGCACACTCCTGCAAATAAATGCTAAAATTGTTAACAACACAGAGCTTCTATATGTGCATTGAGAAGTGAATTCAGAACTTCCCAGGTGCAGGTGAAAAAATTATCTGCTCATGTTTAAAAATGTAAAACGGAAAGTTGATTTTTCATGATGTTTGTACCATCATTCTTTTGTCACCCCCCAACTGCCTGTCACTGCTGAAGGCTTCACCCCACACCCCCCTAAATTCCTCCCCTGGATTGTCGCTGTAATTCACCTTTAATATGCAATTGGATTCCTCCATTTAAAACCAGATTAAAGTAATGGGTTCTAAAGTACAACGAGGCTTATTTTTAACCGCATCCAAGAAGCTGAAGTACTATGAAAACTCAAGAATGGTGCTGCTCCACTCTGAGATTGCAGCTCAGACCAAAATAGACCAGCACTGGGCTCTTCACCCTGCCACCGACTATAATTAGCTAGTCTGCAGCGAGAAGGGAGAAAGAAATGACACTACCTCGTAAGGTGCTGCTAGAACAACCCATTTTTGTCCCTTCAGGGCCCCCTTTTGTGGACAAACCACAAAGTGTTTTGCGGGCATTCTTTCAATCATACCCATCTCCCCTTGATGCCCATCTGGACTAATGCCATCATTTTGATCATGTAAAATGCGTTACAAAAGATCATGTGCAGTTCTTTTTCTGGGAACATTTTCTCTCTATAGCGTTTTCCTGACTCCATCTGTTTAAGGAGTGTGATCTGGAACTCCCCACAGGGCATCCTTGTGCACAAGGAATAGTGCTCCGCCACAGTCCTGCCCAGGAACCCAGGCAGGCCGCGGTGCACCAGGGAACCACCGTGCATTAAGAAGAATGAAATCCCAACATACTTTCTTTGCTGTCGATATCCTGATATGTCTAGAAGGGTTTTCCGAGGGAAAGACCGAAAGAGCTTCTGCACCTGCTGTTTCCATGACAACAATCTTTTTTTCTGAGTCTCTGTAAATGCCTGCAAAAACAAACAGGACTTTTTAATGGGTGGCGCAGCCTGGCATTAGAGGGAGGAACATGCAGTTAATGGGGGGGGGTGCGGACATCAGGGTCTCTGCAGCTGCCTTTTCTTCACCTGCTTCCCACCTGGTCCAAACAGCAGTCAGTTTCACTTGGGAGCCACCTGTACCGACAATTGAAGTTCTTTGACATTGGAGGTGCCTGGGAAAGTACGTGCATTAAGCTTTTGACAACGCTTGTTTTTGGTTGCATTTCTGGCAGATCCGTACTCACCTTCCCCTTCTTCCTGACTCTACTCTGGGCTCTCTAGATTAACCAGGAATGAATTGCAAAAATGGATTGTTGAATATTCTGGCTTTTGCAGGCCCCCCTGCATTTTCGTAATCAATGGAAATGCTAAACCACTCCAAAAATCAATCTGCTTGATGGCACGTGGTCACCCTGGAGTGGTCTGCAGGCTTTCAAAAAATGGAGTATAGTCTCTGCTATACTACACTACACTACACTATACTATACTATAGGTCCGGATTGGTACCCTGGGTTTTTTGTAGGGCATGGGGCTTTGCTGAGAAATCTCCAGTTAAGGGGCCCCGTTCCCTACAAAAACCCCAGTGCACCAATCCAGACCTAAACTTTGCCTAAAGTTTAGGAAAACTAGTAGATCTGATACCTTTTCAAATCTTTTTCAGTAAAATTGGCATTGAGGGGTGTTTTGCCTGCTTCGTAACACACTGTAATCTATATCACATGTTCTTTTGTGTACACAGAAGCCCGAGGAAGGACTTTACAGGGGTTATGAGTCCCCAAGGCAGAGACGCTCAAATCTGTGATATAGAATCCCTCAAGAAGACTATTAAATGCAGATTCCCAGGTCCCTTTTAATACATCTGGACAGGAGTCTAGAGGATGTTTGCAGCAAGTGCCCTATAATTCCGTTGCAAATGGAACATGGACGTGTGGCGTTCTAGATGGTCTGAGGACCCTCCATGCAATATAGGAATGCCCTATCAGGTGCCTAAAACCAAGGTCCACAAGCTGTGGGAGGGCCCGCAGATTTGACTGATCAGCAGTAACAGTGATGGAGATAACATACCCATATAGTTTTGTCAATAAGACATGAAATCCTTTAAGTAGCAATAAACTATTACTTAGAGTAACAGACTATATGGCTCTTTCCCATAAAGGAAACAGATTCCTTAAACAGAGAAAACATGACAGTTTAATTTTCTCCCGATGACATTTAATCTTTAAGGACCTAAACACAGGAGAGCTATGTGAACAAAAGCAAAAAGATGTTAGTTATATTGTGAAAAAATTACTGACTTGCAAACCCCTTCCTCCTAGATGACCTTAGCCAGACGCCTTTAAGGATATTCATCAAGGAGGACTGCCCAACCAAGGGACTCCATGCCTCCTTAAAGAGGTACAGACACTGCACAAGGTACATGGTGGGATGGTCTCATGGTTACAAGGTGAGGACATGGTTCTACTTTGTGGTCCCTTCTCATTTGTTGGCAATGCTTGGTGAGTGTCCAATTATACACGAATGCCTCTGAAAGACTGAAAGGCAAGCATTTCTGCTGGATGAATAAAGAAAGGGACAGACAGAGTCTGCTTTTGACTGGCTGCTTCTGCCAAAGTCTGAGTGAGAACACAGGATACAGGGGCACTGATCTAGATGACTTGGGGAGGAGAGTCTAGCCCAGTTGGTCGGAGGCTCTGGATGGATATGGGCAGGGCTTGAATCCCTTCACATCCTTATGCAAGTTCCTTTACCTGACACTCAGTTCCTTCTAAAAACCTTCTAAAGGGAGACTATTATCTTCCTCCAAGAGATGTCGTAAGGGTTAAATGAGATAACACATGAAATGCACAAGAATACTTAGGACATGCCTGGCTCTTAGTAACGGTTCAATAACTGCGGCTCATATCTCAACCCAGGTTTTTGTGGTTGCACAGACCAGCCCTTTGGTGGTGGTATATGAGTGTTTGTCACATTTGGCATTCCAACAATCACCTTTAGCCCCAACAAATGACTCAAAACTACAATACCAAGCTGGTCTGGAGCCAGCCTGAAGGACAGCTGGCCTGAGTTTCCAAGTGACAAAAGAGGAAATGGCTCACTTTATAGACATTCATTCAGAGTGCTTCCAAAGGACACCAGTTCATACATGACATCTCCCGTATGGCCAAGAACATCCAAGAAGATGGAAGTGTTTATACCCCACCACCACCCAGAGAAGTGAGCTCATTCACTCAATACTGGGCAGCAGGCTCATTTCGTCCCAGGCTGCAGAAAGGATTAAGCCCCTTAGCCATGCTGAGTGAGTGTGGTGGCCACTCCTCAGTCCTGGAGGCTGCAGCTGGGAGGCCTGGAGAGGCGCTAGGTCATGGCTGGCAATGAGGGATTTCCAAAAGCTAGTCTCTGTGTGTATCTGCAAAGTAGCCCTCCACTGTGGAAGCTCTGCTACCAGCTGGGATTGGCTGACCCCTCATGTCAGCCATTCCACTGGCAGCTCTGGGTTGGGCTGGTAGCAGCTTTCTCAGGGACTGGAGGGGAAGGAAGCTTCCATACTACAGACTGACACAGCCAGTCAGCCTATTCTGAGTCCTCTGTCCCTGTCAGGGCCAATCCAATGAGTCTGTCTGGAGGAAAATGGCTAGGATGCGCCCTACAGCCTTCATGGCTGGATTAAAGGGCTCATAAAGGGGCAAGAGCTCATCTCCACAGAGCCTCCTTAAGATGGCGAGGAGGCAAGATGCCAGGGATTATAATCCAGGAGATGAAATCCAGAACTTTCCTGTCCCCCCTTCTGTTACTCTAGGGAGTTGGTCCCTTTGTCCCTGGGGAGGAAGGAAGGTGTCTAGGTTTGGTCAACCCCCTGCCATCCAGTCAGCTAAGGAATGGCATATTTGGGTTGTGAAAGGGAGTCCTGTTTCATGGAGCCCAGGTGAAATTCAGCCAGGATAGAGACTGCTGTGCCTAAATGGAGCCTCACAGAGAGGGTGTCTGCTGCCCACATAGAATAACCTGAGCCTGTGGAAAATTAGTCAGACACATTTCCTCTTTCTTGAACTAAAATAATAATAAAAGGTCTTGCACAACATTTTCCCTTCCAAGGCAGAGTGCAGGCCCCTTCTTCCTGACATGAATTTAGGCAAGCAGACATGGCATGAGCCCCTTTCTGCCCAGGACTCTCATCAGCCAGAGGCCCCTCTACTGCAGTCGGACACAGAGCCCTCCAAACACTGTTCTCTCTGCCTGGAGCACTCCCACCTCCTTATGCAGTGAGTTCTTTACCACCAAGACTCCAGCTTGCCTTTTGGGCCCAGCTTGGGAGGCAGTTCCTCTAGGGAAAAGCCATTTCCGGTTCTGGGTTTGGTGGCCTTGCTCCTCATCTGGGCTCCGTGGGATGCCAGCACAGCCTTATCCTCACGTGTGTGATCACCTGGTTTCCTTTAGTCTTCCCCACCGCCCTCACACCATAAGCTACCTAGCCAGGGACAGGGCCTAGACGCTTAATAAAGATCCATGGAATGAACGAGTTCTAAAATTCTTTAATGTGTCCTTGCCTTCTCTTCTTCCTGGTGCTTTTCGCTGGCTGAAACACGTGCAGTGTCAGGATTGAAAACAGCGAAGGGTGAGTTGGGGGTTGGGGAGAGGGACACACGAGAATTTGCACTGCTGAGAGGAAACAGCAAAAAGGAGAGTTTAGGGGATTGTGGGGCAGTGACTGGGAAGGAAACCCAGAAGGAGACCATGCTCGTGAGCGGTGGGTAGTCAGACCGTGGAAGGGTGGAGGGCCCAGTGAACTGGCCTTGGACAGATGTGCCTGTGTGGCAACTGGCGGGTGGGGACAGCGTGAGTGGGGTGGTGGGTGAGGGGGCCAGACCTCTGCGCTGGGTGTCTCCCTTCACTGGGGCCCACTGCCCTTCTGGCACTCTGGAGGCCAACCCAGCAAAGGTGAGCAGACTTGGGGGCCTTTACCATCTTAGTCTAACTTTAAAATCCCACAAAATGACCTCTGCGTTGTTAAGCTTCTTTAAAGCCTACACTGTGACTCTTGTCTCTGTGACTCTTCGGAAGGGGTGCTCCCAAGAAGCCACTGGGGTCTTGGGTCTGAGGCACAACCTTCTGTCCTCCCATGCACCTCAGGGCAGGTGGCTGCCCCAGCCAGCTGCACCCAGGACCTGCCCCGCTCCGTCAGGGAGACCGCGCTCACACGGAGTCTAATGGGGCACAGCTCCAGCCTGCCTCAGTCCTTCTTCAAAAGGATATGTGGCTCAACATAATTCCTATAAAAATCACAAATCAAACCACATGGAACATAAACACAAACACTTCTTTTGCACACTCTCCGACCCTCCCTCAAGTTTCCCTGAGCCAAAAGGCAAAATGTTTACAGAAAATTTTATAAAGACTCGAAAACCTGCCAAGGCAAGGTGGCAGGGCTGGACATTCACCAGCTCAGGCTTGGTCACTAAGATTCTTCTAGAGCCAGAAGTTTCTCTCAGGCATTGACCCTCACATTAGAGCTCAGTCTCGATGAATCTCTAGACACCAAAGTATTACAGGCTGTGCTTAGGTTTGATGCCATCATAGCTGAGTTCTGCCTGAGCTATTATTAATGCCTGTCTACTCTTCAAAAACAAGTTGTTGGAGACCCAAATGATCACATCATGTAAACTCTGAGAACCATTTCTAAGCAATGAGAAAAACAGTTTTGTGAAACCCATTACTACTCACCTCATGAATTAGACACTTGTCTATGAGCTGTAAATAGGAACTTATATTTTCCTCATCAGGTCTGGAGACCAAGAGCTGTGTGCACACTGTGAATTGAAAAAAAAAAGAAAAAAAAAAGAAAAGATGAATTAGAAACATGTATACCCATTCTAACCTCTGAGATCTGCCCCTGATTTCCTTTCAGGACCAATATTTTGAGATACGTGTGCCTGTGCCTTTACGTAAGGTTCACAAAAAAGGCCAGGAGACTCCTCATTCCACTGAAGTCAAAGGCTTGGTCACCACGGGAGCCCTCGCCTCGAGAAGCCCCTTCAGTTAATTCCAGGCATACCATTCTATATTAAGCCTTCTGCAATCCAGCCCGAGACAGACACTCTAGGAGAAGAAGAATGCGGCCATGTCCTGAGCCCTATCTCTGAAAGAGGCTCCTTTTGAGAAGGGAGTTCAAAGGCATCAAAGACCATCAATGTTATCAGAGAGCATCTCCATAATTTAATGAATGAACTGTGCACCTCATTTGGAGGCATGAGGCTCTGGAACATCTTTTAGGACATGAGGTGTGTGGGCACGCACATGAGCAGGAAGCCTGCTACTCAGTCACTGGAGGGTTATTTTCTCAAAGTGATAACACACTTATACACACGTAGGTCCACCCACACACTCAAGTAACTGAAGTAATAAAGACAAAGCAGGGTCAGTCTGCGGGCAGAGCACACACACCCACTGGCCTTCCCACGGCCACGCTAGCATGGCCCATGCTTCTCTCGTCCTGGAGGCTCTGATGCTCTGATCTTGATGGGGGTGTTTAGAAGGCCATGGTGGAGGTGGTTGGACAGAAGATGTCAATTAGAAGAGAAAATGCCTTGCACTCAAGTAGACCATGCTTGAAACCTGGGCATCATGATTCCTTTCTCCCCCTAATCCTGCATTAACCAGTCTGTTGCAAAATTCCATTTATACTCTGTCTTTGCACAGAGACTCCCAGTATAGCATTGTTCGTATTGACAAAAGCTCGAAAAACACCTCCATGTCCATTCACTGGGGCCCTGTCGAATTATGCTTTAAGCATACAGTGGAACGGCATGCAACCTTGAAAAAAGAAATTGGGTAGTGATATTGTATTGATAGAAATATTAAAAGTATACAATGTAGAAAAAACAAGCTGCAGAAAAACATGTAAACAACACCTGTTTGTGTGTAAAAAGGATACTCATGTGCTTGTATATGACTATTAGGAAGTTTCTGAAGGGACAGTCCAAACCTGTTTAGAGAGGTCACCTGTGGGGAGGAAGATGGTGGTGCTTGGCGGACAGGTTATTTTTTACTTCCATCATTTTGTTTAGTTTTGATTTTTTATGTTGAGCATGAATTGATTTTATAATTTGTTTGAAAGTAGCTAAAGTTTAAAAAGAAGCCATGCCAGAGGAGCTTGGGTCTCCTGAGGACTGAGCCCATCATGGATCACACTCAGACATGCACTTCTACAGGGTCATCCGTTGTAATCCCACACAGCTAAGAGCCCACTCAGGGGTGGGAGGTCAGGGGGTGGAGAGGGCTCAGAGGTGAGTGGGGGGAGACCAAGGACCCACCCTGGCCATCAAGCTACTGGCATCTCTGCTCAAAGGGATGTTACAAGTCATCTCCTCTGAGCCAGATTTCTATGGATGGAAGTCTTTTTTAGGACGTGTACACACAGGGCATTTCTCACTGCACCTGTAAGACTCAGGTGTCCATTTCTTTTGGTAAAAACTTGGTTCTTTAAAATGATTGGACGATAGGGGTAGACGAACCATGAGAGACGATGGACTCTGAAAAACAAACTGAGGGTTCTAGAGGGGAGGGGGGTGGGAGGATGGGTTAGCCTGGTGGTGGGTATTGAGGAGGGCACGTTCTTCATGGAGCACTGGGTGTTATGCACAAACAATGAATCATGGAACACTTCATCTAAAACTAATGATGTAATGTATGGTGATTAACATAAGAATAAAAAAATAAATAAATAAAATGATTGGGCGATAAAGAAAAAAATGTTTCTCCTTCCCAAAGGAAAAGTACGGGCATTCACTGCATTTTTTAACACAATCACACTTTCTTGTGAAACACCCCATTCGAGCACAAGTTATTCTAGCATTGGACTTTTCAAGGATAATCACGTAATCACTGTGCCACTCATGGGGGAGACACAGGGCAGTCCAGGTGGAAAGAGTGCTCTCACCTAAAGGACCACATGAGAATTCTATCCTGCCCTCCAGACAGGCACTCGGCCCGGCCATGGTGCCTTCCAGGCGCTGTCTGCAGTAAGGGCCGACTTCCGCCCACAGGCCCGAAGCCCACCGAGCACTCACTCTACTAGGAGGGCCCAGCAAGCCCTGGTCTGAGGGAGTGGGAGAGAAAGGGGACAGGGTTAAGGAGGAGGCCTTTGGGGATTAGAGGGATCGGAGTTCAGGTGACTTCTGAGCCTCACTCTCCGCATCTGTAAATGGGCTAATGGCATCTACCCAGACAGGTTTATCCAGCACTCAGGGGAAGCTCCTCAGGAACCCGGAGCTCTGGTTAGTGGTGGTGAGCGAAGAAAAGGGGGGAGGTGTGAGAATCAGGCTCTACCTTTCCCCATGACACGTGTGAACTGCCCGGGGAGATCCCCCTCCGGCAGGGGGGCGACGGCCAGCTCCCCATCACAGCTACTCAGCTGGTGTGGCTGCAACCCGCCGCTGGCCCCAGCCGAGGTGGTGGCTGTGGCCCCGGCGGCCGAGGCACTGTCTTTGCAGTCGGGGCTCTGGCCCTCAGGGCCCATCAGGGAGGGCGGGTGCGGAGCCTGGGGCTCCCGGCGGCGAGCCTCGGGGGTGGTGCTCGGGGAGCTGTAGGCCTTGATGGGAGTCAGGATCATCTGGTGCAGTTCCTGGAGTGGGATGCGCAGGTTGCCCCCCTCGATGATGTCCTGGATGGTCAGAGGGAGAAGACCTCTGTTAGCAGCAGCAACAGGGGTGGCCTGCCTTGATGCCTCGATTCCCCTGCCCCAAGCCGTTCCTAGACAGGACGCACAGCTGCTGGCCCCTTCATCACAACATTCTTTGGAAAGGCAATCACTTTAATTTTATCATTCTATTATTAGCCCGAGCAGAAAACTTGGAAAATACAGATAGGCATAGTGGGGAAATTATACATCACCTACAAATCCCACCACCTAGAGGTGATCACTAGAATGATTTTGTACATTTCCTTTCCTGGCTTCTTCAGTGAATTTCTATAAAAAGCGTTATACAGTTGACAGGCACACACTTTAGAAGCTATATAACAAAGCTGGGTCACGTGGTAACTTCCTGTCCTGTGTACGAGTTGTTGTGCATGAAGGAACCTGCTGCTCATTCACACCTTCACTCAGCCCCCAACACAGGCATCAACGAGGCAGTGGTGAAGAATACAGACTCTAGGGCAGATGCTGGGGTTCAAATTTGGACACGGCTGTATGACCTCGGGTAAACGACTTAACCTCTCTTGTGCATCAGTTTCTCTGTGTAAAACACACGGATAACAGCCGTATCTGCCTCACTGGGTGGTTGTTAAGGATGTTAATATTTGTAAAGCTGCAGGTTGGTGTCAGTTATGGTGTCCTGTGCGTCTTTGTTAAGTTACTAGGTTTGTGGCCAGGGCCCTGAGGAGCCAGGCACCATGCCAGGCAAGGCGGAACCGTGGGAACAGCCTTTATGGTTCCCTTGGGGAGTTTACATCCTACCCTGAGATGAACATACCGTGTGCTAGGGACTGAGGTGCAGGCCAGGTGGCTGTGAGGGAAGGCTCTCTGAGGGGTGGACATTGGAAAGGGAACCCAAATGGATGCGGGCATGAGGATTCTGGGCAAGTGTGCTCCATGCAAAGGGCACGGTAAGGGCAAAGGCTGTGAGGTGGGGCACGCCTGGAGTGTGTGAGGAAGAGCAAGGAGGCCTGACGTGGAGCAGGGTGGTGAGGGGAGAGGGTGGGAAATCAGGTCCAGGTTGCTCCCGGGGCCTGAGCGTGGAGGCATGGATGCTGGAAGTTTTTCTAAATGAGACGGGACATCAGGGAAGGTTTTGAGCAGGGGAGTGACATGTTTTCAAAGAATCATTCTGGAGAGAAATATGTATAATCTATGTGTATATGATACAGCTGACCCTTGAACAACATGGGTTTGAACTGTGTGTCCACTTACCTGAGGATTTTTTTTCTATAAATATAGTACAGTATTATAAATTTATTTTCTCTCATGATTTTCTTAACATTTTCTATTTTTAGCTTACTTTATTATAAGAATACAGACTATAACACATACAACACACAATATGTGTTAATCCACTCTTCAGGTTATCAGTAAAGCTTCCAGTCAACAGTAGGCTATTAGTAGTTAAGTTTTGGGCAAGTCAAAGTTATACATGGATTTTCAACCGCACAGGGGGGGTGCCCCTCTACCCCATTTGTTCAAGGATCAACTGAAGTTGTCTATAATATATGAATGGCTTTATATGTTGTATAATAAAATTGGGTCCTTCTGCACCTACAGTTTGACATACTGGCCATTATGTATTAGAAGAAGAGTGAAAGTGGATTCTGATTGACATTTATCTGTGCACCAGATGCTCACGGAGGCACAGAACAGGTTCTGAGGCTTGGGGCCGGGGATCAGGGCCTGGGAGTCTTTTGGGCATGGTGAGCAGCCCGGCCCTCTGCCCTGGTGCTGTCCTGGTGCTTCTGCAGCAAACCTCTCCGTGGGACCCACGAAGGACACTGACAATCGGGGCCCTGATTACTAATGAAGTACTTAATCTTCCGAGAGCCCAGAATAGCAAGGACATCATTATAAAAGCTTGAAGCATGAGTACCAATCCATTCCTGGGATCCTCTCTTACCAAGAAAAATTGCTTGATGGTGTCAAGGAACACAAGCCCACGGAACACGATCACGTCTACACCCGACTTTCCAATCAATCAATTAGAAAAAGGAAACCTGAGGATGGCAGCCTTGGACAGGCAACATTTCAATTCTGGGCAGCAGACCACCAAGAGCCCGGCCCCGTCATTGGCGGGAACCTGCTTTGCGCAGGAGTTTGGACGCAGAAGCTTAGCCAAGTGGGCACCCAGGGTTATTGAGGACAGTGAAATGCTAAGTAGCCATCAGAATTGTCTCAGTCCTGCTCAGGGCTACTTTCCAGCCTATTTTAGAGGAGAGAGTCTATTTTTCTTTTAAAGAGGAGGGTTTTAGAGTCTACCGCCTTCCGTCTACACCTGGTGGATATGGCAGAAGTGAGACTAGGTCATTGCCTGTGCTGGCAAGCCTGATGTGGGAGTCGGGGGGTGCTCCTGATCATTGCCAGTTTTCCTGCTGCCTGGACTGGACCAGCCTCTTCCAGAGTCTAGGGGACGGCGTGTGAATGATTCCTTGACTTTGGACGTGGTGATCTACCTGGGCAGGGTGTATGGAGGTAAGCTAGCTGGCCCACCCCAGGAGAGCACCTGTTGTCTTTCCCAACTCAACTATGTGCCAACTGGGGGACCCCTGCCTCAAAGTCCTCCACTTCTGGCAACTGCCTCACCGGCACCTGGTAAGTGGGTGGTGGTGGGAGGTTCTGATCTTGTCCAGCCCCTGACTGAGGCGGGGGAAAAGGAAATGAGAGAGAAGGGATGAAGCTTCCTCAGAGTGAGGCTGAGTAGGCAGAGCTGACCGGCCTATTTGGGAGATCACATGCCTCCCTGCCACGCTATCCCATGTGACAGTGACCACTGAGGTGAGCAAATGCATGCTCATGACATTTTGTCAACTGCCACCAAGCAACCCTCGCCCGCTCCTGTCACATGCCATAAGACTTCTGTAGTTACTCAGTGAGGGAGGAAGGATATTTTGGTTATGCTAAGAGCTGAACTCCTTGAAACAGGAAACATACACTTGCCCCAAGTTCAAATCTTATTTTATTCCACTGGAGACAGCCACCCCAAAAAGGAAACCATAAACCTAATGAATAATGACAGACACTTTCTTTATCTTATCAGGAATCATGAAGAGTTTTGTTTTGTTTCCCCCCCCAGCCTTCAAGCCAGTGTCTCAAAGAAAACGCTTGGCTACCAACAAGTTAACAATGTGCTTTAGGCCAGGCTCCATGGGGTTACATATCCAACTCTTCAAAATCAATTCTAGAACTCAACATTGAGTGCCCAGGTTGAGAAGGAAGCTAGAAAATGGCCCGAGTGGGACTCACTCCAGTGTCCTCAACTGGTTGTGGGAATTAATTCTCCATGTTGACAAAAATAGGGAACCAACCCAAGTCTATATTGATCCTTCAGACCATAAATATAATCCTACCTTATAAACACAAAGAGGCAAAAACGAAGCTGTCCGGTCACTAATGGGCCAAGTCGAGTAGCTCATGGCAGAGCAGGTACCAAGAAGCAGGTACCAAGAAGCACTCAGCTTGGGCGGCACAACTCAGGGCCCACGTGCAGGAAAAGAGCTACTTGCTGACCAACCGCTTGCCTGGCTTTCTTAGGTCTTAGAGGAAGACTGGTTTGGAACCTTCACAGGGCATGTAATGGCAGCAAGGGGCAAATCATCTGGAAGACAGGACTCGGGCAGCCAGTGTCCCAGCACTTACACGCTGTTCGTGGCCCCACCTTCCCCCTGCATGGGCACAACTGGACTTCTCATGCAGTAGACGGCATGCCTGCATCGACTTAAATCCACTCCCTTGCCACCTTTCATTCACCAGACCCCAACTGAGCCCTACAGGGAGCCAAGACCTAAAATGAATACAGCAGAATCCTTGCCCTAAGATGCTTACCATTCCTGGGTCCCATACAGTGTGAGCAGGCTGCCAGGACTGGGAGCTGTGGGAACACAGTGTGTGTGTGTGTGTGTGTGTGTGTGTGTCCTTTCTCTATGCCAGGTTCCCAAGGAAGGGTCCAGCTTCACAGTTTGGGAGTTAGTTGCAAAAAGGACACTGAAGGGGTCCCTGGGTGGCTCAGTTGGTTAAGCACCTGCTTTCAGCTCAGGTCATGATCCCCGGGTGCTGGGATCGAGCCCCACATTGGGCTCCCTGTTCGGCGGGAAGCCTGCTTCTCCCTCTCCCACTCCCCCTGCTTGTGTTCCTGTTCTCGCTGTGTCTCTGTCAAATAAATACTAAAAAAAAAAAAAGAATAAAAGCATGTGGAAACATTTTCAGTATTAAAGATCAATGTTGAAAAGTCTGTCCCAGTGACCATTCTAATCTTCTCTTTTCCTTTTCCACCAGACATCTTGAGAAGTCTCCACACTTCCTTCCCTGATGGCCTTCTCACCCATTCACACTCCCTGGTTCATGGGTTTTCTTTCTGTCCCTCCATTCTCCTGGCGACCCTCCTCACCTTGGCTACCAGTGACCTCTGGTGGCCGATTCCAGGGGGCGGTGTTGAGTCCTCATTGTATGGGACACATTCGCGGCCCCTGATGGGATTCCCTCCTTCAAACACTCTCTCTGACCCTCAGGGTGGTTCAGCCTCTGGCGTTGTTTGGTCCCTCCATCTTCTGGTGCTCCTCGGGGTCTGTTCTCAGCTCTTACCACTCAACACACACTTCTGGGGAACCAACCGCCATTTCCACACAGATGACCCACAGTGAGTCTTTCAAACCCTGTGGACTCTAGCATCGTCCTTGTGGCCACTAACTTGCCTTTTCCGCTGCAGTGTCTCATAGGCACCTCAGACAATCTGTCCAGCTAAACTCCACTTCTCCTACCCTGGCAACTCCTCCTATATTTTCTGTTCCCAAATGGCACGGCACCTGGGTCGATGCCTGGACTTCCGCTAAATGACCTCTCTTGTCCCTCTCCACCCTCACGGCCCCCACCTTAGCTCAAGGGCCCGCCAAGGCTGGCTCTAGGCTCCTACCGAGTCTCCAGCCCGTGCTGGCCCCTCCATGCTCTCCCCCCTCCTCACACCTGCAGAGCGCTGTGTCTCATCCCAGGAAGATCCCCCCACCTGCCTCGGTGATGGCGCTGATCACAGGGGATTGTGAGGGCACCGCTGCGTCTGTGTGACATGTCTGTGTCACAATGCACATCCGAGCTCCCCAAAGGCAGGAACCAGGTATTTCTGTATTACTCACGGTTAGTCTCCAGTGGATGGGGGTAAATCTAGTCCAAGGCAGCTGCTTAGTACGTATTCAGTGAGTGAGTGGAAGAGCTCTGGACCTAGAGCTTACCTGCAGCAACTACTGATTATGAACTAGCCATGGGCGGGGTCCCAGCTATCTCCTTAGAAATCTCTGGGTTCTATGTGAGGTAAGAATGCTGTAGGCAGGGGCCTGATGACAGCATTTGCAACAGCAGAATCAGCTCGGGACCTCTGGGAATGCCACAGAAAGGGCTGGTGTGAGTCTGTGGCTGGTGGCCTAAGTGGTAACACAGTAGGGACAAATCCCTCCCTCCAAGAGCAGGAGGGCCCTGGGTCCCAGAGGAGAGAGAACAGAGCCAAGGGGCTGAGGCCTCAGGGGGTGCTGAGGCTCCCCACCCCCAGGCCATCAGCTCCCGAAGGGAGGACCACACAGGTGTCGGAGCTCAGGTGTTCTGAAGCAAGCTCACGGTGCCGGTCTGGGAGAGACACAAGCTTTCTTCCCCAAAGATGCCAAAATAAACTCATTACTGCTCTTTTCTTGGCCATTAGCTGCCCTCAGATTTTGTATTACTTTTGTCCTCTTTTTAACAATTCCCATTCCAGTGAGCCGGGCAGAAGGTGTTTTTGTGGAATTAATACTATTCGAGGCGCGAAATGGCAATGGACTCCAGAGGGCCAGAGAGAAAGGCCAGAGAGAAAGTCTCAAAGGCCAGAGAGAAAGTCAGCGACACGTCCAGGCACCTGTGACGCCTTGCTGCCCTTGTGTTTCCACACTGAGTTGGCCCAAGGCCACGGGGAGTAGAGCTAACAGTAGTTCCATCTCTGTCACTCGGGTCGGTGCGTTTCCTCAGTGACAAAGTTCCTGGGAGTTCCTGAAGGATGCTCCAGAGATAAAGGGGGATGATCACTCTTTCACCATAACACTCAGCAATCTAGTCCTTAGGGAGAACACTTCCCGAGCTTTCTAACAGAGGCGAAAACTGGCCTTTTGCATAGTCCCCAAAAGAGAATGGGTTCTTATGTTAAAGATGGCAATAATCACTGTTAGACAAACTGCTTGGTAAATAAAACAGAATTAAGAACAACAGCCTCGGGTTCAGTTGGACAGGTCGTTTGTCATTTGGGATTCACTGTAATTAAGGGCGGGCCTTTGAGCACGGATGTGCCATGTGAGTAGCCTCTACCCATCTGTCGATCCCAAGGCTTTCAGAGCCACCTTCCTTATAAAGTTATATATGCATATTCTATATATATTACTTGATATTTTATGTGATATGCATTAAACGTAACTTTATATATTCTATGTAAAATTATATACACACATCTTTATAAATCAGCAAAGAAAAACTCATTGCACTAAAATGTTGACATGCTCACACAACTTGTGTTAGGCCCGCCTAGCTCCATACTCTGTTCCCTTCCAAAGGCACCCTGGGATTACTGGACGACATGACCACTTAGGCTGTGCAGGTAGCATGTGCCCACGGAGCTTCTGGCCCACCAATCCCAACCACCTCCCAACAGCAGTGCTTGCACAAGAATCCCAGCTTGGGGCAGAGGCAGCACAGGAACGAGGCTTGCTCTCCTCTGCACCTTAGATGAAATCATAAAGTTACCAAGTCCCCAAAATGATACCAGTACGAGGGCAATGTCTGGATACAAAGATAGGAAGAGAACCTGTTTAGGCAGGGACAGTAGCAGCTGATAAGGGCTTATCAGCCAAATGATTCTGATTCCCTCTACTGAAGCTGGAGTCTACTGGGATGGCCAGTCACAGGCTGCCTGGACCCAGGCAGTAAGTATATGTCAGTGGTCAGGTTCCATAGAAGTGTGGATAACCAGGAAACTTTCACTTCAAACTCCTTTCATTTTTTTCTGCCTTTGGTAAGGAAACAAGGCGGAACACTCTATAAGGTCTGCCAATGACACCTTCAGCTGAGACTTTTCCCATCATGGCGGCAGAGATTTGCCCTCCCCTGGTGATCACTCACCCTTTCCAAAGACTTCAGGAGGTTTTGTCTTTCTTTGAGCTTCTGAATACTGATGACAATTTTGTGTCTTGCACCTTTGGTAACATTCTGTAATTAAATAAAAGTTAATTTAAAAACATATTTTTAAGAATCAGTTTAGAGACTCCTGGAGGCTATTTAGTACTACTTTACTGTCTTCTTGGTTCCTATGTTTGTGGACTAGTAAATATCCATTTGTCTCTCTCTTCAGTCCCCTCTGTCATAAACCTCTCCTTACTAAATGTTCTGACTACATCTGGCTATACATTTACCTGTGTACTTTGGCTGTGACCTTTAGGAGAGAAAAGAGAGAGAGACAGAGCTAGAACAGCAAATTACCCACCCAGCATGAAATTTCTTCACAGTCTTAAATGATCATTTTAAAGTCATACATCCCTCTTTCTCCATATTGTCATTTCAGTCCCACCCAGGTTGCTTGAAGGTTCCAATCCCATACAGAGCTTCATTGTTTTCTCCAACCTTTCCTAGGTTTTCCCATCTCTGAAGTCTGATACGGTTTTCACCGGCTGCCAAACAACACAGGGCCATTTTGGGCAGTTTGCAGGTCATCTTTGATCTCCATAAGGAAAACCAGAATATAAAAGAACCTAAAACTCAATTCAGTCATCACTTGAGCTAAATGATTAGAATTCACAGTTACGGCTGTGGATTTTGGCTTAACTGTGTGCAATGGTGAGCCCAAGGATTTAGGTCAATGCTTGTTGACTAGAGATACTGCAAAGTTCCAAAAAGGAGGTCCTTTCTTAAGTCAGGTCTCTAAGACAAACTTCTGGTGACTTCTTGCAGCAATTCATAGAATTCCTCTTACAGAAGGAAAAGATGGGAACACCAGAGACATCTCCTTCAGAGATATTAACACTCAAGGGACAACTGAACTCACTCTCTAAGATGAAGTGCTGGGGGCAGATTTCTGTTTAGCCTTGACTTTGGGTTCAAGTGAATTAAATTACTCTGAAAAGTTTGTTCTGGCCTCTGGCTTTGCCTTCTCTGTCAATTATGTCTTGTTTTTTCCCAAGTCAAATAACTGAGGACTTAGATTTTTTTTCCCCTCAACTCGGACCCAAACACAAAAAATGCTCTTAGAAGTAGTTCTATCAATCCCTGGGATCTCAAGGGGCAATCGAAATCCAAAAAGTGGTGGGAGAAGTGTGAGGAGGTTGAAATTAGTGCTTTTCATTCTCCGAGAATGTGCAGCGACTTCGGGCTTTGTCTTGCATCTCAATAGCTGTGTTCAGCCAGGCCTGCAGAGGTTAATTAACTGAAGGTGCAGTGGGAAACCAGCACCTGCTGGGAGGTGTGAGTCCAGGGCAGTGCTGCCCCAAATGGTACAATCTCCTCTTCCTGCAAGGGAAATACTATTAGCCTGTTCAGACCATTAATTCTTTTAAATCGTTGCTCAAAGGAAACTGAGGTCAATTTGAAACATGCAAATGGCATTTTATTTTTTTATTTTATTTATTTTGCAAATGGCATTTTAAACAAGAGAAACAAACACATCGGTCAGATCTAGTTACTCGAGCACAGCATGGTAGGAAACATGTTTGGTTTTGGGGGGTCTGTTGACTGGCCTAGCCTTGGGGAAAGACGCCTGAGAAGGAAGGGGGAACTTTGTTCTTTGATGGCACCCAGAAGGGAAATGAAACCTGAGACCTGGGGTTATCCCATTCTCTGTGACGGTCCCGTGTTATGCAAGGCAGTTAGAAGAAAAAGTGTTTTGTACAACTTACTCCAGTCTCAACTAAGTCCAATCTGAACACGTTTTTGGAAAAGTGTTGGGGAAGGTCTGAGGCATGACCTGGTGCTTCTACCCACTAACTACTAGAAGTTAGCTGATTTGTAACCGGACTGGACAACAAACAACCAATCTGGCATTGTCCAAACCACGGAGGGAGGGGGCAGGGAAAGCAAAGGCTGGAACACAGACTCTTTGAGGCCTTGGTCAAATGTTCCTTCTAGGCCATTCCACCTTGAACTTAGAACCTTTTTCATAATACTCTTTCTCCTGAGCTGTATTTGCCTTGCAGTTACGTGCTGGTCCCCCGCCGCCTACTGGACGCTGAAGACAAGAACCCAGCCTTACTCACCATGTAATGCTGGCCAGCACCTAGCAGGTCGTAGAACAAGGCAAGCTACTGGGTGGGGATAGGTATGGGTCCAAACAAGGTCTGTCTTGGGCGGGAACTTCAGGTTCCACCTGGGGCACCTTCTCAGGGGATGGTCACCGGCAGCACTTACCTGAGCCTCCAGCTGGCACTCAGTGAGGGCCATCATTTCCTCGTAGGTCATCTGGGAGAAAAGCGCAGCATACTTGTGCAGGCGGAGGCTTTTTAACCAGGCCGGAACATCTGTGGTGCAAGATGTGCAAGAGATGGGGAGAGAAATTGAACGGGAACAAGAGATGACAAAAGATGTGGGAATAGAGAAGAAAAGGAGGGTGATGGTCAGAGGGGGAAAAAAGAAGAAAAAAACCCTTTATGTTACTAGTTGTTCAATTCCGTTTTGGCAGCAAACTATGGACTTCGAAGTCTTGGTCTAGCCCTGACATTCCCACTGTCAGGCTCCCTTATTCTACTTTAGACTGGGGGTTGCAAACTTGGGGTCCATGGGCTGCAGGGCATAAAGGAATTCCCTAGAATTATACCCCAATTTGTGGATATATGAGTAGTTTTCTGGACAGAAGTCACCATAGCTTCCATAAGGTTCTCAAAGGGGTTCATGACCGAAAACATGGCAAGGAACCACTGCTTTGGCCAGACTACTTCATTACTGATTTGGAAAGAACTGACTTAGAATGTTAAAACTACATATGATGAGTCTTCATCTCCAAGATTTCCTTCTAGGTTCAGTGTAGCTCTTCACATGCTCTTTCTGCCACTTCCACAGGAAGAGCTCACCCAGGCAACCGTGGAAGTCCATGGGTGGAGTTGCTGTCATTCTTAGCCTAATCCTCCTTCTGCTTTCCTATGCCCCAGCGGGAAAATAAGGGCATCCTAGACTCCAAAACTATCACTCCAGTGTGTGTGTGTGTGTGTGTTTGTGCCCCCGCTGACCATTTCTCCAGACTATGGAGTGTGTCTGGATGTGTCTCAGACCTTTTCCTTGAATAGCAACCACAAATATACCAGGACTGGAAAGGCCCAAAGATTGGCTAGATCATAGGATAATAGAATTTCCAAAGCATATCTGAAATAAGCCCACATTTTGGATTCTAGAGTTGGGAAAATTAAATAGTAACTATATCAAAATCCATGAAAACTATCACCTTGCTAAGTTCAACCAAAACAAAGCACTTGCCCCTGCTCTTTTAATTCAGAGTTTTTGAGCTAATAAGATCTTTGAGAATTCTCTAGAATCACCTTCCCTGACCCTTCGCTCATTTTACAGATGGCAAAGTTAAGTCATTGTCTAAGTCACGGAGCAAGTATGTGGTAAAATGGGGACTAGGACCAGGCCTCCCAACTCCTGGCCTTTTCCTGCCTTGTAGCAACTTCTTGTGAGATGAGGACCAAACAGCCCATCAATGGTAGGGCTGGATAAACAATGACTTCAAAGTACTTTGAAATGTTGAAGCACTGGATAAATGTTATTCATGTTTCCTACAAAGTATTATCCATTACTAACCATGTTGATTGCAAGATACTGTCTGTTGCACCAAGTGCTTTATTCTGAGGCACTGACAAACACTCCAGAATAAGTGGGAAACTTCCAATTTCCAATTTTTAAAGTAGTTAACTGGGATTGATGAAAGAAACCTGGCCTACTCTGAAATCAGGTCCGGCCTCCCCGGGGAACCCAACCTAGGCTTATGGAATGTGGGTATTCAATGATCTCCCGAAATTCGAAGATTACAAGGGGAGGGTGGGCCTGGTGAGTTTACCTCTTGATCTGCAGTATTGTGAAGGCTGAAGAAGGGGAACCTCTAAAGAAATAGAATTGGCTATCCAATGCCATTTGAAGACCAAACTCAGTCATCTCAGGCAAGAGATCACTTGATTTTGTGCTTCGAGGCCCTTCGTTCTACCATGACAAGCAGAGAGTCCCTCTGGGACCATCAGGAACCACAAAGAGAAAAGGCTTCCCCAGGCACATAGTATCAACCACTTATGTCCTCCTTGACTCAAACTGCGATTGCACAGAGTCCGGGCCCATCCAGCTCAGGCTCTGGCGCTTTCCCTCCTGTGACATCCTGCACCCATTTTACCAGACTTTATTCTCCACCACGTTTTGTTGTTGAAACAATGCTAATCTTTCTGCAGAGTGAGCAGCAAAAACTACAGCTCTGGCTTTGGGGCCAGTGACTTGTTAATGCTTTGGCACCAGGTTTCATGTTGACTACTCACATCTTTGAAAAGTCCCAAGTTGCTGTTCGGAAAACTCAGTGGATCATGGTTCAGTGAAGTCTGGGCAACCCCACAGCACACCTGGGCACAATTTGTCACAGAGAGTACGGAGCATCTCATGGGCCAGACTTTTCACCGGTGCCCTACAGTTTCATCATGTAAAAGCCACTCACGATAAAACAGAATCCTGAGCTACTAAATCATGTTGTAAATGGGTATTTTATAAGCCAAGAGGACAATATGGTGTTTTAAGAGTTGGGGAGAGTGGGGTGCAAATCTTGGCTCAGTGAGACTAGTAGTCCAGTCAGTACTAGCTCCTTTCTAGAAAAGATTTGGACAACCAGAATTCCTGTTAGAGGGATGAAAGAGCCTGCCTCACCCATATAGTGAAAATGTGGGCCACTGGGAGTTGTTTTCCTACAAAAGGTTCCTACACAGCTTCACAACACGGTGAGTAGGCCTTCCCGAGAAGCTATTTCTAGATGTGTTCCTGGGCGATGTAAGCTCCTCTTGGCCATTTTTCCCCAAGGCAGGCACATGTTCTCTGCTTGTACAGCAAGTATCTCCGAGCTTCGCTCGGTGCTGCAAGCTGAAAGGGCCCTCCTTCCTCAAACATGAACAAAGAAGAGCAAATCCCAGTTCTTAAGAACATAGCCTACTTTTACCCCCTGGCTGGAGATAAGGCACCTTCCTTTGCCAGGGATTAAAACAAAACTCCCTTAAAAGGGAAACAAACCAGAGAAGTGAGCACCTGCACCATTTCACTCCTCCCAAGCCAGGAATTCCGATGACTGGGATGCTAGACTCTGTTAAGATGCTACCCAGAGATGAAGTCTAACTAAAAGTTCAGATCTTTTCCCATGGTCCAAGTGCCACAGGGTTGGAAGCAAAGCTGAGGACCACCTCGCATAACCTCAGACATTGTTTCTTCATCCTGCAGATCTGTGGCTATGTTTGAAAGGAAAGACAAGCAGGGGTGTTTCTTGAAGGAACTGATACGTGACTGGTGGCATGCATGCCTCCTGGCTGCCCACCTCTGGTGGCACACAGCTATTTAGCCTCAACTGGGCTGCTTCGGATGGACTTGCCAACGGAGGTTCCAGACTAGAAAGTCATTCTCTTATGCAGTGTGAGAAAGATTAAGATGCTTTTGCTATATGCTGGGTTGACTTCCTTGTCACGTGTGGGCATCCTGATATTTGCCCACTCAACGTTTGTTGAATGCTTACTCTGGGGGCCATGCATGTCCCTGCCATCAAGGAACTTTTCATCCAGAATGGCTGACTCACACAATACATTTATAATAGTTGCAGGACAAGTGCTAGGTCAACTCCACGTTCTAAGTGGGCACAGAACAATGAGCATTTTGGTTTCCTTTGGGGAGTGAGGGATAGCTTCACAGTGGCGGCAGCCTTGGAATCACTGGGCAGACCATACTGAGGAAGCCTCTGCGGAAGCAGGAACAGCATATTAGCAAAGCACAGAGCCAAGAGAGCATCTGGGGCCAAGCAAACACTTGGGCGAGTGTTAGAGAATGGCTAGTAACAAGGTGGGGCACCTAGGCAGGGCTGCGAAGATTGAGATCTGTAATGATGAAACAAAGAGGACAGACCTCGTCTTTGGGTGATGCGGAGCTGTTGAAATCTGAGCAGCAAAGGCACAATTAGATGAGGATGTTAGAAAGACGATGGCTGTCAGTGTAAAGGCTGGACTGGAGGATGTGGGAGGGGAGGCCAGGAGATGAACTGAAGCCCTTGGAGATGGCTTGGAAGGGCAGTGGCGAGAAAAAGGATATACATGGGTAGTATTTGAAGACCAGGGAAGAATAGGGAGTAAGAGTGAGACCGGTGGTTCTTCTGATTCAAGCTTGGTTAAGACAGAAAGTATAGGGGAGCCGCAGGTTTGGGGTGACAAGGGAGAGATGGTGAGCTCCACTTCATGTCAGTGGAGTATCACTGCCTTTGAGCCATCTAGCTGGAGAAGTCAACCGGACAAGATCTCTGAAGAGAGGTCTGAGCAGGAGAACTTGTCAGCAGCGCATGGTAGTGGCTTTAAGCCATGGAAGTGGGTGAGATCACTCAGGGAAAGAGCATGGAGTGAGAACAGGGGTGAGCCAAGATAGAGCCCTAGGAGCATGAGGCATTTAGGGGAAGGTGTGGGAAGAGAAGCCCATGAAGAAAATTGGGAAGAGAAAGCTGAAGGGTACGAGGTTTCTGGGAGAAAGCACCACCATCCATGTGCAGATGATGGGTCCCTGTACACAGTGTCCATCCTTCATGAGCCTTCTTCTAGATCTTGCTGCAGTCCACAGTGGTTTATCTTTCTATACACTCATCTTTCATATGCTCTGTGTTTAGCTGCTGATCTTTACCACTGGGATCAATTTCCAATTATGTTGATTTCTATTTCCCTTTTAGAGTTTGGGCAAACCAGCCAGAGAGAGGCTTTGTGGCGCATACAACAGCTCACACAGAAGCTGGGCTCCAATTAGAATTTGAGTTGCTTTTTTCAAATATTTGCCGCTGGAATGGCTGCCTATACTATTCAACAGGCCATGTGGCACCTGCCTCGCAAACAGAGAGGCTCCACAAGAGTGAAAGACGGACCCGATACTGCAGAAGGGCCCAATGTGGGAAGCCTTGCAAGGGCAGGGAGTAATGCGTCGCTGGAAGAGAGAGACATGAACAGCCTTGGTTTCCACAAGAAGCTTCACCTGTGGTGGTCCTGGTACCTGCAGACAGAACAGCAACTTCCATTCACCACAGAGAGCCGGGCTACTCTCAGACAACTCTCTGTCTCTTCCCAAGATACAAGTGCATCCTTGGTCTTTGAGGGCGTGAAGAGGAAACCAACTGAGGGGTAAGAAGAGACGAACTCTTCAGCGTTGAAATGCGAGGGCAAAGATTCCTTTCAAAAACAAAGCAGGAGTCTAGGAACGGTACCATTTTACGGAAGCCTGTCTCCAGGCCTCCGAGCGAAAGAAAGACGCGCCTTGGTCTCTGGTTCCTGGGAGCTGTGAGTGCACTCCTCAATCCTGGGAAACGTCAGTGGTGGCCTCCAGGAGGGGTTCACGTTGATGGGGAGTCTGTGTGGGTCTCGGGAGGGACAGTTTGAGTAAAATATCCACTTAGACTTTCGGATACAAACATAGGCACTAAATTTCTCAATGTTTCTGTGAGCTGTGACACTCCTAAGTGGTGTTCTACACGCAGCTTGCTCTGCATCATGAAATGGCGGCTGGGTTCCACGTGGAAAGCTGCCCTCTGCATGCCTGCCCAGCTCTTCAAGCACGTGGCTGAAGACCCATGCTTGGTAAGGAATGGCAGTGAAAAGACTCATGATCTTTACAATTGGGAGAATCCTGGAAACTTGCCTTTCAGACAATGGGCCTCTGGCCTACCTGAGAAGAGGGGGCACGATCTGAGCCCCTGAGGACCTATCCATGCAGGTTATATGCTGGCATTTGGGAATAAAGAAAGGGAAGTGAATTTACTAACTCCTGGCCTTTTAAGTTAGATGAATTCAAGACAGCGTCTAGAAAGTCAACATTCAGAACATGGTGGCTTGCTCCCATGACAGCTGTGCTGAGAAGGGTCCCGGCCACACACTCACTCCATCACTCACACCCTCAGAAATGCTGGATTCACCACTTTTCTCACAAAGGTTTCTCACGGGGTTCTTCGTCTTAAAAAACGATCACACTTGGGCACCTGGGTGGCTCAGTTGGTTAAGCGACTGCCTTCGGCTCAGGTCATGATCCTGGAGTCCCTGGATCGAGTCCCGCATCGGGCTCTCTGCTCGGCAGGGAGTCTGCTTCTCCCTCTGACCCTCCCCCCTCTCATGTACTCTCTCTCTCTCTCTCATTCTCTCTCTCTCAAATAAATAAATAAAATCTTTAAAAAAAAAAAAACGATCACACTTCTCGATAATTTTTCTAATCGAATACTAAGACAGGCAGAGAAGTTCAAAGGTTTACATTTCAAAAACAACTCGAGAGTCTGCTTCTCCCTCTGACCCTCCCCCCTCTCATGCTCTCTTTATCTCATTCTCGCTCTCAAATAAATAAATAAAATCTTAAAAAAAAAACAAAAAACAACTTGAAACCCCAAACTGGCTACTTCAGAACAGGCAATGCATTTCCTTTGCTGTGGGGAAAAAAAGTTTACTTCAGTTTCATCCAAGACTCCCTAGAAAAGGCAACCAAGCCTGTTTTCCCAGTCCCTGGTCCCCTCCAATCTTAAGGGCTAGGTTTCTCTCAAGGTGACTGGAGCCATAGGTTTCTTTGAACCTGTATGATGTCTGTATACAATGTAACAGTTTCAACTACCTCCACGACTTGTATCGACAGAACGCCACCCATCGTAAGTCCACCCAGTCAATGTGCACTCCTAACGGTGAGGCTGGAGCTCAGATCAAGAGAAACAGCCCCCGCCCTCTACCCCTCTCACCCTGACAACTGTGACGACAGAGTCATGGAGCTTCTCACTCTTAGGAACCCAAATCTATGGGCCTTACTAGCCAGAAATCCGGAATGGAGGCCCCCCCACGAGCCTCCCCACGGGCAGGCGGAATGCTAGCCTGCGCAGGTGAGGGGAGGAGCCCGGGCCAGGGAAGAACACGGTGCACCGAGGTCTGGCACGGCTCCTGCGCTGGAGTGTCCTACGGGTCCCCAGACTCGCCATGCCCCACACGGGCCCCGGATCTGTTTCTTCTCCTCTATGCTCTTTGCTACAGACAACACCGCGGGCTCTCCAGCTGTCCCCGGCAAGAACCTGGGCTTCGTCCTAAATTCCTCTGGCTCCTGCACTGTCTACTCTCAACTAGTGCACATTCAATTCCGAGCTCTCAATTCTCTCTCACGCAGACCACGCCCACACACTCCTTGGAATCCATTCTCGTGCAGCTTACACCTTGGTCCCACCTCCTCCTTTTCCTCCTCAGTTACTAAATAGCCCCCAACTCTCAGCAGGCTTCCAGGTCCAGATGCCCTGCTCCTCCTCCCCTCCTACGCCCTGCCCCCACTTCCACTAGGGTCCGATTGCCCATGAGCAAAGGTAAGCAGGTCGTTCTGCTGCTAAATGCCCTCGACAGCTTCTATCAAAGTCAAATCACAAAGCCTAGCGTTTGGCTTTCCCTTCTCCAGACTCCTCTCCCGTGAGCTTTTCACCGTCAAGCTATAGGAGGTACTCGGTCAAGCTGTCTTATCACCATGCTTTCATGCATCCTTTTCCCCCTGCACAGAATGCCCTTCCCTCACCTTATATATTTGGCTAACTTGTAATTGGGCTCCAAGACTCAGGTCCAGGCCTCTCCTCCTCAGGAACTTTCCTTGACTTCTCTCCACTTTGCATCAGGGCCCTCCTTGGTGCCTACCCTGACCCAGGGCAAGTCTCCAAAGACAAGACATTTTCACAGCTGTGCACCTGCATCAGGTACCTGTTTGTGGCTCATGTGATGGGGACTCCCTTCAGGCAGGTGCCATCTCTTTCTTCTCTGTCTCCCCAGTAACTAGTCCAAAGCCTCTCTCAGCAGGTGCTTAAAAGCCAACTGACTTGATGAGGACTAAAGTGAAACCTACGAACCAGTCTTTCTTCCCTTCTCTCTGCTCCCATAAACACAGCCACACCACTCATCGGCAGCCCTGGCCTTTTGAGAAGTCTTTGGGTGTTGTGTCTATACATTATTTCTGAGGACATGATGCTAGTATGAGGGGCAGATGTGCTTCCTCCACCAACGGACTTCTGCTCTTCCAGGTTTTCTCCTCCTTCCTGGAAATTATGGGAATGTCTTTTTTCCTCCTCTTGGCCACCTGAAGGCTTTGCATGAGAGAAAAAGTAAGAGAGCACATTCCACTCATGTGATGCCGAGGGAAAGGAGGTTATTATAATTGAGGACCACCCCGAGAATCATGAATCTTTCCCCTGGGATAAGTCACTGTGACGTTTTTGCCAACAATGAGGACAACTGAATTTAGAAACCACAATCAGCATATCTGGGCCAAAGATGTATAACCAGTTGCCTCCACGGGGCATGTTAAGGGGGGGAAACTCTCATATTCCTGTTGTATCCCACTTCTGTTCGTTAATTTCTCATTGAGTATCTGATCCCATTCTTGCTTTAGCCTGAGTGAGATTAGTCTGAGATCCCCACCCCGAGGGACATCCAATCTGTGCTTTGGAGCTGACTTACATCTTCAGGATGGGTATTTACTATAAAAGGAAAAACAAAGCAAAGCAGGCAGATGATGTTAATCCTCTGAGAGCACAAGCTCGTCTACTTGGGAGAGAACTCTGCCACGATCCCTGGCAGGGTGCTGACCCCAAGACAAAAAGAGGGCGAGATCGATGTTTGTGAAAAATTTAAAAAGAAGAATGCTGGGCCGTGAAGCTTTATTTCACACTCTTGACCCAAGAGGCACATTCCTAAGGGACATTCGTAGCCAAACCTGGCTAATTTGTCCAGATGAAAAGGAAGGAATAGATGAACACAGTGTTTCAGCAAGGTATGCACAGCTGTTGGCAAAAAGATGAAATCACACTACATTAAGCTCAATTATGGTGACTTTTTATTCTTTCCCCAAGGTGCAGGGAGAGGGCTGACCTGCATCCTCTGGAGATTTGGAACTGCTCCAAATTCAGCTACAGATTCCTTGTTGTTTCTGTAAAGTAGGCTTTTAAAAAAACTTTAGAAAAATAGCAATTCACGGATGGCATCCTGAGGTGGACCAGAAAGTAGCCTAAAAGGGCTGATACTCCTGCCAAAGCACCTGGTCACACGGAAGAAGGGAGACGTGGATCTGAGAGGAAAAGCTAGCTCTTTTTAGAAGCACTTCATCTGATTTCATATTTCATTTCTCAGAAAGTATAAATTACTTTGGAAACTTCAACCGGTGTCTGCTCTTGGACTTGGGAATCAAATGAGAAACTCCTGGGCTGGGCTTGGTGAGGGCTGCCTCTTGGGGGCTGTCCTGGGAGGCCACCCTGTATAGTCTTTCCTGACAGACCTGAGCAGTGGTCTTCTCAAGAAGCCATCTCCAGGCACGGCTGGGGGGTGGCCTTGCCCCCAACATTCTGGGATGGCTCTGTTTTCGGGTGTGGACGTTTCTACGGCTTGCCCTATCAGCTCAACTGCAAATATACTTTTTCCCACAAACAGAATCCTTCGTTGTCTGTCATGCTTCCTTTCAAATAGGTTTTGCCCTTTAATTTGCTAAGGGCTTTATATTTTTAATCCCAATCCAATTCTTTGGGAGCAGGACAGTTTGATAGGTCAGCAGAAGGTGGGTGTATATAGGAAAGAGTCCTCTGTTTTAGCCAGTCACCAAATAGCCTGCTTTCTGACCATATCCCTTGGGCCTATAAAGAAAATCTTGGAGGTAAGAGCTTATCTGTGTCACTTTCTGACTGAAGAATCTCTGAGGAGACAATTCTTATCAATTCTAAAGAAAAGAATAGAAGATGCTTACATAGGGGATAGTCCCTGAACTTTGGAATATTTTGGCTTTTATTCTTTTTTTTTTTTTTTTT
>NC_138377.1:40070858-40098403 GCF_054177405.1 Leptonychotes weddellii
GAGAGAGAGAATGAGAGACAGAGAGCACGAGAGGGAAGAGGGTCAGAGGGAGAAGCAGACCCCCTGCTGAGCAGGGAGCCCGATGCGGGACTCGATCCCGGGACTCTAGGATCATGACCTGAGCCGAAGGCAGTCGCTTAACCAACTGAGCCACCCAGGCGCCCCAATTTTGGCTTTTATTCTAAAACAGCAGTAAGAAATTTTTTCAGTTTTTCTGTCATTCATTTTTCTTTACAAACATGTTCTCATTATTCTTTTCTCACCTCAAAATGACAGCACATAATGAGCACACCTCACCTACTTTGGGAGGATGTTGAAGGTGTACATTAAAGTTGAAAGAAAGAACGAATGAATGGATGGAAGGAAGGAAGGGAGAAAGAAAGAAAAGTAAAAGGAAGAAAGGAAAGAAAGCAAACCTCTTATAATGAGACAGGACCAGCATTCCTCTCTGGGAGAGGTCTGTAACCCAGAGAACGGCCTTTCTGCAGGACCCTGCTTGCCCTTGAACACAAAGGCCAAGGCCTCCTTCCCGCAGTTGCCGATTAGAACCGCACATACACTTTCTTGGAAACATGCCGCCCAGACCCTCCACTTGGCCTAGGAAGAAGCTAGTCCAGTGCAATGGCTGGCCCTGCCTCCCTCGGTCCCTCAGGTACTCGGGTGCCCCAGTGACAGATTGGCCTGCTGGCTTACCTAAAGCATGGCTGAGGCTCATCTGCTACCTATCACCTGGGGCTCAGCTGCTTGAGCACATAACCATGTAGCATGAACTCAGAAATGAGTTTTGCTAGGTCTCCAAAATTATGACACATTCCCTCAAAAACTGTGAAAGAGAAAGAGGACACACATCCCCTCCATGCCAAAATGAGCCATTGTTTGTGCTGTCTGTTAAACACCTTTAAAGACCCACTTGTATCAGCAGAAGAAAGCATCAAGACACATCCCACTCACTCTGGGCACTCACCATGGGATGGGGGTGGCATGGGGAGCACACGGGCCTGTCTGCCGCTGAGGGAGAGAATACTCAAGGAATGCACCAGGGAAGCGACTTCCCGGCAGCTTTATTCCCCTAATGGACAGGCTCCCTGCATCAGCCTGGCGCTCTCACCCTGGGTGGTCATGGGTGTCTTTCTGTGCCATGCTTCTGTGGCGGGGAGGGGACTCGGTGCAGAGCCTCCTACTTCAACACTGATCCTTCTCGAGGGAAAGGTTGGAGACAGCAAAACCTCAGGACTCTGGATGCCAACAAAGAAGGCCGCTCTCAGAGCCCCACTCAGTACTGTACTCCCAGAAGCAAGGCTAGTTACTGTTTCTCCATCTAAAATTGTTATTCCTGGGTCTCTGATGAGCATCCTTCCCGAGGACTTCCCAGACTTCGAACAACGTGGTGTCTAAAAATACAAAATGCACGTATCCTCTTTGAGCCTATCGTGCGTAATTTGGAAATCTCTATCTCCTGATGAGTAGCTTAAGAAGAGGATAGATTTACAGGGCAATGTACAAACATTTATTTATGCTGCATAAGAAGGCCTTTATCACCTGTATGCAAATCCATTATCAGGCTTAAAACACTGTCAGAGATTCTCAGTGGTATTTTATTCATGTCCCTGAAACAGATGCAGAGGAAAGGGTTTAAAAGTGTCTTCGGATATCAAAGGAAAAGGGAGAGAGAAAGGAAGCACGACTACAATTCTGCACTAAGAGAGACTTAAAAGAAAGATCCTGTGGTTTGTGTTGCTAAATTATTGACGGTTCCCTGGCCACGGCCAACGAGGTAGAAGGCTGGAGTAGCTCAGTGCCTTTCCAAACAGGACAGGTTGAGCAATGTATGAGCGCAGTAGATCCTATCACCATTAGCGGTGACTCATTTAATTGCCTGTAAGTCACTGCATAAAAAAAAAAAAAAAAAAAAAAAAAGAGTGTTGACCTCTCTTGCTCTGGTTCCTGCTTCCCAGGTTTTGGCAAGATACCCTGGAAGGGGAATTGGAGCCCTTTCCGCCGTGGTCGACCCTGGAGCTCTGCAAGGGCTGAGTCAAATGCACAAGCCTGGGGAGGGGGCTGGGCTCCTCTCTTGCTGACTACCTATCTCTCTTTTTACCCTTCTGACTCCAAATAAAGGGATGGACTCTGTTCCCAGTGGTTTCTCGTTTAGTCACTCACCTTTCATACCACTACCTTCTTCTTGGAATGTGTTACGAGCAGTGTTCTGATCTTCTAAGTGTTCACTCCCACCACTTCCTGAAGAGGCTACACTGCTTTGTGGAGACAGGGGGGCATGATCGGATGGGAGGCACTGGGGTCCTCTAGCTCGTAAGTCCTCATGAGACATCCATCCATGTCCTAGAGGCTGGTTTGGCACATTCATGGGTGGGGTAAGGGACACAGATCGTTTCAAAGGGCTGTGGTGTGCCTGGCCTGAGAGAACTGGAAAAAAAAAATAAAATGAAATAGGTTATTCCCCCCACTTTAGCCTGGGCCACAGAGAACCCACAATACCTTTTAACCCTGAGAGATGATGCTAACTATCTGCCAACTCTTATCAGTGGTCCCCGCAGGCTGAATACAGGCCTGGCAGAGGCCTTCCCTTCAGGGGGTTAAAAAGGATGCTGTCTGGACCTCTTGGTGGGTTGGGTTTCCCCAAAGAGGCTAAACCTACAGTGCCCACACATCTGGCCTTAGCCTCTGTGGGTCAGGATCTGGTTTTCGTTCTAACTCTAGAAATCAGGATCCGTGGCAGGAGGCCTATAAATCAGGCGAGGCTCGACAGCCTGGTAAAGTGGCCATCTGCCAAGAGCGAAAAGAACGTGTCCTGGACATTTTTTTTTTTTTTGGAAACCCCCAGAACCCGACGTTACCCATGTCATTAGGGTGGACTCCTTGAAGGGCAGGCAGGCTGGTCACCGTTTGGGATCTCTGCGGGGCTGAACTAGAAGGTGGACTAGGCCTCGCAGCCAGGAAGCAGGGGATCTATCAGTTCCGGAGGGGTGCGGGCTCCACGAGGGCCGCAGTGTGGACGCGGACCTCAGGGTCTGTACGGGACACGGGCAGCCGTGTGTGAAAGGGCCGATTCTTTCCCTGGGCTTCACAGGTTAACGCCAAACTTCACACTGGAAACAGTGCCAGGTAACAAGGCCTTCATTCAGAAGCCGGTGGGGCGCTCGCAGCGAGCTGGGAACGCTTTTCCCCGCGGGTCGACGCTTCCGCGCAGTGGGCCACATCTGCGCGACCCCCGTTCTAACATTTCTTTTCCAGAAAACGAGGAAAAAGCAACACAACTCCCATAACTAGCCAAATTAAATGGAGGTCCTTTGAGGGAGGGATTTCACCAAAATCAAAGCCGGGAGAGCCGACGTTACCCTCGGTGGGCTTTTCTGGGCGTGTAAAGTGACACAACTTTACAAAGTAAGTCTATTCATAACATTTTCTCGGTCCCGCTTCCTGACAGGTCCGGGTTGTTTTGACTGCGGCCGCGGGCACATGGAATTGAGCCACATGCATTTTTAAACATTTTTTCAGGGAAGCCATTAAGTTCCATCTCAGGCCGTATCCCCTACAGTGAGGTCTTTGCTCTCCCAGGCCCGGACAAGCACTTCTGTGCTGGTGTTAACCTGTGTTTTTTAGTAAGCAGACCTGACACCACAGTGTAAGAAGTTCTGCTCTGTGTTAGACCTAGCAGCGCCCACCCCACAAAGACCTGAGCAGCAGACTACCTTGCCCCCACTTCAAAGAGAAAGACCAGAGCCAAGACGCTGCGGGTTTCCAGAAAGTGTATTTGGGGGTAGTGGTGGGTGTGGGAAGGTAGCTCGTGGTCAGCTGGCATCGACCAGGCCCCGAGAGCAATGGGGCTCACATCTCTGTTGTCAATGTTTCCTTCCATGTGGCTTCATGCAGCCAGAAGGGGCAGCTTGTGTGAAAGGGGGGCAGCCGGAAGGGCTAGAAGCTTCTTCATTAATAAAACAGGGAGGCAAAAAGGGAGCTGCCAAGCTTACTATTTGCAACCTGAGAGATTCCCACCTGAGGTATATTCTATCAAAGGCAAGGAATTATCACTGGACTTAAAAAAAATGCAAAGGGAATATTGTTTAAAAAAATTTTTTTTGACCCTAACAGGCTGAAATAGCTTGCCTTTCCACTAAATAGAGTAGGGAAGAAACTACTGAAAAAGGCTCCCTGGAAAACGCATTGCTACCTGGCTGGATCAGAATTAGCAAGAGAAAAAGAAAAAAAAAAAAAAAAGGCAGAAAGAAAAAAAGTAAATAAAAAGGAAGCAGCAGTAAAAATGAAGAGAGAAGCCAATAGGAAGAAAAGCCAGACATCCAGAAAATCCATTTCATGCCTGTCTAAGTATTTATATAAAATTGGGCAGACTTGTTGAGGGCTGCACCGAGTGCCGGGATGGTCCAGCTTAGACATCTTAGCTTTCTGATACCTTGGCAACCGTTTCAGACTCTCTGATGGATGCTCTGAATGGTGCCAGCCAGATGTGCCTCAAGTGGACCTGAGGGCCCCTCCTCACGGCCAGGATTAGAGTAAGCCCCAAACCATAAAAATGGGCCTTGCTAAAGAGAGACACACAGCCTTGACCTGGCAGAGCCAGTTAGAGGCTTGGTTAGAGGCGACAAGGGAGTCCTAAGTGAGGCTAAGAGAGTTCCCATCTTTAGATACTGAGAACAATACCCCAAATATGTAGTAGCTGACTTCCATTTTTGGATGGAGCCCATTTGCATCTTTCCGCCTAAAGTTTTCTTAAACGCCACACTACCTCCCCATGGATGGGCATCCTTGGGGATGCTTGTCGATATCCAAGGAATCCACTGGTTATTAGAATGGAACAAGAGAGTAGTTACCTAACTTAATGGGGCTTATAGGGATTTATTCATAGACAACTACACCCATGTCCTCGTATATTCCTGAGCTTGACTGACGTCACAGGGGACATGGCATCCACTTGGCCTCTGCCTCTAATAAAAAATCACTTAGAGCTGAGGTGCCCGGGCCTTTTCCCAGTAACTTTCTGCTACAGGCCCCACCCTGTCTGTAGCACAAAGACTCCCGCAGCTGACACCAAAACAGCAAGGTCTCCTTAGGAGTCAACCTCCTGTGGCAGCCAAGCAAAATGTCTCACACTAAGCTTCCGATTTGCAGAGAGGGTCATGCGTGTAGACCCAGGCAGGGCGCCTCCCCTCAATAAGGGCAAAGTCATGCTGGGCAAATGCCTCATTTCTCCAAAGAGAACCAAGGCCCCGAGGCAAGACAGGCTCGTCTTCCTGTAGGAAGGAGACAGACGCAGGTGACAGGTGACCTGCCCAAAGTGCCATTTTGGGGTGAAGACAATTCTTCAGGTAGAGATACTAGGTAGAGGCTTTGAGCACAAGGCCAATTCTGGTGTTACTTCGTGTGCTGGGGTGCTTTGTTCGGCACAAAGTGGCAGAGGCAACAATCAATGCCATGGGCCGAGTGCAGAAAATAGGCCACACCACCGTGGCATTAATGAGGCGGCCAGGGGCAGAGCGTTGATGGTTGTCCCCTAGCTCCGTTTTTTTTTTTTAACCAAAAGAACTCACCTGAAGTGGTGATAAATAGAGGGAAAATGGATATTCAAGCAAAAATAAATACATAAATAAAAATTCCTTTTTCCTGTGAGTAGGGAGGGAGAGAAGTGAAAACAATCTTCTGTTAGCTTCCCAGAATGACTCTAGCTAGAGGCAGACCTTTAGAATATTCCCGCTTGCTGACTGCCCTGCAGCAGACAACGGCCAAGGCTTCAATCAGACTGAAGCTGCCCCCAGGTATATTCGAACACTGCAGAATTAAGTACACCTTGGGAAAAAAAAAAATCTCAATATAGAGTAGAAATTGACAGGTTCCAGCAGAATGGAAGTGCTGAATTTATATTGCATTTGTGACTTTATAATAGCGAGAGGGGAGGGACAGCGTGTTTCTGGGTGGATTCATTATATTGAAAATCCTACTAAAAATTACCCAGGGGAGCAAGGTTGTGCCTCTTTTGCTCTTGAAAAACTGAAGCTAAAACTTAATATAGGGTACGGTATAGACTCAATATTGCTTATTATTTTTAGAAGGAAATATAGGTTCAATATTGCTTATGTCTTCTTACAGGAAATTTCAGGAATGTCCACGTATCCATGTAGGAATACATATGTATGCCAATAGAATACTGTGATTTGGGGAGCATTTATAAATTCAAGTGAACCAAAAAATAAATAACAAATACTGAATAAGTCTAGTTGAAATATGGAAAAAACAGCTAAAAATAATCTTGCTACAGCCGTGGAGCCGTGTGTTGTGAGTACAGAGGGTCTTATAATCTGGCAATAAACTCTGTCATACCATTCTTGGCTAGCCCACTTCTCTGACCTCATTTAACTTTATGATTTCATTTTCATCTCGAAACATCTTTGATGAGACTCCTGTCAACATCTTTTTAGAGGAAGATACGATACCTGGCTCTGGGATCTGTTCTTTTAAGTATTTTTTTGAAAGCCTGGAAATCAGATTTCTTACCCCTTTCCTTTGACCAAACTTGACTTCAGCTAGATGTTTACTGAAATAAAATTCAGTGAAAGGCTTTTTGAGACAGACTCTTTTAAGAAAGTTAGGTAGAACTACTTTTTCTGCTTTCTAATGTGACAAATAATAGGGCTTGTAGAAAGAGGAAGTTTGGGGATCCTGGCCCAACGAGCTCCTTGGTTCACTGTCAGGTTAAGCATTATACCACACTGTCGAGGAGAGAAGTGATCCCTACAGGTGAACAGTCCAGCTAACTGAACTCCACTGTCACTGAAACTTTATCCTAACAAACCCTAATGGAGATCTTTCAAAGATACATTGCATACTTCCCTGTTCTCCTGAAACTTATCCATTGAATGCAATTTCTGCTTTAAAAATTATTATTAGGAGCCTAGACTCATAACATTTCAGAGCTGGAAGCCCCGTGAAAGGTAACTCAAGAATTCCTAAGTCATGAGCTCTGGTCCCCTGGGTAGTCAATGTCCCTTAAAATCCCTATGTGCACCACACTTCGTTCATCGATGAAATACTGTGTTGTAAATCATTTTTATATATATGCAGAGTATTAACATTAATAAAAGGCAAATTAATTTACATGTTGCTGAATTCATAGCTCTTTTGGTCACTTTTTTCATCAGTAGATTCAGAGTACAATTCTTATTTTATGGGGACCCTGGTTTTTTTCTACATTAAAAACTGAGGCCCAAACTCAATAAATGATAGGGATGATTATTGTTCTCTGATTTGCTGAGTGAGGTTTCCATGGGCAGTATAGGCAGCCTCAGGAACTGCCGTGCTCGAAGTCTTCTGCACACCTCTCATCATCAGAGTATTTCCTCCAATCCCATCCACCAGCTGTTTGCATTGCTACCACTATGTGTTTCCGACTCCTTATAGGCTTAACATTTGTTCTAGAGTTTAGACTCTAGAAGCTGACTTCTTTTTGAATAAGGGCAGTAAGTGTTCCCATATTCCTAATAGCACCCTCTTTCCTCAAACCAAATAGCTTGTCTTCTCAACCCAAAGTTGAGTTTTGTCTCCTCATCATGCCCTTATGAGTTCAGCCACATAGATGGGATTGGAAATTTTAATCTTTTTTACCCCTAAGCCAGTCTCTCCATTCAACAAGCTGCCCTTCTCACAGAAAAATGTGTGCTTCATTAAAATTTTCAAATTCTAGATGCTCACGTGATAAAAGTTAGTCCAACTGAGAGTAAACTTTGCAAAAAAATAACTCATCCTAATTTAGGGATTTTAAGAAGTAGAATGAGGAAACCAAACATTGGCATATTATTTTAAACTATTAACTTCAAATTTCTTTCTTTTTTTTTTTTTTTTAAGATTTTATTTATTTATTTGACAGAGAGAGACACAGTGAGAGAGGGAATACAAGCAGGAGGAGTGGGAGAGGGAGAAGCAGGCTTCCCCGCTGAGCAGGGAGACCGATGTGGGGCTCGATCCCAGGACCCTGGGATCATGACCTGAGCCGAAGGCAGACACTCAACGACTGAGCCACCCAGGCACCCCTAACTTCAAATTTCTTTCCTAAACTGAAAGGTCCTAGGCCATTCCCTACTCCTGCGATACATGCTGCATATGTCAACACACTATGACAAAGCCTACAGAATATTCTACGTGTAAGTTGCTAATCATGTAACTTTAACAATGTTTTCTAGACTTACTCCCAAAAGAAATTCAGGGTATCCATAGAACCTTTGCTGAATACACCAATTTGAGGGCTCACATCATATTCTTAAATTTTGCTGTAGGAGATGGTTTGATACTTGTCCAGTTTAAAGGAGAAAAAACTCAACCCACCGCCAGCTACAAAATAGCTTTGGCTATTGTTTCAAAGTTACTAGGGGAGCGTTTCTGTTCATTCTTTTAGATTTAAGGCCTGCTTATCAGGCATCTTTCAGGTGCCATCCAAGAATTTCTCGAGAGTACTTTCAGAGCATCTAAGGAACTGCTACTAAAGGTTTTCCATTTTCAAAGAGTAGACTTCTGTTAACACCACTTGCATGAATGATTCCAGGCATTTGCTTAAGAAAAAAAAAAAAGCCAGCATTTTAGAGGCTCGGTGGTGGGGAAATGATACTAGACCCTGGATTCCTCTTCTTTAGTTGGTTTTGTGGAGCCACAACCAGTAATCTGAGGCCCTGTAGTGGGAATCTTTGGGGAAGAAAAGATTAATAGTACTGCAAGAATACATTAAAAAGCAAAACAAAACAAAAACAAAACCAGAGTGTTTGATCAGTGACATCATGCAAAAAAAGACAAAATAACACCACTCACATTTATGGCCAAGTACAGATTTGTGTAAAAGGGGGGAGGAAAGGGGTTATTAATTACTAAGGTTAAAATTAACATGCTCTGCCATCATTGCCTCAGGGAATAGATTAAAAGCAAATCTAGAAGGTTATATGCCTCAACTCTGCATGCTTGCTCTCTGCTTCTTGTTCAAAGGTTTGGAAAACCAGTGCTTACAACATCTGGACACCAGAAGATGATTCCCCAAAAACAGCTTCAGACTCCACCTCATTCTGGGGGAAGAAGAGAGAACATGCTACAAAGCAAAGATGTGGTTGGTTGATGGGGTGTTCCTGACGAGCCCAAAGAGGAAGCCACACACTCTCAGGAAAGAGAAAATGTACACTTGCCTAAGCAACAAAACAAAACAAATGGAGACTCTGGAAGAAGATAAAGCCGCAAAGAACATTGCAACAAGGTTGACAAATACACACTGCCAAATCTCTTTTTCCTTATTAAATCTCATTTTCATACAGTATTGAAACGAAAGCATTCTGACGCAGGGAAAAGCACCTGGAGAGGCTTTTTCCATAAGGCAGTCCTTGTCACCAATGTCAGCTCTTACTACTCTCCAGACGGCTCAGCCTTTGGGCAGAGCAAAGACGTATGTTTCTGCCTTCACATTATCACTTAAACATTTGGGCTTTTAAGAAGTAAATTAGGATGTTTCTGGCAGACTTTTATTGCTACGTTAATCTTTGGTACATTTCATTTGTTCTCTTTTGTCAGTTTCTATAATGGCAAAACTGGGCGCCATCCAGTAGAAAATCTATTTTGGATAACGGCTATTTGACTTTATATTGACATTATTTATGAAATAAGTTAGACAAGAAGCCAATATATACATTTTATAGAAATTGGTTGAATCTTACTCACAAATTTAACTTCAAACCAAGCAGTCCTAAAAGGAAACTGCCCAAATTCTCTCATTCCATCCCATCAAAACCAATGACATCAATTATGGAAGTAATTTGACACCACGGAAGCAGATGTTTAAGCCAACTCAAGGGACTGCGGGATCAACCCAGCCACTTCTAAAGTTTCTGCATACTGGGTTAACTTCTACTTTCCTGCATTTTGTTTCTTTTCCTATCTATATTTTTATCTACATACACTCAACCCTGGGGCTTGTCCATGGAATTTCTACCCACATAGAGACTGAAGAGATGAAACCCAGAAATGAATTTAGACAGAGATGTAGAATTTGAATCATTTTGTTGATGACACCAAGTAGAGCAAATAATTGAGTCAAGCCAGTGGCCAGGAGTGGAGTTAAGAGGGCAGGTCCTTTTTCATTTTCCAACATCCATAACAATGCCCTGGTCATTGTGTTTCAGGAAGAAAGTGGAGACACTCAGAAAACTAGATGCTCGATGACAAAACTTCTCTCCTGCCCTTTTCTTAAAAGACAACTGTCAAATTGTAACTGCTCACAGGCCTACCCAGGAGGTGCTTCTTAGCTTTACAAAATGCAATGTCCATCCTGTGTTTAATGACGTCAGAGCTGCTCACTGAGCACGGGTACCAGGAAAGCAATCCTAGTATGGAACTGCAAACAGCCAGGGTTTCATGACTGAACGACTCAGCCCCCCTCAGAGCATCATCGGTCCCAAGGCCACGGCAGAGTCACTGAACAAATCATCGGCGACTTCTACATCCTGACACTGTTAGCAACGCTTGTCCAGAGAAGCAGGTCAATCCCTTGAAAGGGGCTCACAAAGGATATTTTAAAACCTTGTCTATGAACTCCTGCCTTGAGCTGAACCTTAGGCAAAGTCTGCTGCTGGAACTTCAAGGCTCCCAGATAAGAGGGCGACATGTCTCTTAAATGTCATGGCACTCATTAGGCAAGGACTGGCATCATTAGATGCATAAGTCCTGCCATCTGGGCCTTAGCTCAGCCCCAGCCTAATGCACGACTGGTACCAGGATTTCTCTGGGCGTGAAACTCTGAACTCTGCCTTGATCAAACAGAAATCTTTTTTCTTCTCTTTCTAGTGTTAGGAGAAGGGTGATAAATAATTAGAAATGTATTATTCTGACTAATTCTTAACTTAGTTACTTGATAGAAGAATGAGAACTGGAGTTTCTCAGCATTGTGACTCGCAGGGCAATTTACTGATTAGTGAATTGGTTCTTGTTTTCATCAAAGCATTCAATCTAAATGTCAAATGTAATAATACACACAAATGACCATTCAAAAACCCCACAATTTGAGCTTACATAGCTAATGAGATGATTTTTTTTATTGTTGTTAATTAAGAGAAATTGAATGGTTTGGGCTCTCCTGGCTTCTTAATTATATTTGATTGAATTCACCATGTGATTCAAGACAAGCTATTGAGGCTACACACATCCCAATTCCCACTCTGCTTCACCTTCAGTATCTTCTTGGATTCCCAACTGTCACAGGCAGCCCCTGTGGGTGTTGGAACATGGTGATATTGGTATTGTGTTTGTAAAATTGATTTACTGTGGTCTGTAATTACACATACCGATTTGAAATTTTGACTTGGCACTGCATTTTTCACTTAAACCGTACTGTTCTTCTCTACCCCAGAGAAACAGCATTTACGTAATTGCTCTCAACTCATCTATTTGGGTATTATAAATCAGTCCTGCAATAAAAGACTTCCAGAGACACTGCAGGCACGAGGTTCCTGGCATAATTCAGCCCCCGGGAATTTAGTTTCTAGTTTAAGGACAGGAGTCGAACAGCATTCATTTCTTATTGGAGATGAGATGGGAAGGGCTATCTGGAGACTTTGGATCCTGGCAACAAAGAGAGAGGGGCCACAGGGCGATCAGGAGGGCTGGGCAGAACCCAGGCGGCCAGCTCAGATCCATAGGTCGCCTCCTTTTTCTCTTTGCCGACTTCCGGGTCCCCCTCACCTGTCACACCAACTGTAATAACATGTCGTCTGTTCTCCTATTACCTGTCTTATCTACTGTGGATCCTCCGTATTCACAGATTCCATATTTGTGAATTCTCCGATTTGCTAAACTTTATTTGTAGGCCCCAAATCGACACTCATCGCATTTTCATGGTCATTCACGGATGTGCTCAGAGTGGCAAAAAACCAGAGTCTCTCATGCACATGCTCCCTGCTGAGGCTCTGCCTTCCTGTGTCGGCTTTCGTCCTGTAAGCAAGTGGCCTTTTCCAGGCCTGTGTAGTGCCATGATTCTCTCACTCTCATGTCTTTCTTTGGTGATTTTGCTATTTTTAATGGCCCCCAAGTGTAGCAGTGCTGAGGTGTTCTCTGGTGTTCCTAAGTGCAAGAAGGCTGTGATGTGCCTTACAGAGAAAATACATGTGTTAGATAAGCTTCATTGAAGCATGAGTTATAATGCTGTTGGCCTTGAGTTCAAGGCTAATGCATCATAATATATATGGCATAAGATGTCTTTAAACACATATGAAACAAAGTTATGTATTGATTGGTTGATGAAAATGTGAGGCTTGCAGGAACATCACCCTCTATCTCCCCCAGAAACAATGGTTCAGGATTTGTTAATCCAGTGCTCACAGTGATTTTATAGAACCTAACGACTGCAAATAATAAGAACCCACTGTGTGCATATATTGATACAAACTCTTCACTCCACCTCCCATCCTGGGGCATGTTTGTCACATTTGCCACATTTTTGCCTTAGGCTTGTGGTTCTTAACCTTGGCTACACAGTCAACCTTGCTGGAGCCTTTAAAAAAATCCTGTTGCCCAGGCCCCATTCCAGACCCAAGTAAGAGAAAATCCCTATAGTGGGGTCAGAGCACTCATACTTTTTAATGCACCCGAGTACCCGTAATGGCTAGCCAGGCTGAGAACTACCGTCTTGGGCTATCTTTTTGCTTGAGTGTCCCCCCCCAAACTCTGTCCCCTATCCTAGACATTGCAAACTTCCCCAAGTTGGATGATGTTTCTGCCTGGTCTTAATAAGATGCCCACAGAGAATGGACATCTTGTTTCCTTTTCAAGTGGCTTTTAAAGGACAACATACAAATCATTGCTTCTCCTACCAAACAAGTCCTGTTTGCTTTGGATTCACATGCAGAATTCTGCTCGGGCTCTTCAGCTCAGGATTTTATCACTCTTGCCCTGCCCTCCAGGTAAAATAAATGATATTTTGCCTCCAGAATTCCAACCTGAAGGATACCTGGGCAGAACTTTGTGAAGACTCCTTAGACACATGTTTTTATTCCTGAACAATAGTGCCTGCTTCTTGCTGTGGCCATTTCACTCTTGCCGAGCAGGAAGAGAGGGTCAGGGCTCAGCTGGAGGCCCTCCCTGAATGTGAATCAGCTGCAGGAAGCTCTGAGCATCTTTTCTCTAAGTCTGGAAATTCTGCTGGTGAAAGCATAACTGATTCACAAACAGCAAAAACTGTGTTCTAAATCCGTGGACCAGCAGCACTGGCATTACCTGGAGCCTTTTATTTTTCCCCAGAAAGGCTGGACTCTCCCGCCTTACCTCACACCTACAGAACCAGGATCTGATTTTAAGATGCCAGGGGATTTGTGTGTATATTCAAGGTTAAGATACACTGCCTACATATCCAGCTCTGACCTGCTGGCTTGACACCTGTTCTCTTGATGCTGGGATTGGCATCAACCATACAAAAAGCAGCCTGCTAGAGCGAGAAGAATTTGGGATTTGGGTGGTAAGTCATATAACCTTTCTGTGCCTCAGTTTCCCCCAATATTAGATATCAAAGGATACAGCATGGGATTGTTGGAAAAAGTCTAATCATTTAATGTACATAAGAGGGTTTTGCAAAGTGTAAAGTGCTACAGAAATATTAATTATTAGTTGTCAGAGTAAGAATACCTCAAATGGAAACCAACACTGCTAATGGAAAAATCAACTCCAAGTATTAGCCAATCTAATGACATTCACGGATCATTTTCAGCATATTATGGACGGTATGAAAAATATCTCTGATTACTTGACAGTGTTTCACAGATTTACGAGAGATAAATTTCCACCATGGTCTGTCATACCAAAAGGGTATCTTCCTTGCTCTTTCAGAATCCTTACACTGACAAACTTTTCTCTGCCCTAATCAGAATCCTCTTCCTTTGACTCAGACTCAACTTGGTCTTTCCTTTCCTCTCACACATTTTATTTTTTTTTTAAAGATTATTTATTTATTTTTGAGAGAGAGGGAGTGATCAAGAGCATGCACAAGCTGGGGGAGGGGCAGAGAGAGAGAGAGAGAGAGAGAGAGAATCTCAAGCAGACTCCCCCGTCCTCCCTTCCCCCCGGCTGCTGAGTGGGGAGCCCAATGCAGAACTTGATCTCATGACCCTGAGATCATGACTTGAGCCGATATCAAGAGTCGGACGCCTAACCGACTGAGCCACCCAGGTGCCCCTCCTCTCACACATTTTAGTGTTCACATTTCATTTCTATTTTCTGGAGGGTCAGGGCATGTGAATCACCTTCTTTACCGTTAGATTTCAGTGCCCAGAACACCTCATGAGACCCTCTCTTTCTTTGTCCTGACACTGGTAAGCAATACTGATTGCCCAAAGTTCTTTTTTTTTTTTTTTGATTGCCCAAAGTTCTTATTGAAAATTCTAAGTACCTCCATTATATTTAGAAATTCAAGTCAAGCTAAGCACCTATTATGTGGCTGGGTTACACTGGGCTCTTCATAGGCAAAACAAGGGCATGGACTAGGTGACTTCATTCATTCATTCATCAGATACGTGTTGAGTGCCCACCATGTTCCGTGCTCTAAAAGCTGAGGGCACAACAGTGAAAAAGCCATTATAGCTCAGCAGATGATCTCTCAGCCCCTCCCTGAGCCAACCTTCTACAATGCTATAATGCTATTAGCATATTTCTGCAGTGCCATTCTCATCTGGACAAGGTATTTTCCCCACATTATTTATTTCTGCATATTTTTAAAAAGTCTGCCTTGTAATACCAATAGAACAGCCAGCCAGGGATGTGAGGGTAAAGGCTCTACCAGGTGCTCACCACAGGCGAGGATCTGGAGAAGGGCAGGCACGACGCTGTATCATCCTCCCCACTCCTGGCTCATCCAATGCTCTCATTTCTCCTGCACATTTTAGGATCTCATGAAAGGGTGACTGGATGAATGAATGCCCTGTCTCCTGACTCTGCTTCTTTCTTACCAGCCCCGGGGTTGGGGATACTGTACTGTCATTTCCCCAAATGCAACCTAAAAGACCCATCCCTAAGAACCACCTCTCCTGTTCCTTCATTCTCTGAAGAAGAGGCCACGTGGCCGTGAGCACAGCGTCAGTGTCAATGCCGACTAAGTGTCAGGTACAGATAGGTAGACGTTGTTTCATTTAGTCCTCATTTAATGCCTTCAGAGGCAGGTTCTAGCATTACTCCTCCCTCCACCCTGCCCAACACAAATTTCACAGACAGGAAGCTGAGTTGCAGCGGGTAATGGACTTGTCAAAGATCAGACAGCTAGGAAGGGGCAACAGCCAGGGTTCAAGACCAAGGTTCTCTGACTTGCAAGCCTGCCTTCTTATGACCAGCACTACACTGGGCCTCTTATGGCAGAAAGAACTTGCAGACTTAGACTCTCAGCCCTGACGCTGAACACTCAATATCCAAAACCCCGAGCAAGTCCATTGGCTCCTCAGGGTCTCAGGATCTCATGTGGAATACAGTTCTAATAATGGTAATACCTCTTTACCTACTTCCCAGAGTTGCTGTGGGATCACATGCTGCTTGCCTCATCCTCATCCATCCATCAATCCATCCAATATTTGTTGAGCATGTGCCCTGTGTGCGGAGCATATGCTGGGCACCAGGAAAGATGATCAAGAAAGACCCGCTAAGATGATGTGTGGAAAACAGCTTTTGAAATCTTTCAAAAAAATTTTTTGAAATTTTTGAAATTTCCCTTCCTGGGAAGAGAGAGGTTCAGCTAACCTCCTCATTCAACAAACACTTAGTGTCTCTAGTCAACAGGGCCACAGAGGACGAGGAGAGTGTAACAGGAGACAGGGCTGCCCAGATAACAATCAGTATCTTTTACTATGTATTAAGCCACCACCTGCTAGGGAGAGAAGCACACAACAGCGAGGAGCTGTAAGGCAGTGCTAATATTCTAGGTAACACTTTGCACGAAGGTGAAGAAGTGCTGAGAAAGTAAAAATTTTAGGTGATTTCAGTTTCAATGAATTCACCACAGTATCTCAAGGACTAACGAGTGTTTTCGAGGAGGTGGTAATACACCCGGCCCCCCATTTTGGAATGACAGTAGTGGGATATTTATGAAAGTCGAAGAAGCTCTGCTCTCTTGCTTCCATGGTAAACGTGCATGTTGTTTCCTTGGCTGTAAGTTGGCTATTCCATACAATCATTTAAAATCCGTGAATCTGAGGTGCATGAAGATTCCCTATAACTGAATTAGAAATCACCTGCTCAACCACATGGAAAGCCTCTCTTTTCCATTTGGGCTTTCCCCAAATGACTCACAAAGCTTATGGTTTGGGTCTTGTGTGGGTGGTCTGAGGGCAGAGTCAGGCAATCTCTGCATAAAAAAGCCAAACCAGGATCTTTTCATTTTAAATTAAATGCTGGAGGAGCCCCAGACTTAAGGGAAACAACGTAGCTTTTTTTTTTTTTTTTCCTTCAGAGAAGTAAGATAACCACAATGTTTCCCTGAACAAAAAGCTGGGCTTCACAAATGATTCTCCCTGAAATGAAACTGCTTCACCAGGTGCCCGAAGGGGTGGATATACAGCTTTCTCGGGCATGGGTATAGAGATTTTCATTCCTGAGGCAAGACCTCAGGAGAACTGGTCGAGATAAATGCCAACGTTTTATTGAAAAGTAGATGTTGCTGTTGTTTAGGTGCCCGGTGGATTTGGTCCTGATGGAATTTTAGTGATGGTGCTACATTTCTTGGGCCCTTCCTCCAAAAATACTTTCAGAAGACTGGAAGGTATAAAGCTGCAATTTGTTTCCCTTGTTTATTTACTCCCTAATTATCTCGGAATTCCAGAACTTTAAAGCAGGAAGGGAATTTAAAAATATGATTTAGGAATCATCTATTCTACACCCTTCTCTCCCCTCGCTGCCCCCCACCATTTTATCAGTTAAAGAATCAGAGGCTTAGAGAGATACAGTGACTGTCCAAGGCCACTCAAGAAAGTTGATACTGAAGCTAAGACTAGAGCCTTGATGCTTTTGGTCTTCATCATTCATATTATATCAATGGTTATTAATCTTTGTATGAATGATATTGATAAAGAAGAATAGAATAATAGATCTGTGACCTACCACAGATAATCCCTCATTTAACACCAGAGTAATACAAGGCAGAACCCAACCGTTGAGAACTATAGATTTTTACAACAGCATGAACAGTGTAACCCAAGCACAGCAGGAACTAGGACCTCCAAAAAATGATCATATGCCATCAGCGTGTTTCCAGAATCAGGGCTATTGCATCTTCACAGATGTCGGCATTTTCCAGGTCTGGGCACTCTGTGCACCTGTCCTTCTCCTATTAGCTGTCTACACTGTTTAGCCATCACCAATCCAGATGTGCCACAGGACCCTCTCATTTTTGCCTCACTGCTCAGAGAGATAGCCACCACTGTGAAATCAAGTATTGTTTGTAGACTAGAGAATGCAACACCTTCTTTAGTCAAAGTCTTCACCCTGGAAGACTTCTTTCCCTACTACAAGTAATCCTGCTCATCAGTTTGGGTTGTATTTCTTTAATTCTGTGATTTTAATTATGACAATACATTTATGGAGAGGTTTGCAGCTGGGATGTCTATATGTAGACAGACCTAGAAGCCATCATTTATATACCTAATTATCTAATGAATCAACTGATTTGTCATTTGAAAAGACCAGGCATTTTCCACTGGGATGTCACTATTGTCTGACCTGGGCCTTAGAGACGGTTATTTATTATTGACTGACACTTCATAATTAGCAGGACTGCAGAATCTGTCATTTTAGAGCCTGAAAAAAAACTTCAGGGATCATTTAGTCAATATTTCTGTTCTCCACAGTCTAGTTCCCAGATAAGACAGCGGAAACTGAGGGAAGATGGCTGACAGGCTGAAGGTCACATCGTAAATGAGAGGCACCAAGCTCAAGTTCCAGGAATCCTTCTACTTGGCCATGGGAACTTCCAACAGTCTCTTAGCGTCCAAATGCAGCCCTTGCTTTAACGGAAACAGGCAACATCCTATTAGTTATCCAGAGTGATTTGTGAGAAGATCACCATTAGGAAAATCTCAAGCTTGAAGGGGAAGTTCTAGGGGAGGTAAAGATATTTCAGGTACACCCCATTAAAGATTTTAATTTAAAAGAAGCAGATTCAGGGTGCCTGGCTGGCTCAGTTGGAAAAGCATGTGACTCTAGATCTTGGGGTCGTGAGTTCAAGCCCAACTTTGGGTATAGAGATTACTTAAAAAAATAAATAAAAAACTTAAAAGGAAAAAGAAGCAGATTTATCCCCATTTAAAATCTGTGAGTAGCATAAAGTTTTATGTCACTGCCTAATCCTCAAAGATAGAAATAGTTATGGGTAAAGTATTATTTTTTAGTGGGATATAGGCATTGTACAACTATATTACATGTCATTCATGCATGCATGCATGCATTCATTCAGTAAGTATTCAACATCTGTGATATGCTAGGCAGTGTTTGGACAACAAGAATACTTCAGGGAAGGGTGCCTGGGTGGCTCAGTCGTTAAGCGTCTGCCTACGGCTCAGGTCATGATCCCAGGGTCCTGGGATCGAGTCCCGCATCGGGCTCCCTGCTCGGCGGGAAGCCTGCTTCTCCCTCTCCCACTCCCCCTGCTTGTGTTCCTGCTCTCGCTGTCTCTCTCTCTGTCAAATAAATAAATAAAATCTTTAAAAAAAAAAAAAAAAAAAAAAGAATACTTCAGGGAACAAGACCAGGCCCCTGACTTCTTGGGATTTATATTCAAGTGGAGGAGACAGATCATAAACAAGTAAACAAATTAAAATAGGCTTCCAATTTATGCAGATGTTCCTCTGTTCCTTCTGGAAGCTCACTAAAATGACAGCAAATGTATAAACCCATAAGGAAAAGAATTCAGGAGAGATGACAGAAGAAGACAGTGGGTATCACCAGAAGTCAATGATATTTTGGGAGCTGGAAACAGCAGGACATGGGATAACTGACTCAGCAGACCAAAGAAAGATGACATGTATGTCCACAGGAAGGGGAAACATGGCCATTCATGCCACAGGAGTCCCAAGAAGTTCTGGACTCAGAGACCAGGTACCTTTAAAGGCAGGGGTGCAGGGAGGGGCCAAAATAGGAGGTTTGGTAGAAAGTATATCTAAGGCACAAGGAGACCCTTAGCTTCTCTCCCACACCTCATAAAACCAAGTGATTATCATCTTAGCACCTTTCTCTTAACAGCCCCTAGAACCCTGGCAGCCAGGCCTGAATCTTCCAGGAGGAGACAAAGTTTCCTCTAGGGGAAATGGACTGGTCCATGAGAAAAGAATTATAGCTGGTATTTTGTGTGAGCCCCCAACAGCAGCAGCCAGGCCACATCTCTACCTGATCTCTCTGTGGTAAAATTCACACATATGAGGTTCTAGAGCTTTCCCATTAAATGAAAGGACTCTCACTTGAGGGACAGGGTCCAAAACAAACAGAAAAAGAAAGTCCAAGGAAGCACAATGTTGGAAGCAGAAAAAGACTCCAAAACTCAACTGTCATGTCTTCAGAGCTATTAGCAAAGGTTTTGCACCCATGAAACAAGAACAGAATGCAATACAAAAAGGAACATTCAAGGAACAAGAAAAAACTCTTAGAATGGGAAAATGTGATAGCAGAGATTAAAAATTATATAATAGGTTTGGAGGATAAAGTCTTAGAAATCACCCAGCAAGTAGAACAAAAAGATTGTGGAAATAGGACAGGAAAAGTTAAGGAGTAACAGTATCATTAGAGAAGAGCTATTATGTGATTAAAAGGAGTTCCTAAAAAAGAGAACACAGAATGAGTGAGAGGAAAAGATTTTTAAAATTTGAGAACATTTCCTAGAACTGAAGGAGAACTAGGTTTAGGGGCACCTGGTGGCTCAGTCGGTACAGCATGTGACTCTTAGTGTCAGGGTTGTGAGTTCAAGTTGCACCTTGGGCATGGAGCCTACTTAACAATTTTTTTAAAAATTAAAAAAAAAATGAAGAACAAGTTTTTAGACCAGGACTGAAATAGGAGGATAGAAGTCTCCAGGAGGGATGTCTTCAAGGGAAAACACCCAGAGGACTTTCACAATCACTCATGGGTGGTGATTATTCCCCTCTTTGTAATATGAGGAAATCAAGGCCAAGAGAGGTTAAGGCATTTCTCCAAGGTCACACAGCTAGTAATCAGTGGAACTGGGACTGAAACCCAGGTTGGTCTGACTCCAAAGCATGTGCTCTGAACCACAACCAATATTGCCTGAGATCTTTCTGGACTCTGATTCTGTAATCTAGAGTATTAGGATGGGATTCTATAGATTCATTAGGTTGAAGAGAAATCCAGGTATCAAGCAGGATTTTCCTAGAGTTCCAACAGCTCGGCCAAGGGCCCATTCAAATCTTTGCCAATCTGGATGATTCCAAAGGGCTGGGTCTAAGCTGATCTAAAAGAGGGAGAGGCAGAAGGGAAGGTGTTCCTCTGCACCCTTCTTTCCCAAAGTCAGGATCCTTCCCTCCCACCCCCAAAAGTCAGGATTCCTAATGAACTATCCTTTCAAGCGCTTTGTTTCTCTCAGTCCATACCATTTAGAGTGGTAGAGTGGTCTCACAGGGTAGGAGGATCTCTGGAAGTAAACCATTATTTACTCAATAATGAAGTGGAGTTGAAAACATTGACCTGCAAGCAAAAGCAATCTCCTGGGTCAAGGAATTTTAGCAGCCCTTTCACTTGGAGTCACGCCAGTCTGAGAGTTTGACCCGAGTGTATAAAGCGTCTTGCTCCTAAAGCCATTTCAGGGGCAGCCAAAATGACAAAGCCTTGGTTAAGGAAAGGCACCTTTTTTTTTCTCTTGGCTGCTTTGTGGTTATGTTTCTGGAGTGAAGACCCAAGAAGTAAACATGAAATCCTCTGCTTGCTCTGTCCTGTCAGAAAAAGCACTTATTTCTTGTGTTGACCTTTCTAAAAAGTTTGTTCTTGCAACCGCACAAGGATGGAAGGCTGCTTCCATGCAGACGTGTGCACGGGAATGAGGAGAGGGTCACGAGCGAGACCTCGGCATCAAGCCGTCCCGGTTGAACGCTTAAAGAGCTTTTCTCTGAGCAACTGCTTCTCCAGTACCCCATAATTAGCCTCCTCTCGGAACTGCATACAGATTGAGTGGCTGGGGAAGAGGAGCAAGAGAATAACTCTAAAAGCAAATAAAAATTAAGCAGCTGCCTCTAGCTAGAGAGAGAGAGATCACCCACAGAAAATTAGGGGAAGAACTGTGACCACACAAAGCTTTCCATTCTTTTTCGCACATCTCATAGATTGAAAAGAAAGCCTTCAAGCAACACATCATTTGCTTGCAAGACACCTACCCTCTCCGAGTACTGACAATTCTTATTCTTTAACAACAGTGAGCTATGCACCGAGACTTACCTTGATTTTAGGATCTGCAACTCAGATCCGGCCTTAGGGACTGACTGGCCTCAATCATGTTCTCAGCTCACACTCCAGGTAGACACACTTTGGGGAACCAAAAACTCTGAAGTTGAGCACACAATGCTTTGGGATTTGGAGTTGCATTGCCAAAAGTAAACAAATGTATGCATGTGGTCGTTTTACCCAAAGATGCCATGATTACACTTGCAGTGAGCTCTAGCTTTTAGAATAACTTATATAGAACATTCAGTTGGGATATTTAAATTATCCTGCTAAAACCAGCAGAGTTAATAACAATATCACAGGCACAGAATAATTTCTTGGATAATGATGAACATATGTGAATAATTCCCTTTCTCACAACCTAGCTCCCTGAGGCCTAACAACTACTCCCCAACTCTTCCAACTTCCCAAACATGCTTCAGTCTTGAATGTTCTCCCACAGCACCCAGTGGATACAGATCCAGGCGTTATTCTAGTCAAGCCCTCCCATCAACATCTCTCCTCAGCAAGCTCTCTCTCTCTAGTTCCTGAAAGTATTCGGGAGGTCCACAGTCTCCACATTTAGAAATGCAGCCTGAGGTGGGATTTAGGGCACCACCTGCCCTGCCCATCCAACACCACAGAAATGACACTTGTTAGAGACAGCAAACCAAAACCAAAAACAGCCATCTAAAGAATTCCAATTTACTGAAGAAAAGGACTATTACACACATTACCCCCCCCAAAAAAAATCACCCAATGAAATCCTTTCAGTATTTGTTATCTTAAGATACTTTACAGATTATTAACTTTGATAGAAAATCTCAGGAACCGAGTTCCTGCCAATGAAGATTAATTAGAAACCAAGATAATGTGTACCCCAAATCATAGTTCTAGTCGATGGGAAAATGATTTGACTCAAATAAAGGTCATTTCAGGCAATTTTTAAAGACTATACCCACCATGTAAATGAGACTTGTCTATATTATATGTTCTCTCCCTTATGCTCCACTTTGACAATAATGATGGATTAGGGGAGCACGCTCAGTGTCTTCATCTTTGCCACCACTATCCTTCTTCCGCCGAGAAGCTGAACTTCTAGGCTCTGTAAGATAGTGCCGGGTGCTGTCACCATCCACGGACACCCTCAGAGACTGCTCCTCAGGAAACTGGCACCGAGGGATGCATGTCTCATTTTATTTGGACTTGGGTATTGCAAAAGTTGTGGTGGTGGTGGTGTGTGTGTGTGTGTGTTTTAATCCAAAATGGGTAGTAGCTTTTGACACAGAGCCCCAAAGCTGCATGTCCCCCCCTTCCTCTGTGGAAATGTTTAACTTAACAGCACAGGAATAAGGCCAGTAACATGCCGAAAGTTTACCAGATCTCTGAAAACAAAGAACCTTCAAACAGTTCACTTTCCTCCCAGAAGAATCTCTTTAAGATGATGCCACAATCACAGAGCAGGAGTGGCTCTCAGGTCATCGGTGATGTGGGCGCCGGGCAACTGAACCTGTCTATCCTCTGATGTGTTTTAACTCCAACCGGGTAGCGAATCCACATTTGTCATCGTAACATGCTCAGGCGTCTCATCATCACCAAGATCTTTACCTGTAATCGTTGCCCATTTTCTTTTCTTTCTATATGGCAGAGACCAAGGAACTCATGATAGTGCCCTTCCTATTAACGCACTTTAAGGTCCTTCTCAATGATCAAACCACTCCTTATTTAGCCTTATTACTCCAGCCTAAACCACCCTGCCTCTTCTTTTCTTTCTTTCTTTCTTTATTTTTTTATTCATGAGAGACAGAGCGTGAGAGAAAGGCAGAGGGAGAAGCAGGCTCCCAAGGATCAGGGAGCCTGATGTGGGACTCGATCCCAGGACCCTGGGATCATGACCTGAGCCGAAGGCAGACGCTTAACCATCTGAGCCACCCAGGCGCCCCTGCCTTTTCTTTTAGAAGACTTCTTTTCTCTCTCTTCACGAACATCTTCATATCCTATTCCTTTTGTATCTTTTTTATTTTTAGCAGATGATACGTGGCCCTAACACGGTACTCACTTCAAAAGGTAGAGTGGAAAAGGGGTTCCTGGGCATTCCCTGTCCACCGGACTTTTCAGTTCCAAACTTCCAAACTCCGGCGAGCAGTTACTGGTGTTCACATTCTTTTAACAATGACGGGAACTGAAATCCTATCAGGTTCTCACTCAGTGTGTAGTTAATGCCGAGTATATCTGGGGAGCCTCCCCTGGCTTTGGTAGGCACCTGCTGCTTGAACACCAGCCTAGCACGTTCCGTGGTACACCACCCTCTTTCTCCTGCTCACCGCAACCTAACAGCATTGTGTCCTCATCAGCTCCTACCTTAGAAGCGTAGGATGAAAGTACTGACAAGGGTCCTTAGGGGTCATCCAAACCTGTACCTTCAGGACAATGTGGGAGTCCCCAAGATTGCAAGATCACACACTGAGTTAGAAGTGAGGTGACTTTCCCAACCCATTGCTCTTTTCACTACGTCACATTCTTTTTCGTCCAAACATTTTAAACTCTTGGGACCAGCCGCACTTCCCTGGCCCGTATCTATGTGCATAAACTCATTTGTCTCTCGTGAATCCAATTCTGTTCCTTAAGGATCATTTTTTAAAAGATTTTATTTATTTATTTATTTATTTGAGAGAGCACAAGCAGAGGGAAAGGCAGGGGCAGAGGGAGAAGCAGACTCCCAGCTGAGCAGGGAGCCCGATGCTGGGCTCGATCCCAGGACCCCCGGATGAAGACCCGAGCTGAAGGCACATGTTTAACTGACTGAGTCACACGGGCGCCCCCCTTAAGGATCATTTTTTATAAATTTGAATAATATCCTTACATATATCACTGATTTAAAAAATTATGCCTGCTAGCAATGGATCCCGAAGAAGCAACAACAAATGTTTACCTTACTCTACTCTTATTTTTTTTCTAGTCCATTTTAAGGCATTTAGTAAGATATATCACTGGAATAATCCTTACGGGTATATTGATATTTGCGGAGGGCCAGCTCTTTGCGGAGCTGAGTTAAAGCATCTTGATTTCAATTTAGCATGTAGGAAGAGCTTTGTCATAAGGCTGCCCCAGGGAGCCTATTCCAGCCCCATTTCCTGGAGAGCCTGGCCTGGTGTTAGAAGCAATCCTTACTGTATCAGTATTAGCAACAAGTGAAGAAATAATAATAATGAGGGCTATTATTTGCTGAGCATCTCCTACTGGCAAGTGCTCTACACACATTTCTCATTAAATCCTCACAACAACCCTAAGTAGCTCTCAACTCATCTTCACTTAACCAACTTGATAGACCAACCAGTACTCTCCCTTCCCCTTAGACTACCCCTGATGCCCATGATGCACCAACTCCTCAACTGTGATTCAATTGTACACTTCTGCTCCCACCAGAGAACGTGGAGGGGGACCAAGAGTCCACTGATCTTGTTCCCAAATCTGTTTATGCCGGTTGTACTTACTGTAAATATGTCATTTAAAAAAGTATAACAAATGATGACATAGGAATTATAAAAAAGTTAACTGCACAAAAACTGCATTACATGTTTTAGAAATAGTCATTGTTTTGCTTAAAAATCTACTGTTGAATTCAGAAAGATTCTGTGCTCTGATTGCTTTTTTTTTTTTTGCAAATGTCTTCAAATGCTTTTTCCATTTTGAAGAGATCACAGACAATCATGCATCCAGGGTGTGAATTATGCAGGAAAGACAAAGAGCAGCCAGAGTTAGGAGCGCTATCCTCAAAGAAAGATCCATCGCTCTATATAGAAACAGCACATGAATGTACGTATTCATGCTTTAAGTTAGTATGTATGGTCCTATTCCTTTTTTTATGATTCCTTGCTTTAAACAGCTCTTATAATCAACACATCAACTACCAATCCTGATCAAATCATTTAAGAGGTCTCCTACTGAAATTTAGTCCCATTTCATAGATGAAGAAAGGAGCTTTAGAGGCCAAGTAACTTGTCCATCACCAGACACCTACTCATTGGAGGAGCTGCAAGAGAAAACCAAAGCATCTGACTTTGAAGCCGTGTTCTTGATCTTGATGGACACTGCCTTGTCATTTATACCCCAAAACTGAATATCTAACATGCCACTTAGCCCTGTAATTCCCTTTGCACAGCAACATTTTCCTGTACAGAGGAGAAGACTGAAGTATAAAATAACCTGCTATGAATCTTTTAGCTCCATATGGATTTGCTGGGCTTTTCTGAAAGGATGCATCTCAGCAAGGTTGGCTGTGAAACAAATCTCTAAAGCAAACCCTGTGCTCTCATTGGTTCCTCTAATTCTAGCCATGGAATTCGTCTATGGAAATGGTCCAGACTTTTGGCAAAGAATGATTACTCCAGGGTATGTTAGAAAATCCTATATAGCATTTTCCAGATTTTGGAACCCCCTGTCTTCCTTGTTTCCTCGTCTCCTTACCTTTCTCTTAATTGACTTATACCTGAGATTTCCTGTACTCAGATACCATTCTTTACCTAATAGAATGTTGAGAATGGGGGTGGCAGGAATGGTATGTACAGTGTTTAAGAGTTAGAAAATACACCCCAAATTGACAGTAAGCACTGCCACTAAGATTCACCCTTACTTGAAACCATGAAATTCAAGGGTTTAATTTGCCTGATATTAAAGATGTCAAATATATATGTATACATTACATATATATATGTGTGTGTGTGTGTGTATATATATATATATATAATGTATATACATTTAAGTTACATTCATGATACATCTTTCTTCAGTGTAACCTGAATTTGTCCCTGGAAACCTTAAAAGTGAGAAAAGAAAAAAAGTGCAAGATCAGAAGTTTTCTTGTCCAGTTTTTTTTTTTTTTCTTTCTTTCTTTTCTTTTTCTTTTTTTTGGTGGAGCAGCCGCTGTTAGACTATGACTCTAAATCTTGTGAAATAATAGAAATCATAAGACTACAGGGCTCAAAAAAGTCTTAAAGAAGCCATGTTCATCTCTTCCTCCTTCCTTCCCTCTTCCAGGCTAGTCCAATCTAAGCCATGTATCCCAGCCAGAATCCATCCTATTTTTGAATTACAGTAGAGAATTAGAACTTGGCTCATCTAGTATTTAATAACCCGCACTGGATTAGGGTCTAAGAAAAATCCTCCTGGATAGGGGACGGATGGCACAGCCTCATGACCCAAGGTGCATGGAGGCCCATGGAGGTCGTTGACTTTCCCCAGGCAGTGGGATCTCCGCCAGCTCACAATAAACCAGCAGACTTCTTGCTTACTGTAGTGTTTTTCCGATTGTTGCCCCAGAAAAGAAACATGAAGCATGGTGAGGAAAAGCACAGTCCTGTGAAACCTCTGGACTCTTGGAAGGGAAGGATTAGGTAAGTGGTAATACCAGATCTTCCGAGATCTCTCTGAGCCCCCTTCACACTGTAGTATCAAGAAGGCCAGTGTTATGCTTAAAAAAGTTTCCCCTGAAGGGGAAAGAAGCTGAAGCTAAAAATATATCAGGCCAGCTGTTATAAATGCTTCTCAAAGGAAGCAAAGCAACTAGAGTTACCTCTTGGAAAAGCAAATGAGGGGTTAAGGAAATAATGGAATTTTTCAGTTACATGCCAGGTTGGCTAGATTTGGGGGAGGAAGAAATTTTCCAACCAGAAACTATGTTGGTAAAAGACAAAATAATTCCATGAAGATTTATTTATACGGCACCAGTGGCTTAGGACGGGGAAGACCTGCAGCCTGCCAAAAAGAATCGGGGTCTGCAGGCCTTGCCCTCTCTTTTCAGTTTCCAAGAGGCTACTCCCAAGACCTTGCTTCCTGTCAGGCCTATCTAAAGCTGTGTGGTGTCTCTCCTTCCCTTGAATATCTGGGTTCTGATCGTTTTTTGCAGGCTGACTGCAATGAGCTTGAAGTGGCTGCTGGTCTTGCCAGAAAATGTTGAAGGGCAGAGGATTTCTTTTTCTTTTTTTTTTTTATTCTTATGTTAATCCCCATACATTACATCATTAGTTCTAGATGAAGTGTTCCATGATTCATTGTTTGTGCATAACACCCAGTGCTCCATGCAGAACGTGCCCTCCTCAATACCCACCACC
>NC_138377.1:40098903-40124082 GCF_054177405.1 Leptonychotes weddellii
GGGTCAATCCATGGACTTGGAGGGGTTTTTTCCACTGGTGGATCGGGGGTTCCCAAAAGAGCCATTTTCCCTGAGATCCACGTCACCCTCACTTCTCACCTTGCCTGCTGGAGTTAGTTTTGTTCCACGTGTTGGCTCCATGGGGCCTAGCAACCATCCTTCCCATAAATAGATGGACCCTCCACGCTCCTGGAAGGCCAGGTCAGAAGGACCAAAGCCCAAGAGATATCCGGGCACTGGATGCCTCAGCAGTTTTTGTTTTTTCACTTTTAATTTTGAAATAACTATAGATGTAACAAGAAATTGAAAAATAGTACACAGAGAGGTCTCATGTACTGTCTCCCGGCTCCCTACAAGGTGACATTTTATCCAACTATAGTGCATTATCAAAACCAGGAAATAGACATTCATGCAATACAATTAACAAGACTATAGACCTGACTTGGATCTCAGCAGTTTTGTACACAGATTTTTTGGGGGGGAGGAGGGGAGAGGCGGGGGCTTACAAATTTCTGTACAACCCTATGGCATTTTTTTCACATGAATAAATTCATATAACCACCTCCACAATCACGATCACAGTATGTTTTTAAAGTCTGTTAGTATTGAGACCTAGTTGGTAAAATAAGTCATGCAAAAAAAAAAAAAGCAAGAGTAATGACAAATGTCACTATGAGGATTATGACAGAAGGCTAAATGATCAATATTATCACCAGATATTTAGTGAATTCCCAAGGACATTTTCTCGTTTATTTTGGAAATTCATTAACTTCATGAACATCTGCCTAGTGAGCCCAGGAATTTATTAAGTTCCTACTGTTCAGCAAACATTTATGGCAGGGCGGGCAGACAGGCTTCAGGGACATGCCATCTCTTATCGAATTATAGTGGCTTCCTTGAGGGGTATACAGAGGAGGATTTGGAGGCCACATCTGGCCCTAGCGAGAGACAGCCAGGATCTAACAGAGACGCACTGCCCCCGGAGGATGGCAGCTGAACGCGTGCCAGGAAATTGCCATCTCCACAGTTTCTGTGAGCCACACAAGTGTTCTAGGTGCCGGGAAGGAGGGATCAAGAAGACACAACCCTTGTCCCCAAGGAGTTTGTGACTGGGAAGGGAGGGCAAATATGTCAACCAAGAACTGTGACACAGAACGCTAAGGGCTGACATTGAAATAAATGGGTCAGTGCAAAGCGAGCACACCGGGGGTGTGATTTGGGCAGGATCCTAGATCTGTGTGCTGTGGAGAACCATGCGGGGACAAATTCAGAGTCAGAGTCAAACAAGGGTCTGCTAGCTAGTAATTGAGTCAATCTCTGAGGATAGGATTAGGAAGGACAGGCATGTCTCCTCAAGTTCAGAGGCAGACTCTGGAGCCTGACCACCTGGGTTCAAGCCCCAGTTCATCCAAACTTGGTTGGTCTGTGACACTGGTCAAGTGACTTCGCCTCTCTGTGCCTCAGTTTTCCTCATCTGTTAAGTGGGGATAACACATCATGAAGGTATGAGGATTAAATGAGTTAATATTTACGTAAAGGGTTTTGAACAGTACCCAGCATGTAGCAAACGATATGGAGTAGTATGCTATCACTGTTAATTTACTTTTTTTTTTAAATGATCTACAGTGCCAACATTTTTTAAGGTATTGTTTTTATTATCAGAAAAATCAACTGAGACAAAGGAAAGAAATACTGTTTCCAAAGTGTACCATGAGACTGTAGAAGTGGGCAGTCTAAATGGAACATTTTGGAAGAATTTGTTACCTAAAGCTTCTGCGTTCTTGCCTCATACCAGGCTAGCAAAGGGCAGCACATTTTCAAATCCACATGTAAAGAATGCGAAGTAAAATCAAGTATTGCAACGATTTGAATAGAAACAAGTTTCTTTCATTTGTCACTGCAGCACATAGTTTTTCTTCCAGGTCCATGTCCACCAGCGAAGAGCAGAAAATGGTTAGAAAGGCAATCTGGGGTAAGGGAGGTGGCACTGACCTCCACACAGGGGAAATCTGTGGGCTCTTTGGAAAACCAGGAGGTATTTTTCCTGAATGTTCTTTTCCTGAATGGTTTGCTTTTTTCTATAGCAGGCTTCAGACAGGAAGCAAACGTAGAGATGCTAAGCCAGGTTCTATGCACCTTACAAGTGGAATTGCTTGTAATGGCCAGAACAAAGTTGACTAAATCTTTGTGTAAGTCTGTGACAGCTAATAGCCTCGTTCTTTCTGATCTCACGGGCTCATGAAGAATCTGCACATTCTTGCTTTTAATGACCAGACCTGAGTAGCCTTACAAGGATGGTGAGGTACTGAAAAATACAGTACCCCTCTTCTGAAACGCCTTGAAGCTATTCAAAATGTTTAATCGACTTCTCAACTGTCCCAACCCATTCTTCTCTTTCTCATGAGAAAAGGTGTGGCTCAAAGTCCCTGTGTGATCTCACTTGATTTAACCTGCAACCAATAAAAGGTACTCTTGCCTCCGCTTAAAGGGATGAAAACAGGTTGATTCTTGTTATATTGGGGTTTAGTTTTTGCCCCCTACTCTTAGCCTCACCCTAATCCCTTCCTTCCAAAACTTCCCATGGCACCATCATGTGCATTAAATGCCCTCTAAACATCATTTTTCTCCATCTCAATGTTCTAGCACCTTCTCTAAGTCAATACACATCGAAAATTGAGCTTGTATCTAGTTTCTCTCCCTATCTTGCCTTTCATCTCTTTGGAATCACTAATTCAACTTTCTTCATCCCTTAAATGCCTACCATGTGTGAAGTACTCCCAATTTATCTCTAATATTGCTTTTTGATAAATCCAGTGGTTAATCCTTGGTCCTCATTTTATTGGATGTATCAGCAGAATTTTACCTGATCACTTTTTCCCCTTGAAACATGTTCTTCATTTGCCCTGCAAGACGCCCACACACTTGACTTTTTTCTGACTTCAATGGTTTCTCCTGCATTTCTTTTGCTTTATCCTCCTCTTCCTCAGCCTTCATGTTGAAGTACCCAGGCTCAGTCCTTGGTCCTCTTCTCTGTCTACATCTTTGCTTTGGTAATTTCATTCTGTTTCAGAGTTTTAAATACTACTTCTGTACTGGTAACTCCCAAATGTCTATCTCAGATCAGTCCTCTCTCCCAAACTGCATACTCATACATCCAAATGCCCACGAGACCTGTCTGATCATCTAATGGGCACCGAGATTCGTCATATATGACACAACTCCCAATCTTGCTTTCAAACTTAATAGAAATTTTCTCCATCCTTCCAGTTACATAAGCAAAAACTCTGGAGTCATTCTTGAATTCTTTCCCTCATACCCTTCATTTCTCTTGTCAGGAAATCTCGTATTTTCAAAATATATCTAGACTCTGACACTCTTCTCTCTTCTACCTCAGCCATCCCGGCCAGAGTCAGCAATGTCTGGCCTGGATCACTGCAATAGCCTCTGAACTGATCTTTGTGTTTCCATCCTTGCCCTGGTACAGCCTATTCTTAATACAGCAGCCAAAGTGATCCCTTTAAAATATAAATCAGATCACGTCACTTGTCTGCCAAAAACCCTCCAATGGCTTCTTGGTTTCCTGACAGCAAAAGTCAAAGTCCTTGCAATGGCCTGCAGTGCCCTGTAGGATCTGTCCTTCCCTGATACCTCGGCAACCTCCGCCACTGTCTACCTCACTCACTCATTCCCTTTCAGCCACTGGCCTTTGTGCTTTTCCCCAGCAAGCTGGGAAAAGATCTTGGGATCTTTGTTTAAGCTTTTTCTCTGGCTGGACTATTCTCCCCCCAGACACCCACTTGGCTAACCCCCTTACCTCCTTCAAGTCTTTGTTCACATGTTACTTTCCTGATGAGGTCTATCCTGACCACCCTATTTAATCCTATAACCACCTCACCACCTAGGCCTGATCCTCCTGACCCTACTCTTTTTTTTTTTTTTTTTTAATTTCCATACCACTCACCAATCTCTAACACACTATATAAGTTCCTTATATATTATAATTTATACATGTTAGACTGCAAACTCCATAAGGGAGAGCATCTTTGTCTTGTCCGCTGATGCACCCTGAGTGCCTTAAATAGGTTAAGCATATAGTAGGTGCTCAATAAACATTTTCTAAGTTAATGAATGAACAAATAAATAAATTGATAATGTATGTCCAAGTCAATACTGAGTCCTAATTTTCATAATTACACCTAGAAACATTTCTAGCACCCATTCCTTCTGCTCCATGCCTGCTCCTATCCTCATGATACTTTTACTACCTCACAACTGAGGTTTTGAAACTCAGCACTTGTCATTCATCTGGTTTGCACCCAGTACACCAGTCCCCTACAGCATTGCTCATATCACTGCCACATCCATGGTGGGATGCTTGGACTCTTTAGAGCTCTCAGATCCCCTCCCTCAGTCTACTTGTATTGCCGTCTCTCACTACTCTTTTTCCTTCGTGAACCTCTCCTTCTTCCTCACTATCTTCCAACCCTGACTACATACTATAACCTCCATGCCTTTGCTCACAATGCATGTCCCTACCCTCGGTCCCCCCACCATCTCTAACCTAGCTTACTTCCCCTATTACCTACAGAGGCTTTCCTGACCCTCCGGTTCATAAGGATCTTTCCATTTCACACATTCACAGTGCTTACAGTACAGACCGTCCCCCCCTCGCCCCCATTCAGCTGACACAATCCTATATCACCCGATGGCAGCTATTGGAGTTATTTTTTTTAACTGCACTTTTATGTAATGCATGGGTTATTATGTAAAATTTTTGCAGATTAGTCTGGCTGGAGGGAGAGATTTCATTTTCAATTGTGAGACTGACTGATCTATCTTCTCTTTCCACTTATATGATAGGTTCCCTGAAAATGAATCACTTTCCTTAAGCTTCCTTATATTTTCCACAGCCTCGAACACAGTGCTGGGCACCCAGGAGGTGGGCAGTGTTTGCAGTGCAGTTGGATGATACAGAATCCACATAGGGAGGAGGCCACGAATGCTAAGGCATTTTGCTGGAGCGTAAATGACCAAAGGAATAAAACGTGCGTGGGATAAACCAAGATTAAAAACCAAAAACTGTGTAAGGAAGTCATCTTCTAGTTCGTTTCTTTTCATTAACTGTCATTAAGGTGGTTGATAATTTGAAAATGCGAAGCAGTAATTGATCTCAGTTCTCTTACTATGATTTATAATCATGTTGTTTTGTACGAGTATTTTTTCATTTTAAAAGAAGGAAGACGTCTAGCTCTTCAGTGCAGAAGAGGTCCTGAAGCCTTCAGTCCAACCATTTTCTATTGTAGTGAAATGGCCAAAAGTCACGGCATAGTCAAGGACCCCTAGTCTACTCTGCATGGCCTGGGCTCGGGAAAGGTGCTTTCACCAGGTGACAGTCAGAGATGCAAATGCGGGCACAGACCCTGGGTGTCAGTGTTAGCACTTTGCTCCTCGATGTCCTCCCTACTCTCTCCATTTATTCGCTTAGCAGATGCCATTGCCAGCTCTGGCCAGGGCTGGCCGTCAACATATGTAATCTCAGGTGCCTTCGCCACAGCCCTCAAAGATGGATATCATGAATGTTCTCATTTTGCAAGTGAAGACCTTGCTCAGAGAGTTAAGTAACTTGGCCAAGCTGTAGTTAGCAAATTGTAGATCTGAGATTTGGGCTTAGCAGGGCATTGACACCAAAGTCCTGATTCTTTCCACTTCGTCAACCCGCCTCCCAGGTGCTCAGGATATACTTGATAGAGGCACAAGTGAATGAATGACCCAAAATTTGCAGCTTTGACAAACACCATTTAACCACCATAGACAATGCAGAAGACTAAAGCAATAACACTAATGTTTTGTTAAAGAGATACTGAAATACAAGTGTTGACATGGCCTAAGTGTTTGCATGAAACTTTCTGGAAGAGAGATCTGAGCTTTCTTTGCCAAGGCTTTGAAACAGGGCTCCAACCCGTTTCTTCTTCCTGAGATATGTAATCTAGTTATCTTGTTAAACCTTCAAGTCTTTTTCTACTCAAGTACTACACAGGGACCCAAAGATCTGGGAGGCCATGACAGTTATCTCTGCATTTTCTCCCCTCTGCAGGGCTGGGCAGCCACAGTGAAAAATGAAAGTACCCACAGACTACTATCTGCTAACCACCTCGAATGTACTAATCTTGTCAAGACTTACAGCCCTGAGTGTGCAAATCAGGACAGACAGAAATATGATGACCCAAGACTAATGACATAAAATTCAGCCCTTAAAATATGAAAGACCAAGTTTTGAGAGGGCAGGCAGCTTGGAGCTTGCATCTCTCCCAGCTATCAAAGAGTTTTGTAATAATTACTAGATTCTGTCCCTGACCCGGGAAACTTTAGCCAAAAAGCTCTGTCATCCAGCCTGCATGTGTCTGTCTTAATAGTCCCAGCCACCGCTCTGTGTCACACAGAGGCTAGTGAAACTGTTCCCTGGATTACTAGTCTGCAAAAGAGATTGCCCCCACAACCTCTTACATAATAAAGTAATGAGGCAATAATCCCTTAATTCCCCAAATGTACGAGTTATCAAAATCTCAATGTAAAAGTAAAAAAAAGAATTAAAAATCTTATGAATGCAGTATCTTAAGTATTTCCTTGGTTATTTCAATTAATGTAGTTCTAATTTGACACTCCTATGTATTTGAGAGAGCCATTTCAAAGGACCCATTAGCTGAGAGATCCGAGTGGAGGGAGAGGCCAAGAAGCCGTCACTGTTAATTCTTACTACTCTCAGATCTTTTAATTGGGGGTTCCTGCATATTGACAGGCACGGAAGGTCTGACCACAAAAGCTTTCCCTCGAGAAAGTTATCTCAGTGCTGACACAGTATTCATGGACACATGCAACTAGCATCAAGGATTTCTGTTCAATGACAGGCCCCCTCTCCCATGTTGCCACTTACAGAAGCACCGATGGCATGTTTGTCCCTTTGCTCAGCCTGAGTGGGGAGCCACAGAGAGGACTCCTGGCCCTAGTCCCAGCTGTGCGCAGGGTACTTTGCTTTCATGGTCAAAAGAGCAGAAAGCTGTCCTCTGCTCTCCCCTTCCTCAAAGCTGTTCCTGACCCGCCTCTCCTAAGTTAGACTGAGCAAGAAAAGGCCACAGCATTCACACCAGGCCACAGCACAGAGCCGCATTCTCAGTTAGCAAACCTGTTTCCCTTGTCAGGAGGAAAAGTGCCTCCAACAGCAGGGGATAAAAACCAGAAAATGCAAGGGAGGGAACATTCCAGGGTGAAATATATTAAAAAAAAAAAAAAAAAAAAGGAAGAAAGAAAGAAAAAGGAAAAAAAAAAAGAAGAAGAAAAACAAAAGAAAATGCACAAATTCCATGAGGGCATCTGGTTAACCAGGGGTTAGAATCAGGTTTAGAGAATCACACGTAACTCAGTGTCTTGGCAAATCCAAAAACCCCAGGGCGAAAGGCATGTGGGTAAAAGGCATTTCTACTTGTGGAAACGGGAAGTTTCCTTCTTTTCTCATTTATTCTCTCTCTTATTTATTTACTTTTTAGTCCCACCAACCCACAGTCCAACCCAAATTTGGACCATCGATCATTTTACTTGACCAGCATTTTTATCTTTCCAGAGTCAAAGGGATCCAAAGATCCCTTTCCCACAGCCAATTCCAGTGAGCCCCTCTCTCCCAGGGTTACGGGGTGCTCAGAGCGACATTCTCAGTGGGACATGCCACACACAGCAAGTCACTACACCAGACTGCTCTAGAAGGCTTCCAGGGAACTTACTTGTACTTGTGCTGGTTCCAATTGTATTGATTGTGGTGGGGACAGATGAGGAGGAGTAGAGGGGCACGTGGCCGTTCTCACACCCCAGGCTTTTGTCCTGCCAGTTGGAGGCGTTGATGCAAATCCCAGAATCCCGAGAGTTCTGCCACCCATTGAGCTTGTCATCGGAGTTCTGTCTTTGGTGATAGTAGTGCGTCTGCCCATAATCCACAGAGTCTGAGCGGCTTCGGTTCTGGCCGCCAAAGCTGGTCGACGTGCGGTCCTCCAAGTGGTTCAGCCACATGGCTAACGCGCTGCGATCTTCCAGCGAAGTGGCCGGATGTATCAAAGCATAGGACAGTAGCTGCCTGCTCTCCTCAATGTGCTGGTTGTGTTCAATAGAGTGAGCCAGGATTTTGGGCAGCAGTTTCATATACTCTACTTTTGCATCAAGGTTTCCTGGCTTCAGCAAAGGCAGATGAGTTAACAGGAGGGAAATCACTTTATCCTTGGATTCCTGTTGCCATTGGTTAATGATTCCTGGAAAGGAAAATATACAGGGCAAATAAGCAAATACACCCACAATGGCATGAAACACCACACTGTAAAGAAATTCCTATGGGTTAAGTCTCCATCTAGGTATCCTGGCTAAATTTTTCTCAAAACAGCCTGTGCATCGGGTCGGATAACGGACTCCAGGTTGTCAGGGGGCAGTGACATAAATGAAACACAGAACAAATGTTCTTGGATGTGTGGGTGCTCAATCAAATTCCCATTCAGGTCTCCAAAGAGCCTACAATTACTTTGGTACAACCAAATAGAATTTACAGCCCTGTGTTTGTTCTTAGAAAAGTCTAGCCACACCTTCAGATAGACAGGGATAAGGACTAAGAAAATCTCCAGAGAGAAGCAAGTGTTGTCAAAGGTTCACTGGATCCTTGCAGATAAGCCTGCTTTCCCTCCTGCAGACATCTGTGGAAAAGTGGGTTACACTCTAGCAAAGGCATATGTGTGAAGATGGTAAAGCCTCCTAGATAGAGAAATCGGTCAGGAAAAGAAAAGGACTTCCCTCATCTCGGTGAAGTAAGCCTGCCCTTCTCATGAGAAACTGCCTCTGAAAACCACTGTGACCCCAAAGCTAGATCTCAAAGCTAGACTTAGCATGAGTGGCACCCCCGATCACACATGATAAGCAAGCTATTTTTCTTTAAGCAGAGAAGATCTGTTTGGTTATCTTTATGATGGTAAAGTCTGGATAACATAATATTTACCATTTTCACCATTTTTAAATGTAGGGTTGTGTGGCAATGAGGCATTCACAATGTTGTGCAGCCGTCCCCACCATCCATTTCCAGATCTTTTTCATCTTTTCAGACTGAAACTCTGTACCCATTGAAAAGTAACTCCCTATTTCTTTCCTCCCCCAGCTCCTAGCCACCACCACTGTATTTTCTGTCACTATCTATTTGACTACTCTAGTTACCTCATATAAGTGGGAACATACAGTATTTGGCCTTTTGTGACTGGTGACTTCATTCATGAGAAGATCCATTTGTGACACCTTCTTGTCCCCTTCTACTCAGAACACACACTGACTGCCTTTAGGTAAACATGGATAAGCAATGTACTTTGCCTTCGACTGGCCTTTGAGAAGTAGCTTGTTCTGGAAACTGGAAGTTATCCTCAGAACCTGGGGCCACAAGAAAGAAAGCTCCCTTCCTGAAAAGTCACTCCTGATACCCGAAGACATTGTCCCTGGCCTACTGATCACCCTACATAGGCTAAGGCAGGGCAGTCTTACTGGCTTTCATGAAGTATCTGCTGAGTTGAAAAGGGGTCTCTGGAATTTAGCAGACAGGCTTTACAATTCTAGCAAGGCACACACATATCAGAACAAGCTCAAGAGTCATTGTTGACCAGAAGCTACAAATGCACCAGCCAAGTACTATAAGGCCCGTCAAGACCAAAGAAAAGTATCAGGCAAGGAAGGCATGGGATAGAATGAAAGACTGTGGGCTCTGGAATCAGGCAAACCTGGGCATGGATCCCAGATCTGCCACTTAATTTGCAGTGGGACCTCGGTAAGTTACTTCGCCTGTAGGAGCCTCAACTGCCTCATCAGTTAAGACTGTTACCAACAGCATCTGTCCCTCCTTGCGTGGAAATGTATCAAAAGGACTGGTCAAGTACTCGATGGTGGAAATAATGCCTTCTACTTGTCTCTGCATTAGTTGGGCCCCACATTAGAGCCATGTTGGTTGGTTTCAGATACCGACTTTTAAAAATAATTATGGAGTCTAGGGGCACCTGGGTGGCTCGGATGGTTAAGCGTCTGCCTTCCGCTCAGGTCAGGATCCCAGGGTCCTGGGATCGAGCCCCGCATCGGGCTCCCTGCTCAGCGGGGGGCCTGCTTCTCCCCTTCCCTCTACTTCTCCCCCTGCTCATATTCTCTCTCTCTCTCTCTCTGTATGTCTGTATCTCGAATGAATAAATTAAAAAAAAAAAACCTTTAAAAAAAAAAAATTATGGAGTCTAAAGACCCAGGGAAGGCCATTAAAAAATATCAGAGTTGGAAGAGGCAGAAAGTCAAAGGGTGAAAGAAAATAGGGCTATTGAGCTTATAAATTAACAACATAAAGAGATGCTCAATGTGGGGATTTCATAAGAAGACGAAGAGTCAACGATTTGAAGTACAAGTCTTCACATTGAAGCAGCAGAGATTAAGACTGGATGTGGAGAAGAAATGAAGTGCCAGGATGACAAAAGACCCAGAGGAGTCTCCAAGGAAGGCTTTATAATCTCTGTCCTGGGGGCCTGAAGAATGGAGATAGATGGGTCTAGGGAAGCACTGTTGGGTAGAATGTAATGTGAGCCACATATGGTATTTAAAATTTTCTAGTATTAAAAGAAAAGTGAAAAGAGGGAGGTGAAATTAATTTCAATGATCTATTTTCTTTAATCCAATATATCAAAACATTATTATCTCAACTTGTAATCAATATAAATCATCAACGAAACATTTTACATTCTTTTCTTTGCACCAAGTCTTCGACATCCAGGGTGTATATTACCACTGACCTCACATCTCCAACTGGGACTAGCCGCAGCTGAAGTGCTCAGGAGCCACGCGGGGCTGGAGGCTGCAGAACTGGCTAGCCATGGGGCTGGAGACATTCACATGGAGAAAGCGGATGGCAGGAGGGCACCCATGACCTCAGCAGGTCCCTCCCGGCTCCCTGACTCTATATTTAGCTAACTGCCTCCTGACAAAAGATAACCCTGGTGCATTCCATTAGGTATGGCCTCCCTTTTAAAGTAGCTTTGGGAGATGGAGGAAGCACCAGTTTCAAGTTGCCATCAATACATTTTCAGGAAACACCCAGCATGTTTTTAATTATGAATACACTTCAGATAAAGAGAAAATCTATTCATTACGCCCAAGGAACTAAAGAGGCACTGGCAAGAAGCAAAAGGTCCCGAGAGGAAGATATATCTCTGTCTGATGCCAGTCCGATGAGCAGATGTAGCTAGCGCGCACCTGGAAAATGTATGTTTAGAAATAAATTTCAGGAACAAGTTTTAATAAAAATTCACGGGGTTGAGGAACTCCCTAGCTTTCTGCGAGGTCACTTCCCTGTTTGGGTATTCTACCCTTCTGCAAAAGGTCAGCCTAAAAAAAAAAAAAGGAACAAAAACAAAACATAAATAGGACTCGGAGTGCAAACTAACCATGTTATCTCCATGTAAGCACTCTCTGCCAGGGATTAGCAGCAAAGAGGAGAGGAAAACAAGGGCCCTGGCCCTGGTCCCTCCCAGGCCTGAAATGGGTCTTTCTCTATCCTCGGGACAGGGCTTGGATGGTGTGGGATTGGGGTATGGCCAGGAAGACAACGATGACTTTTGTTTACTACCATCGGGAACCCGGACATGAGGCTGGCTGCCTCCTGAAGGCAGTCTTCTGAGGTGTACTACTGGATCGAACTATTCCTGCAGCAGGTACCACTGCCACGCGGACAGCTAATGGCACTGAATGTGGTTTATGTGCCAGGCACTCTTGTAAGCTCTGTGCTTGTAATTACTCATTTAATCCTCCTAAGAAATAGATGAGGTAGGTCCTATTACAGCCTTATTTTACAGATGAGGACAGAGAGGCACGGAGAGGTCAAGCCATTTGCCTCCGGTCCCCCTGGCTAGGGAGGTGGCAGAATTCGGGTATGCAAATTAGCATAAAGATACATAATGATTATCATGCTAGAGAGTTTGGCCATAAGTTAAACACATTAATGTTTATAATATGTGATTCTATAATACATAAGATATATAATATAGGACTACATATAAAATGTGTATATGTGTATTATATTTACAAATATAGTAATATGAATATATTTAAATAGAGTGCATGGATCAGCAGAAGCCTTGCCAGCTACGGAAGTGCAGGAAGAAGAGTAGTTACAGAGGTGATACCTACTGTGGTTTTAAAATATGTCCACAACTTCTTTGATATTCCTCTCTAAAAGATGGAGCCTAATTAATTCCTTTCCCATACAGCACAGGGTTAGACTTAGTGAGTCACTTCTAGCAAAAACTGAACATAGCAGAAGCGACAGTGTGTGAGTTCATGGATTAGGTTATAAAAGGCACTGAAGGGGCACCTGGGTGGCTCAGTCGCTTAAGCGTCCGACTCTTGATTTCGGCTCAGGTCATGATCTCAGGGTCATGGGATCGAGCTCCAGGTTGGGCTCTGTGCCGAGCTTGGAGTCTGCTTGTCCCTCTCCCTCTGCTCCTCCCCCCGCTCACGCTTGCTTTCTCTCTCTCTCAAATAAATAGATTAATTAAAAAAATAAATAAGAGGCACTGAAGCTTTTACCTAGCTCTCTCTCGGGTTACTCACTCCGGGGAAGCCAGCTGCCATGCTGGGACAGTACTCAAACAACCCAGTAGGGAGAAGGGTCTTGATAGTGAGGAAGTGAGTCTTCCGCCAACAGGCAGCACTCACTTGCTAGCCCTGTGAGGGAACCATCTTAGAAACAGAACTCCCAGCCTATTAAGCCTTCAGATGACTGCACTCCAGATAACATTTGGGAAATTCGGCCAGAAACACTCATATTCCTGATCCATTGAAACTGCATGTGGTAACATGTTAATTGTTGTTTTAGCTGCTACGTTTTGGGTAATTTGTTATGTGAACAAAAAAACCCAATATACCTCGTCAAGAGTTTTCCTCTAGAAAAATAGAAGTCTTAGCCATTTGGCTTTGAGCAGTTCACTTCTTCAGGCAAAATCATTCCCATGCTGAGATCTACTCATGAAGCTAACCTGTTGCCACTAAACATTCACCTCAGACTCCCTCATCCTGATTATCCACTCGTCAAACAACTTTTGGACTATGATTAAGCTCCCGGTATCTTTAGGGAAAGAATGAACTGACCATACAGATTTGAGGTATTTCTAGATTCTATGATGATGATTTTTCAGGGCGATTTAATGGTTTCTGATTGTGATTTGGTTTCCTGTGGAGGTCGCCTTCCTGTGCTCAGTATATGGACTTTGAGTATATCTGGTCCCTCTGGTGATGGTTCCTCATGGCAAATTAATAAGCCAGCATTGCAGGGTTTACTTCCCAGTTAGTACTGAGTCAATCTCTCAGGGTGAACATCCCCAGGACAGTGATGAGAGTAAGTATCTCCACCTTCAATGGGAAGCCACGTCCTACAGGTGAGGACTTGGGACATGAATGCTAGGTCCTGCCCGGTTGCCCATTGGCCTTCTTTGTGGCATCCACACCATCTTCCAGACAGAAAGGAGTTTTTACTGAGATGTGTATTGAATGGATTCTCCTTACTGGGGAAGACTAGGAATCTTGAAATTTTTAATTAGTCAATCACTTCTTGATGTAGTTTCTATTACCATATACCTCAATATCACTCTCTTTAGTAGACACTCTGGAATACAGAGGTCCAAGAATGGCAAGGTTCAATGGTGCCAACTCACCTCTATTACTTTCTCTGAATATTTTCTCTAGATAAGGAGCAAAGATATTATTTTCTGGACCTTTTATGTGGGTAAAAGTTGATGATTTATAATTTATAAACCAGTGACATAGGAGTAGTAAAAAAAATCCTAAAGGAGCTATAATAAAAGACCATGATTAGGAAACTGTCCCAATGATTCTTAGACTGATGAAGATTGTGTTTAAATACCAAGTCTGGTATTATTACCACACAATGGTATGTCAATGTTTAAGGGCTCCAGTTGTTAGTAAATTACCCTCAAATTGCTATTTTATTATACCCTTGTTTTCAGTTTAATAACATTTACTATAAAAGGGTTTCTCACAAGTGTATTTAGGCAATTTGCTCATGCAAGAAATGGCTGGAAATTAAGTGCACACATATAAGAAGTACTGTTTAAATAAATGCACTAAAAGGCAGGAATACTAGTGGATCTTAAGTGGTCAAATTCTCCTTGGAAGGATCTATATTACAAACTCAATCCTAGACACATCATGTAATAAAGCCTTCTAAACGTAGTGCAGCTCTGCACAACTCGGGGGCAGACAGCACACACTATGCATTTGGTAGGGGTGTGAGCTGACGGGGCACCTAAAAAGTCAGGGGGACAAATGGCAAATACCAACATGGCAAATGGTGGATTCTTGTATTGGCACCTGCACTTGCTTATCGTCTCCCAAGGTACCTTCTTGAGCTAGAAATGACTGGTGAACCCCGCAAGACATGAGGATTAGACTAGATGTTATGGGGAACCCGGACAGCATGTAGTTACTGAGCTCCTATTGCTGCAAGTGGTGCTTCGAGCAGATACAAAGGACTGAGTAGATAGAAACCATCTCTGTTTTCAAGGAGGGTGATTTGGCCAGCTTCCCAGGTGGCTCCCATGGATCCTTGCCTCTTGGTATTCACACCCTTGTGTACTCTCCTCCCACTCTGAATCCAAACAGGTCCATGTGACCAATAGAGTGTGGTAAGATGTTCTGAGATTAGGTCATAAAAGGCACTGTAGCTCCCACCTTCCTCTCTTGGCTCACTCACTCTGCAGGAAGGTAGCCACATCAATTATGAAGACATTCAGGCAGTGCTGGGAGAGGCCTGAGTAGAGGGAAACTGGACCTCCTGCTAACAGCCAGCACCACCATGCCAGCCATGTGAGTGAGATACCTTGGAAGTGGATTCTCCAGCTCTGGTCAATATCTTGCAAGAGACCTTAAGCTAGAACTACCCAACGAGGTTGTCCCAAATTTCTGACCCTCGGAAAACTGTGAAGGAAATATTATGTGACGCTATTACGTTTTGGGGTAATTTGTTACACAGCAATAGTTAACTAATACAGCTTATTTGTTAACTAATTGGAGTTCATGTTATTTGTTAAAAAGAAAAAAAAGTCACTCACAAATGCTACTGCCCCTTGAATTCACTAGAAAAGAAAACGATCCATGTAGTAGACTTCATAGCCCATTATAACCACTAGAGCTTTCTCTGAGACCATGAAGGTCATTAGCTGTTGGACATTCAAAGACACCTGACTATCCTCAAAGCATCCGCCTGACCCCAGCATACCTACAATGACCCACTTACCACTCCAGAGTGATCTGGTCATCTCTTCAATGGGGCCTTTCCATCTTAGTCACTTTTCGTCCTGGGCACTGGTGTGGCTGGGTGCTCCAGGAGGGCGCCTTTGCTCCTGAAAGACCCAGGCCAGTAGTAAACTAGTTCTGAGATCTCAGCCAAGAGCTCAAGTTGGGTTTCATATTCAGGTTTCTGACCTCTTCCTGGCTACGGCCAACTTTTGTAGGTCTGAGGCTGCCCATTCCCAGAGGGTGCATAAAGCCGGCCAGCTCCCCTGACCACTTGCCTCAATTCTGACCTCACATCTGTATAGATGACTCCCACATTTGTATCTCCAGCCCAGGTCTCACCCTGCCCTTCAGATTCACACATCCAATTGCATTCTCTACATCTCCACTCAGATGATCTCAAAGGTACTCTATCCAAAACTGAGCTCCCCCTCTCACTCTCACAAGATCTGCTCCTTTGGGCCTCTTCTCTATCTCAGCAATGGCTCTTCCATCTTTCCAGTAGCTCAGGATGAAGCCTTCAAGTATCTTTGACTACTCTCTCTTACATCCCATATTTCATCTGTTAGCAATCTCATGCAAGGAATCTTCAAAACATACCCAGATTCTGACTACCTCTCACCATCCACCTCCTGCCCCATAAACAACATAACCACCAGAATGATCCTTTTTATACTAGAAGATAGGTCATGTCACTTCTCTGATCAAACATTCCAATGGCTTCTCATCTAACTGAGTAAAAGCCATACAACAGCCTATTAGGCCTTCTGTGATACAGCCCCGCCCCCTACTATTGGTCCCTCATTCTTTTCAGTCCATTCTGGCTTCCTTGCTATTTCTTCAACATGCCAGATATGTGCATACCCCCCAACCTTTGCACTTGCTGTTTCCTGTCTGAAACACTTTTATCCCCAGGTCCACATGTAGCCCCGCTCTGTCCTGTCTTTGCTTAAGTGTTGCTTCTTAGAACTTTTCTGCCCACAATATTTTAAATTGCCCACATCACTCGCTCACCCTATATTTCCTTATCCCCCATGTCCTGCTTTATTTTCCCCCCTAGCATTTATCATGTGACCTGGTATGTATGATACCTATTTCTTGTCTTTCTCCACTGGACAAAAGCTCTATGAAGGTAGTGATGATGTCCCCATTTTCCCATGCATTATCATTTCCTTATTAATCACATTTTTTAATGGCTATATAAAGTTGTCCCCAGGCATTTTGTTTGATAGTGGTTTATTAGACTTTGAGATTTCTTACTCAAAATCTTAGGCATTTCCTAGAAATTTCTTTTAAATGAAGACTGATAGAGTGGGTGACCTGCAGACGCTAGTAGGTACCAGATGTCACCCCAAAATTGTTTGGTCACCTCTTTCTCATTTGATTCTGCAGAATTCTGATTATTTCTAGCTTTAACATTGAATAAAAACAGGAACATGTAAAAGAGGAAAATAAAATGATTAACTTATTTTTCAAAATCTTTACTACATTCCCCTCTCAGTATTCTGTTAGGATGGAAAATTTCCCTATGTGCTAGAAAACAAAAGCATAATGGGTGCTTTTCTTGATTGTAACTGACACCAATTAAAGTAATCTTCGTGATAAAGATTCGTTAGGCTGAGACAGCAGAATTAGATGTATTTAATATGACTCTTTTGCAAACATCTGTTGAAGAAAGAAAGAAAACCAATGCCAATAGGGTTGTGTTAAGACTATTGTATATCCAAATTTTGGGGCCATGAGTAATTATGTTCTAATAAAACCTCACAGGAATGGGTCTCCTAAGAGTCATATAAACTAGAGATGAAGAAAATGTTACCTTACTCTTGACAAATGCAAGACAAATCCTTATAAACCATATTCGGCTCGTTTTCTATACCAGAAACCCCTCAGAGGAGAGTCTATAAATGTTCCAAAAGCAGGAAGCTTTCCCACTCACTCATCTTCAGTGCCATTCTCACGCTCCCAGACCACCACTGACAAAACCCCACATACCACAAAATGACTCTTCAGTAGTATCTCAAAATAATGAATTAGCAGTCCTTACACTGACCTTGCAGAGGAGAAAACCATGCTTTGTACTATACCACTTAGATTCGGGCCTTCTTCCATGGGAAGCACTAGAAATGAGAACCTTGAGGGAAGCACCCTGTCGTCCAGGTAGCTTCACTGCAATCATATTTGTTAATGAAGAACTCTCAGGACCAAAATCCTTGGCAATGTCCAGACGGGAGTCAATAAGGAGGGTCTTGGGAGAAATATAAACAGGTCAGTCTCCAAGGAATAGTTCGTGCTTGACCCAACAGACCAAACTGAACAACAGCCACTTCCCACAACAGGTTTACAAGCCTCACAAAGTCTAGGAAGGGCCGTTTCACCTCTGACAACAGGGAATCATTCTATGTCTTTAAAGGAGTTAAGTCACTGGGTCCCACGCTTTCTAAAATGTGGAAGTCGCTCAACAACTTCTAGACAAAATTTCCCATCTTCAGAGATGGGAATCCAAAGTTAAGTGTGAATGTAAGAGCCCTGTGATGTGTGTAAATACTGTCACCAAGGAACAGCACACATACATCCCCAAAATAGACGTACCAGAAAAGTTGATAGTAAAATTTATGTATCCCTCATTTAGGTATGAAATCTGAAATACATGTACAAGTTATTCTATGGAGGTGAGGATGGACAATTTTGTGGAGGGAAGATATTCGAATCTATGGTCACAAATTAATGTTATTGTATTTGAAAAGGAGGGCCCAGTCAACTGTACAAGGACGGAGTTGGGTGAGCAACCCTAGAAATTCCCAATCCTGTTCGCTTGTCCTCGTTAGGTATAGCCCCATAGAGGGAGTGAGAAGCATACCTCCCTTTCTGGGGTTCTCTTGACCTATTAGCCAACTCTAAGAATTTATGCAAAGGTAAGTAGCTTATGTTCACCTGTTATCTGTGTACCAAACTCGTGTTCAGGTTGGTAGGTCTGTTGATGAAATCAGAATAAGCTTTCTCAGATTTTTGGAGAAGGGGAGGTACTTTTTAATTTCTAAAGCCCTCTGGGGCAGTGCGCTAAGAAGGAAGAAAGGCGGGAAGGACAATGGCAAAGGATGAAGTTCTGCAATCAGAAATGAGAGTGGCCAAGGCCGTTTCTCTCCTTCTGGGCATCCCACCATGAAGTTAAATAGGCCCAGCGGTCAGTGGCTGGGCCAGAAGCAGGAGCACAGACCAGCTGAGGACCCTTTGCTTTAGTAGACTTTGTGGGAATACTGCTGGAGTAGACCAGAGCTCATAGCCCACAGTTAGAAAGACTATGGATGAAGGCTTCTCGCTTAACCTTCCTGAGCTTCAAACACACTGTCTGGAATTCTAAACCAAAGGAAGACCTGAAAATAGCAGAAAGACTTAGGCAACACTGATCCAGAGCCGGGAGTGACCACAGCAGCCTGTTTTGTTTCAGTTTAGCTTTACATCACCACCTTTAAGGGTAGATATATTTATTAAGCTCTGAGGTCTAGTATCTTTGCTCTCTATCAATGTAGATGGTCAGGTGTTAGGATCTGTCCTCTTCAACGGGGTGTGCAGGGTCAGAGATAGCCATGGGAAAAGTTTTGTACCCTATAGAAATGTCTGCAATATGAAGAATTCGGAGAGAATCAGAGCACAGAGGTAGATAAAATGCTTTAAGAAGGTCTCCATTTATAGAACCAACTGGCAACTCTGTTAAGGAATAGAATCAGTTTTCTAAAATAACCCCAGAACCTCTAGCAGACCTCCAACCAGCATCCAACACTATTTACTGGAAAAACACAAAAAGCTTAACTGATTATCACTACACCCATGGAGACAACTTTGGCTGTTCAAATCTTAAAAGAGATGGTTATTTATTATTAAATATTCTCTGCTGTAGAAATGCCCTGTATACATCTAAACCTTTCCCCTCCTGCCCCCCACCATCATCCATGACATGGTTTAAGAATCTGCCACTTCCCTCAAATCCTGTTGATCTACTCTGGCTCTCACTGCCTCTTTCTACTGCACAGACCAGCTCAATGACGTACGCACTCGTGTGACACTCTCCTCAATGAGACTGCTGGCTCCTGGAGGAGGGCAGGGACAGTGCCTCCCACTGACGTGTCTTCTAATGCTTGTCTAGGTCTGTGCTGATCACACAGGCTTGCTGACCAGACTGGATAAAAGATCCATGCACTTTTCCATCACAGCTGATGACACAGCAGATCTGTTCCTTTTTCAGCTTTGTCTGTCTCTGGTTAGGGTGTTAAGTGTCAACAGTGGAAACCTTTGCACCAGGGCAGAATCGTGAGGGGAGCCTGGCCTCAGCAGAAGGAGAGCTCTGGCCTCCTTTTAGGGGTGGATGCCCCCAGGGTCTTCACTCTAGTCCCTCCCGAGGCCCTCCTGAGGCTCAGTCGGCTCTCAAACAGCCACCTCCCACCAACCTACACACACACACACACACACACACACAGGTGGGAGCCCAGCTGTCTGGAAATTCAGACCCCAAGACACAGGTTACAAGTACCTAACATGGACTTGGTTTGCCTTGGGGTTCCTTTCTGAGGTATTCACTTCCAAGAACTGTAGGAGCATCAGGTGCTCTAAGTGACTTGAGGAAAAGGAAAAAAAAGATAATAGCTGTATTGTCTGGGTTTGAATCTTGAATCCTGATCTTCCATTTGGTTGCTGTGTGACCTTGGGCAATTCACTTAACCACTCTGTACACTTCAGTTTCCTCATTTGGAAAATGGGATACCTCATGGGATTGTCATGATGTTTGAATTCTCTAATCTGTGTAAAGCAAGGGACCACTATCTGGCCCACAGTGAATGCTGTGTAATTGTTAGCCCTCTGGGGCAGTGCGGTAAGAAGGTCACCATCATCTAAGGAACAATGTTCCTTGGGCTCCTCTCCTACAGGCTGGAGAAGGGGAAGAGGAGAGGATAGGAGAACCAAAAAGGCCTAAGACACTGGTTCTCAAAGTGTAGCACTACCCCCCCCCCCCAACACACACCCGGCAACTTGTTAGAAATGCAAATTCTGGGACCCGATCCTAGATCTACTGAGTGTTTAAAAACCCCTTCGGGTGATTTGGATCCAGGCTTAGGTTTGAGAACCAATGGTCAAAGGAACTAAGAGAAAACCAAGGCCTCCAACTTCCAGCTTTGAGATGATCAGCAGCTTAGGGCTGGTGTTTAACCAGGTAGGAAAAATAATTTCCTACCAGGAGAAAGGCTAAGAGGAATCAATTCAAAGGGGGGGGTGGGGCAGGGACCTATTTTTAAGAGGAAGTTGTTGGATTTTTAAAAAGTAATCAACAAATAAGCGAGCAAAATGTCATCTTATTTCTAGGACGGGGGTGATCTCTCCCGTTTTCCATTCCTAAGCAACCTAGCTAGTAAAAAAAAGAGTGAGGGCTAGACAGGGAGGCTGCGACCCAGCTCGCGTGAGTTTGCAGGGTGCTGTCAGAACAGTAAACAGTCTGACCAGGCCTGGAGCGGCTCGGGATAAAATGAAGGTGAGAATTTCCGGTTTAAAGCATCTTTACCGCAGAGCCACCCCCTCCCAAACCACTCCCCCATCGCCCCCCTTGAGTTCTGCGCTTGCTCCCAGAAGGCTGGAAGGGGGCCTGCCGCAGGCTGGGAAGGGCCCGGGCCATGGAACCAGAGCATTAGCTCCAGACGGTTGCTCCGAAGAGCCCTTTGGTGAAGAAGCATCAACTCACAGGTCTGACGGTGAACCACGAGACGTGCAGCAACAGGAGCAAAATTCCCTTGATTAGAGGACCATAAGATTTTGCTGAGTTTGGGGGAGAGGCCACAGACTCTGTACAGGTGGTATGGAGCTGAACACATTACAGTGGAACCAGATGTTAGGTGAAAAATTGTGGGTCGATGGAATTATCACATAAGGGATTGCTCCATCTCCTCCCTCTCCACTTGGTCCTCCTCCTTTTCTCCCCTCCTCTGCAGTCCACTGGGCACAGCTCCTCATTATTGAGCGTCCAGCTGGGTATTGTGATGTCACAGGCATCACCCACTGTGGACGATGCTGGAGGAGAGATTGGCGGCCCAGCCGTGTTTGAGGACACATGGCCCTGATTTGAGCTCCCGTGACGTCAGGGGACACCACACTCCCTCCATTTGCCAGTAACGTCTCACACCTCATCCACCTCTGCAAGCCCTCATCATCCCTTCTCAAAACCAATGTGGTGCTTCAGAGAAACTGAGGCACAGAGAAGCTCATCCAAGGTCACGCAGCCATACTCTGGTATGACCGTGAAAAGTGCCAGAGTTTCCTGACCACTCATCCACAGTCCAGGGGCCCCGGCTGCCTTTTATAGAAAGTTTCCACACACCTTCTATTCCTAACCTTGATCACAAGCATCGCCGGTCCGCATGCTTTGGAAGCACCAGCAGACTCTCTGTGTCATGGACTTAGTAACGCGCCCCATTTAGGACCATGAGCACAACTTGTTTGCACTGGACACTCAATTCTAGATATCCTTCTTGGGCCATATTTTTGTTTTTATTTCAAACCCAGCTAACGAAACCGTTTTTTTTTAAAAAAAAAAAAAAAAAAAGCCAACTCTGATTCTCCGAGAAAAATCAGCAGCTTACCACACACACCCTTTCCAGATCATCTCCGAGATGCCAAGGACATCAAAAGTCTACAGTTTTGGGTAGAAGAATACTTTGCTCCTAACTGCCCATGGTGGGGCAGGGCCCATCTTTTTTGGTTTCTTTTTTGCAAGCTGATAGTAATAGTAAGAGAATATGAAAGATAATCCAATAAATAGAAATCATCACCTCTCTCTAAATATATAGTTACACACACACATATATATAGATATGTATATGAAGTTATGAGAATGTCCTGACCTTGAGATCTAAAATGAGAAGGGTCTTTGGAAGAGAAGGATGTGAGCCCATCAGAGTAAGACCTGTAGGTGAAGGTGAAGAGCAGATATATAACCTTTAGCACATGACTTGCTCCACTAATCACTGAACAGATTCCAGTACCTAAATAAAGCCCCAGAAAACATACACACCGGAAGACCTGACTCACTGACAGAACAACTGATGGGCCAAGGTAAGGAGTGCTCACCAGCCAGTAGGGTGACTTTGTTTCTCAACATGACCCAGAGGTACATTTCGACTGAGTAGTAAATAAAATAAAAGTTCATTGTAAAGAGAGCCCCGACTGTCCCCCATGTGATCTGCCTTTGCTGCTTCCTCATGTGACTGGCCTCCCAATTTAGAGCGTAACCAACTCCCAGTGACCTGTAATAACACCATTCCCAAATTAGAGCTCTCAATTTGACTTGGCCTCAGTCCCTTCCTCAAAGCAAAATAAAGCATCCGTTTTCTTTTTTTTCACATTCATAATACTCTCCTTTTTGAGTTGCCAACTCAAACCCTGCTCCAGTCAGATTGAGCCCTTCCTCTATTTTTTTTTTTTTTCTGGTTAGCCAAAGAGCCCGATGGAAAAACACCAAGAGACGAAAACAAAAACAAAATCAGACAAAAATTCCAAGTAAGTGACATTCAGCTGGAAAAGCTATGATTCACATGCAAATAAAAATCTCCCTGAATTCACTGTTATATGACGCAAGCCTCTGGCTTCGACATAAAAAGGGCAGAATGAAATCACCCACAATTAAACTCACTCTGGAATACTGGAATTCTCTGGCGAGGCCTCCCCAACTAATGATAAGAAAACCCCCAACTGTGACAGAATGAAGCTAATTGTGTTGGATCCCAGGGCATCCCCACCTCAGCAGACATTCACTCCTGAACATTCCCTAGCCCGGCCTTCTCCACGTTCCCTCAGCCCCTGTCCTGGACCCAGCATAACCTACAGGGAGATAGGGCTCAGATGGGTCTCCCAGGGGCAGCCCTTCTTTTTGGGCACACATGAGGGTACTGTGTGAGAACACTGGACCTCACCTCCCACCCCCAAGCTTAGGATGCTACTGCACAAGAAAGCTTTCTAAGCTCTGGGAAGATCTCCCCAAGAGTAAGCCGAGTCTTTGTTTGAGCTTTACAGCATCATCAGCCTCTGATCTAAATAAAGTCCAAGCCAGAGATAGTTCCACAAGTCGCCTCCCCAGAATGGTAGATAATTTGCCATCGCTTTTTCTCCTGGGGGTGGGGGGGGCGGGCATTGATCAAATACCGCTTTTTTTTTCTTCCAGGTGGTTCCCTTAGGATGAGCACTCCATCTACCTGAGAATCACAGAATTCTGGAGATGGAAGGGCCCTCAGAGATTCTCTGGTCTTTCCTTTACTAGTTGTGCGGGCCTCACCCCATGATTCCTCCCTGATGGTCACCAGGGCCGAGCTCCTCCCCAGCCACGGGGAATCCACTTCTACCATCAAAGGGAGCTAGGATTATTAAAGCCCTCATCGGACTCTCTGCAACTTCATTCCATTCAACAAAGGTCGTTTTTCTGAAACCACAAAGAGTAAATCTAGAGAGACTTACACACACATGTTCATAGCAGCCTTATTCACAATAACCAAAGGCAACCCTAATGTCCATCAACAGATGAATGGATAAACGAAGTACAGTATATACATACTACGGAATACTATTCAGCCTTTAAAAGGAATGAAATTCTGACACATGCTACAACATGGATAAAAATCGAACCCATTATGCTAAATAAAGGAAGCCAGACACAAAAGGACAAATATCATATGATTCCTTTATATGAATACCTAGAGTAGGCAAATTCATAGAGACAGAAAGTAGAATGATGGTTACCAGGGGTTTTGCGGGGAGGGGGGAAGTTACTGTTTAATGTGCGAAGAGTTTCTGTTTGGGATGATGAAAAAGTTTTGTAAATGGATAGTGGGGAGAATATAGTGGGAATATAATATAACAGAACTGGACACTGAAAAATAATCAAAATGGCAAATTTCATGTCCATTTCACTCCAATTAAAAATACAAAAAAGTTAAAAAAAATACAAAAAAGTTCTATTCCCCCTTTCACAAGATAGCTATCTCCCTAAATTTTCTTTTTTTCAGGCTCAGAATCCCCAGTTCCTTCTCATAATCTTTAGTGAATAAGACTTCTGGACCCTCACAGCTTCCTGGCCACGCTCCTCTGGGTCTACTCAGTGTCCTTCTGAAAACCCAGCACCCAGAGCTGAACAGCAAGACTGAGCTCAGGCGCCTCCTGCCCTGTGTCTCCCTCTGAGGTACCCAGCTTAACCCCCAAACAAAAGCTACACAGAGTGAGCCTACTAACTGACTGTTTGGGCTGCCAGGGCAAAAGGGGCCAGGTCCAAAAACACACCATCGTCCACCCCCGCCCCTATGGCTGTTGCTTCCCCAGGCCCAGATGCATCTCCCAGACATCTGTGGGCAGCTGCAGCTGAGAAGTGAAACCAGCAGAGGCAACTGGGGGGACCTGAGGTGGGCAGCATCTCAGCTGAGCACCCTCCGGCCTTCCACAGATTTCCCTCGTTTCTCGTGGGTGTTCGGCAAATGGGAACAGGGCAGGCCCGGGAGGCCTCTCTCTCCAGGCACTTGGGGATGTCTGTTGGCAGCCACCCACCACCAGCCTGTAGCCGCCATCATGGTGTTCAACCGCACCAGCTGAACCAGCCTCGCTGGGCTCGACACACTCGCCCCTCTCCATCCCTTCTGGAAAAGCTTTGGATGTTTGAGGTAGGAGAGTTCCCTTTCACATTTTAAAGTCTGTTGAAACTGAGCAGCCTGGGTGTTGGTCTGATTCCACAAGTGAGTAATCCATTTCCTGAAAGTAAACTGCTCACCCTTTGGAAGAGGACGAGCGATTTTGGGGTGCCATTTGAAGTGT
>NC_138377.1:40124182-40132113 GCF_054177405.1 Leptonychotes weddellii
GGGACAAGGTATTGGTGGGGGAGGGGGGAGGGTATGCGTGTCTGACTAGTTAGAATAACCACATATAAATTAAAACCAGGCCAGACTTAAAATCTCTATCTTCTAACTTTTTTTGACTCCTGATTTTCTACTAATATCTGAGCCAATGATGGGTTGACTTTGGGAAACTCTTTTCTATGCCAATATTTTGCCTGGAGTTTGAAATGACAAGATTTTTAAAAATCCCTTCTTGGTAAGTCTCTTGGCCTCAGGGATTCCCTACAGAAGATCTCCTGTATCTGCCACTCACTAAAAGATTGTGCCCACCTGGCTGTACCTGGAGACTTGCCTCCAGATCTCCAGGGTGGAGTAATTTACACTTCAATCAGCTGGCTTGAAAGAGCCTTTTGCCTTGAATAATAACAAGGTGCTTTCTTCTGGGCTTAAATGATCACTTAAACAATCCTTTCAAAAAGACTCCTGTGCCATTTTTTCCTCCTCCTTCATGACATAGGCAATCTGCAAGAAGTTACCTAAATTTTTTTATTAAAAGTATGCAGCTAGATGAGTGTTTTTGGAGTTCTGTTGGGAAGATGAGTTTGTGTGTGTGGTGGGCTCTGAAGTATGAATAAATCAGGCAGAGAAGTGATCCTCAATGCCAGGATCATGGAAGTTTCTGAATCTGATAGAGAAGAGGTCATCTGGATTCCCCGCTTGCCTCCCTCCAGCCCTCTTCTATCTCTGCACAAGGAATCCCAGTCGTTACCACCACCCTTGATGGGGGTTCCCCTGACTCCACCTGAACCCCGGACGTGGTCCTGGGCCTCTGACTCTGTCCTATCTTACAACCACTTGTGCCTGGGTTTTAGGCCAACCCTACAAGACTTCCTGGAATTAGATGCCGGCTACCTGCTCTCCCATCCCCATCAGGGATACTCAGAAAAGAAAGGACTATGTAACTCCGAGAGATGACAGCCCTCCCTTAGTGTCCTGGAGCCTAAGTCCACAAAGACCAGAGCCTCAGCCCTTCCATCCCTGAAGAACCAGGCCGGGTGCTGGCTGGGTACACAGGTTCCCCAAGAGGGCCCACCTCCAACAGCACCGTATGGAAGAAAACAGGGTGCCAGCAGCAGAGAACCCAGGGATGGTTATCCAGGTAGCCAGCAATGCTGAAAACAGTGTTTTTCCTTCTTCGTTCATTTCCTTCCCCCCACCCCCAGGCCTACATATGAGGCAGCAGGGCTTGACACAAGTCACCGAACGCCTGAAAGACAAGGCTGGCCTATATTGTCAGCAGACTGGGGACTTGGTCTTAGTTTATTTCCTTTTATGCTTTAATTTGGCACATGTTCATTCTCCATTGCATTATCTTTTTTATTTATCTTTTTAAGAATGCAGCCACGGCCAGAGTACAGACCCATCTTGGGAACTTGATTATGTGCTGAGAAACTCCATCTTAAACACTTGTGGGAACAAAAGTAAATGCTTAAAATACAACTGATGATTAATAAGTATTAATGCCGACAGGGTTACCAGGGATTGGGGAATGTCAGACTCACCAGTTGAGCCTTCAATGGGATGTGTGCTGGTTAAGTCAGGGACCCAGATACGGTGTGTGTGTGTCACTTGGCTACTGTTGCTACCAGCAATCAACAGCCCCCCAGAAACCACCTTACTTTGTTTTTCTGTGACTCCCTCCTGTACAGGCCCGGTCTGGGGAGATGCAGAGGCCACAGAAGAGAGCAAATAGAACGAAACAGTAGAGACAGGAGGCAGGCATGGAACGGAGAAAGCCCCAGCTGCTTCTGCTGCCTTCTGAGTCCTGGGAATAAGCCCAACTTCTGGACTTCTCCCTCATGAACTCACACCTCAACCTTCTTCCACGCACGCAGCAGACTCCCCATGACCCTGAGCGGTAAGTAGGCCATGTTGTGGGATGAGAACAGGCTTCTTCTTCATCCCCGGATCCCTGAATCGCACACCCCTTTCATGGAATGCCCACCTCACGTGTGTTCCTAACGTTCACCCCACAATCTCTGTAAGGCTGGTCTCATAAGCAAATGCTGTATATTGCAAATGCAATATGCCATGCATTGTCTTGTTATGATAGCTCTCTTCAGGAGCTCTGTGTTTCTTCTTAAGCAGGATATTGCGTCAGCCATAAATCTTCCCATCATCGGGACCAGTGGTCTGTCATAGCTTACTTCTACTGCTCACCTCTGGGGAGATTTCCAATTCTCCCCTTGGTTAAACTTAAAGAAACTGCTGAACTGGTCTCCTCGCCTAGTTTTCACTTTAGGCCCCACGAAGAAGTGACTAAAAACTTTTCCAAAATTACCAGTGTCCCCCACATATAATGGCCAATGCACACACAGAAGTACACTTACCTACTTGGCCTCTGTTCCTAACATAATATCGAACACCTGCAGAGTACTTTTTTGAAAACTTTGCAACTCTTTTTAAACACCATCACATCTAATTTTCAAAACAAGCATGAGTGGGCAGGTAGTGGGGAAACGGAAGCTGGTGGAAGTGAAGGGCCATGCCCTGGGTCTCCCCTGCTGCCCTAACTCTGCTCCCCACCCCCCCCCCACCCCCGCCCCACTGGGGCTGGCGTCCCTGTCCTCTCACCATGAGGCTGAGGAAAGGCTCGCTGGGAGAAGGGTCAGCCCAGTGCAGCCTGACTGGTTCATTTGTTTTCTTGGTTCTTCTTACAAATGAATCTAAACCTAGACAGACATTAGGAAAACAATAGTAGTTTAAGAGCAAATCGCAGCATGTCTCCAAAACAAAAGAATCAAAATCAGAAAGCAAATAAGACGTTGCTTTATTCTTCTTTCTCTGGCTCTGCTGGCTGGGTGTGAGTGAACTGGGTGCGTCGGGTGAGGGGAGAAGAGCCTCCGGAACATACCATTATGATTATCTAACAATAACAACACTCTCACTGGCAATGTCAACTGAAAAGATTAAAAGCATGAGGTTTCTTTTACTTTACATGGCAACTAGCTTCTGAAGCAAAAAAAAAAAAAAAGTAAAAATATTAACGGCTTCATTAGGTCTCAGGGATGCTGGTTACTTTAAGTATTCTTCAACCCTTAGCATTATAAAGAATGTGCTGGAACAGGGACTTCTGGATTTTATTTTAACTAAGTTACTTTTCAATTTTTAGGAAAGGATAGTTAACAAGTATGGCTAAATTTAAGTAACTTCAGATTAGTTAACGTTCCCTTTAAATAACCTTGTCATAAGTAATCATACACTAAAAAGACCTCAGTACCCACATTACAACCCTAAACATTGTCTCCACTCACAGTCCAGACCTGTACACCATCCAAGTCTCAGTAATAGACCTGAAAATTACACCACACTGGCAGGAAGCTACCCTATAGCAGATGCATTAAAAAAAAAATGAGTGGCACCTACTAAGGCCCAATATGCCATGCATTGTTTTATTAATTTTATTTTCTGAGAAGTAACTTTTTTCTAAACAGAAAATGTGGCAGTTGGACCAACGCTGTTAGTTTTCACTTGAATAGTTCTTATCCTACAACCACATGAAGCCTAAGAAAAGATTGCTGTGTGAGGAAAGACACGGTGACCTCAGACACGCTTGTGAGATTTCCCAGCAGACGTAACACGGGAATCTATGGTGGTGGAGGACCAGGCATGTACCCTCTGGGATCAGAAGACAAGGAAGTGTGGCCCCCGGGGGGACTCTGAACACACACATTCCATCTTCTCTGGACACACATGCATCTGTCCCACCATCACCCCCACCGTTTTGCCTCCAAATCTTTCTCCAGGTCATTATCCCCTCCTGTCTTCTCTAGCTCAGATCCCAGACAAGATCCCCTCACCAAATCTTGAGGGCTATCCTATAAAAGTATTTCCTTTTGCACATTCTGAGAGATTGATCTGGTAAGGATAAGCAGATGGAAGAGTTACCATGTAAGAACCAGCAATGAAAAACGGTCTTCCAACTGTGGACAGAACCTCAGGGACATAGCACTAGGTTCTAAGCCTGGGGAGGCAATCTCTTGTATTTCAGTTTCCTCGTAAGAAAAACTAAACATAATACCCTTCCATCTCCAGCCACTTTCAAAGAATGACCAGGAAAACAATGGTGTGTGCATCTAAAGATTCAGCACTGGGGTGGTGAGAAGGCATCCACTTTGAATATCCTTGTCTAAAGATCTTTAACTCCTATAAACTACAATCGACAAACCCCCCCCCCCCTCCCGCTCATGCCCACGCCTCAGGGCATCCTCTGAAATCCAGTCTTTGCCTAGAATCAATCCTGCATCATCTGGAAAGGGAAGAGAGTTTAAACATTCTTTGTTGCAGATTGGTATTTTTAGCACTTTTAGAAAAGATTAGACTGTTTTTCATGTAACTCATTTCTCATAATATTAGCACTTGTGTTTTAAGAGCACGGAGCAGGGAGCTATTGTTAGAGAAGACAGGATCAGAATAAAGTGGCTGAGTTATAAGCTATATTGCTCATTCTTTTCTTTAGCTGAAAATATCTCCTCAATGTCTACTTTCCAATTAGCAGCTCCCCAAATATTCCTGCTCCAAAGGACTGTAGATATAGAAGAATCACCAAAAACCAATTTTAAATATTTGACCTTCCATCCCAGTCTCCAAGAATGATGAGAAACTGGCTCATCTGTGTTTCCAGAAAGTCCTACCAGTCGGTCAGACACAAAATTCAAACCCGAGTCAATAACAAAATAAGTATTTGAAATATCTGTCTTTCTTGTTTCCCCCACTTCTTCCTGCTGTCTATTTTTTGGCTATTTTACTACTTTTAAATTTTACATAGCACAAAGGGGAAATGTTACTTGAAAGAAGTTTGGGGGGGGCGCCTGGGTGGCTCAATTGTTGAGCGTCTGCCTTCAGCTCGGGTCATGATCCCGGGGTCCTGGGGATCCCGGAGTCCTGGGATCAAGCCCCGCATAGAGCTCCCTGCTCAGCGGGGTGTCTGCTTCTCCCTCTGTCCCTCCCCCTGCTTGTGCTCTCTCTCTCCCCTCTCTCTCTCAAATAAATAAATAAAATCTTTAAAAAAAAAAAAGAAGAAAAAAGAAAAGAAAAATTGGGGGACAAGTTTGGATCAAGCGGAAGGTAAAATAAAAGGCTGGGATTATTCAGGGTTTCAATTTTCTATGCTTTCCCAGTAGACTGTGTGTGTGTGTGTGTGTGTGTATGTGCGCTTGTGTGTGTGTGTGCGTGCATGCACGCAAGTGAATATATGTACACCACACACACACACATACACAATTACAGATGGGTAGATCAATAGAGAGATAGTATGAATGAGCGAGAATTGGCTGCAGGTCACTGGAGACCATTTAAAAAGCATTCAGATACTAGTATAAACCCCAGGGGACTAATTCTGTAGACAAAAATGCCCTTTTAACCAAACAGTTCCAACATAGGAGAGAATTTCCTCCTTCCACCACAGCCAAATATTTTACTGTGAATTAAAAGACTAATTAAAACAATATTGTGGTATTCAAGCATGCGTGGGTTATGAAGAAAAAACCTTCACTTCATGAGCAAACACTGAATCTCTGGTGAGGGTTATGCAGGAGTTGCGGAGACTTGCTTTGTTTCGTTAATATTCACATATCCACTTGGTAAGAACTGTAGCTTGGAACTGTGATTTCCATTACAAAGCCCCTGAAATGCCAGGAATGAGTCATGGCATTGTGCCTGGGCACTGCGCTGATTTTCTCCATTAACCAGGCATACATACTGACAACTTCCAGGAGAAAAGCTGAATGAGTCAGTTTCAGGAATAAACCGCATTAGAATACTATGTGCGAGGAGGAGTTTAGGTAATAGGAATTGGGGCGTTTTTTTTGTTTGTTTGTTATTGTTTTGTTCTCCTTAAATAGAAACATTCATAAAATTCATTTTTCCAAAAAGCAACAAGCATAGATCCATGCAATTATAAGGATTCTAACACGATGACCAAGTTGGTTACCCAACCACTGCACGGTGTGCTAAAACAGCCAGGATCGATAGTAGCTTTTCGAGGACAACTCCACAGTCACTTGAACACACAGGGTGCCACCTCTGGATCATTTCCAAACATCTTCTCTTGTCCTGGCTCTCTTCTTCAGCTGTCTTCCACTAGCTGACTGTCACATAGGAACGGGAGTCACTGGGAGACAACAGGTCAGCTAAGGGAGAGGTGGGACCAGAATTCGGGCTCAGCAGCAGCAACAAACTGTATAGACAGACAGAGCTCTGGCTCTGGAGAGAAGCAGAATGCATTCTGCAGGGCTCCAGACTGTGGGGACCCTTGCATTCTGTCGTGTTCCCTGGTGCCGTTCTAAGAAATGGGACTCCAAATCTCTTTAGCCCTCTTCTTCCTTGAGAGTTGTTCCCGTATTCAAGAGGTAAAGGCCTAGAACATCGTCATCCTGGCCATCTATTAAAAAATACCTTATTTGAGCATATTTGGGGAAGGATGGCAAGGGGGAAATATTCAAAGTACAGCAAGCATCAATGGCTAACATCTCAGAACTTCTGATCTTATCTGAAGTTTGAAACCTGGATCATGGAACGATCTGAAAACAGCAGAATCGTGACAAATGGGAGAAATCCGAATATGCCAACTGCACTTGCAAAGCCACACTGTGAAGTTAATTAACAAGAGTGATTACATGAAGCTGGCACCCCTCTTTCCAGCACGGGCCTGCTCTGGTTCTCATTGGCTCCCCTGTCTAGGATTATACTCCGTTGCTCTACATCTTTCCTAGGACTGAGCCACGGGCTTGCTTTCTCCTTTTTTTGGATTTGGCTTCCAATGTTTAGGCACGAGTCAGCACACACAGATGAGTAGATGAACTGCGCTAATTTAAGGGAGCCCTCCCATGGAAGGATTCTCTTTTAGCCCTCTATATTTAGTAAGGTTCGTGCCTGCGCAAGACACTTACTGAAGGATTGAATTTTCTAAACCTTGTGAGTGACAGATCTCTGCCCTGAGATCTGCCTCCTAAAACGCTCCTTGCTTGTTCACTGGGGCTCTGAGGTCCCCGTGGCCACGGAGCATTCAAACAGGACAATTAAGGTGACCTCACTGAGAGGACAGGGGACTAGCCTCACTTCCATAAATGCAGCGAGCACGTACTGTTTTGGGATCCAGACTGGTGAATATCCAGATCGGACAAAACTTGCTAAAACTTAATTTGACATGACAATTCTATTGAATCGCTCCCAGAAGCAATCATTCTGATTAAACTACAGGGTTCCTACATTTTACATTTAGTAACAGACTAAAGACTTTGAAGCTTCCCACTGCTGAAGCATGGATTCCCATGTTCTTACACTGTTGCTTCGTCAGACCTGATATGTGGCTAAGGAATAAGTTTCATGTCTAGCTCTCAAGCAGAAATTTCAGAAAGACTCTGTAGTTTCCTGGCTGTGAAACAAGCTGCTTTCCATGGTATGGGATTCTCTGCCTTCTTTTAAAATCTCTCTCCATCCCATTGATGTGAATGTCATTTGGGACATGGCTACCTCAATGTTAAGGGATATGCTGCACTGTCACGATGACAAAAGTCAATGGGTTTCAGAAATTGCACTACTGGGTATTTACCCCAAAGATACAAATGTAGTGATCCGAAGGGGCACATGCACCCCAATGTTTATAGCAGCAATGTCCACAGCAGCCAAACTATAGAAAGAGCCTAGATGTCCATCAACAGATGAATGGATAAAGAAGATGTGGTATATATACACACACACACATACACACACAATGGAATATTATGCAGCCATCAAAAAATGAAATCTTGTCATTTGCAATGACGTGGATGGAATTAGAGGGTATTATGCTAAGCGAAATAAGTCAATCAGAGAAAGACAAATATCAACTGATCTCACTGATATGTGGAATTTGAGAAACAAGGCAGAGGATCATAGGGGAAGAGAGGAAAAAA
>NC_138377.1:40132613-40163993 GCF_054177405.1 Leptonychotes weddellii
AAGGCAGTCGCTTAACCAACTGAGCCACCCAGGCGCCCGGTTTTCAAAGTGGGGAAATTGGACTGAGGTCACTTGGTGAGTTGGTAACAGCTGAACCCAGAGCCTGGGACTTTGTCATGGAGTTGAAAGCCTGGTCCCTTCCCAGATGTCTCTCAGGACTGCTTTTTTGCCCCAGTCAGCCTTCACAAACAGATCTAAAACCACAGTGCAAAATACAAGAGTGTGAAATTAGAAATAAAATAGGTGCTTCTACATTTATTTAAATCCCATTTATTTTTAATAACCACTGAGGTTAGGCTTTGCATGAAAGGTGAGAGGTTGGTTTAAATCTTGATGTATGTCTTGGTTGACTAGTAAAATATTGTCATTCTGCTCAGGTGAAGAGAAGGCCCATTGAAAAATATCACACTTATTTAGCTTTAGTTAAAACTAAGTGCACATCTCCTGGGCATTTTCTTCTGTGGTCTTAGGTACCTACGATTTGCCAGATTTTGTTTACTGGTATGTTCCCTCCCTCCCAACATGTGCGGATAGATACGTGTCTGTAGGTCTATGGCCATGAAAGGGCTAATGCTCACCCTGTCACAATCACACATAAATTCTCATCGTAAATGGGGATCATTTGTCCTCTTAGTTAAGTGTCGTTGGCAATGTTTATAAACTGAAGACATCTGGCTCAGAATGGGGGCTAAGACAATTGCAATAAAAAATAATAGTAATACAAATTGGTTAGCAGGAGAGGCTTCAGTATAAGCAAAAACAATTATGTCAATAAGCCTACCCTAATGTGGAAGTAAATGAGAATATCAGGCCATGAATCAAGAAGCTCACATAGGCACTGTTTTAATTAAATCCATGAAGCGTTGCTGTTCCTCGTACTTCCCATGGGTCCTTCCTTCCATTGATCTTGGGGGTCCCCTCTTTACCTCCATGGCCTGGAACAATGGGGTTTTCCCACAATCATCTGCTTCTCCTTATACTTCGTTCCATAGTTGGGGTGACCCCTGTCAGTCTTGCTTAGTGGTGGGTGGTGAGTCTCTCATCAGACTTAATCTAAGAACCCAAAGGTCTCTCCTTTACCTGAACAACAGCAGAAGAAATTTGTCTCTTAAACTCACTCCCTGAGCTTTCGAGTTCATACCCTGCCCAGTTGTGTCCCATTCCCAGGAAAGAATATCCATCATTGCTCAAAGTAAGAACAACAAGATTTCAGGTTGAGATAGTCCCTTTCTTCCAAAAGCCTGAAATAGGAGGTGAGTGCTTCTTTCAATCTGTTCAGATTTTAGTCAGCACATTTTGGTTATTCTAGACCCAGAAAATCCTCAGAAATCAGAATTCATTATGGAGGGTCAGAGCGATGGAGATGGATGCCGGTCAACCAGGAATTAATGAGGATTGCGGAAATCCAACAAATTTCACCTGGAGATCTCTGTGGCCATCCATCTTTTCCACCATCTGCTCCAAATTTGGAACTATGCCCTGAGAGGCAAAAGACAAATGCATCCATCTTAAAAGTCCACCCAGGTGAAATGCCATTAAATTGCATTATTGTCCAGAACTGCAGAGAGAAATATTTCTTTCCTAGTTAATCTGGCAGCCATCAGTTGTTCCCCCATTAACTTGAGAGAAGCATCTGGTTTAGGTGCTAGAATAAAATACCTCACAATCTATCAAAATTAAACCCCAAAGAGCTATTACTGAAATGAAGGACGGTCTCTTTTTTGTTGGAGGTAGATAGATGCATGCTTTCCCACGAAGTTTGTGTTCCGGCATACTTATCTTTGGGATCTGCATTCCCTGGATGAATAGGAACCTAATAATCATACCTGTTTTATGATTTTAAGCATTCCAGGTTAGCATAAATTAAAGCACATTCATACGGCTGTTGTTGTGAAAGACAAAAGCTACCTCATGGTAAAATATTATTCTTCCTGAGGGCTCTCAGATACCTCTTTTAGCGTGTCCGGTATCTACAGGTATTCTCAGTTTTTCCTGCACTTGTTTGTGCTCTGATATAGAGTCTAGAGAGAGCACAGAGACAGAGGAAGGTCTTTCGAAAATGTTTTTAGACCAGAGAGGACAGAAAATTGACCCACTGGATTTTAGGACACCTAAAATAAGATTTCTTTCATTATATCCTGATCTCACTTCATGAGAAATAGGTATATTCCTGAACTATCAAATGGAAGTCACATATTAATAAATCGCATCTCATTATCTCATTATTTAAAGGAATTCCCTCTCTCCTCTGTGTGTGTGTATGTGTGTGTGTGTGTGTGTGTGTGTTGGGTTCACATGAACAAATAAATATTTCAAATCTTTTTTAAGCTAAAGACTATCTTTCTTGAAACAAGTACTTTGAGGGACACCTGGGTGGCTCAGTCAGTTAAGCATCTGCCTTTGGCTCAGGTCATGATCCTGGGAGTCCCAGGATCGAGCCCTGCATCGGGCTCCCTACTTAGTGGAGAGTCTGCTTCTCCCTCTCCCTCTGCTCCTCCCCCTACCCCCCCCCGACTTGTGCTCTCTCACTCTCACCCTCTCTCTCAAATAAATAAAATCTTTAAAAAAAAAAAAAAGAAACAAGTACTTTGAAATATACTCTTGTTCAACTCCGAATGCTCTCTCCCTTATTTATTTCAGAGTTCTTTGAACTAAACTACATTGGTTAGGGAGAGAAGAGAAAGAGGTAAAGAGGAAAAGAGAGCAGGTGGGAGAGAGAGGGTGGGAGAAAGAAAGTGAGTGCAGTCAGAGAGCTCGAGTAGACAGGTCTGCCCACAGTGTCCCCCAGTTACATGGGTCCTTGATGAGCATGATAAGGGAGATGTGTGTCTTTCTGCTCCCTCCCCAGCCTGGCTCAGCTCTCTTGTAACTTGCATAGTATAAGCACCTTGACATACTCAGTGGACATGTGTATTTTACGCAACATGCCACAGCTGCAAAAGAGATCATGACTGGTTGACACTTTGACACTCAGTCTAGAAAAACTGGTCAAAGCATGGAATCATAAAAATGATACTCTCCTGGGTGCCTGGGTGGCTCAGTTGGTTAAGCGACTGCCTTCGGCTCAGGTCATGATCCTGGAGTCCCGGGATCGAGTCCCCACATCAGGCTCCCTGCTCGGCGGGGAGCCTGCTTCTCCCTCTGACCCTCCCCCATCTCGTGCTCTCTCTCTCTGTCTCATTCTCTCTCTCAAATAAATAAATAAAATCTTAAAAAAAAATGATACTCTCCTTATAGATAGATAGATAGATGATAGATAGATAGATTCATTGATACTTATATATATTCACAGATATTTATATGTCATCCTTGTGCAGGGGCCATGCTAATCTTCTCTCTATCCTCCCAGTTTTAGTATATGTGCTGCCAAAACGAGCATTATATTCACAGATATTTAAATATATGAGTGTACACTGATTCACAAATTTGGTACAGGAGCAATGCCTTGTCTTCCACTCTCTGGAAGTCCCAGTTTCCTGTATAAACCAGAAATCTGCTATGATTTTCAGGTTCCAGTTTCTTTAAAAAAGATAAAAAACCAAAAACAGCTGAAAAGCAATCTGAACTGCAGAATCTGCCTAGATTTTTATGACGTTCCCCACAATCTTTTAAAGTTATCTTGTTTATCTTAATTTGCCCACAATTTTTGTTCATCCCGGATAAGTTTTTCCAAGACAATGGTGTAGCTTCATAGAAACACCTCTCCTTTTCACACTCATGTATCATGTGTTTACATAACATTTAGTTATGTCTTAAATGGGAAAAGTACACCTGGTGTAAACAGGTTTGTGAACAAACAAGTCTCAGTTGGCTTCTGATTGCCCTGATCAGGGAAGTGGGAGAGGCCACAACAGAGTAGCTGCCTCGCCTGCCCCCCGCCGCCCGGGCGCACAGGCATCTGGCCCGCGTGCTGGGGGACCAGGGCACGGCCTGGCTGGGAGTGGACCCAGGGAGCCTCTCTGAATCTCAGGTGAGACTCAACCAAAGAAATAGCTAACGAGCTATTCTCATGCCAGGGAGGAAAGAAACTGCCCAGGTTGGCCCTAGGGAGAAACTGTAGGTCGGTCTCTAACCTGAGGCCTTTCTAAGGCTTTGAAGGGTAATTTTGTCTGCTCGATTTTTATCTCACATATTATTGGATAAACTTCCTCATAAGATGCAGTAACACTGCTGTAAACAGAACAGAAAGAAAAAGTAGTCATGCTTTTGGCCAAACAGAGAAAAACCAAAAAGTCAGAATATATAAGTATATATAAGTATATATACAAGTATATTATAACACATGTTATAAGTATATATAGTTTAAAACATATATTATATATAAAACTATATATTTTATATTTATATTCATATATAACATAGTATATATTATATAAAAATATATATCACATACATTTATATTTATATGTAAAGTGCCACTACATATTATATATAAAGTACATATTTTTATATAATATATATTTTATATATATAATTTGACTAAAAACTTTAATCCCTAAAATTCCAGCTGGATCAAGAAATCAGCCTAGTTGCCTTGGTTCATTACTCTGGGCCAAAGTCCATTATTTTACTCATCCTGGCTGCTATCCAGGGTTTGGATAAACATATTGTGGATGAGAAGTATCTGAAGCTGAATCCCGCCTCAGTGTCAAGGAGCGCCCACCCAAATCATCCACACAGGCCAATTCCACTTCGTTGCCACTTTGCAACACTTGCAGATGTGAGGGATGGTAGATTTAAAGGGCCTTTATTTAGCTTGTGCATTTTATTTATTTATGATTTATGATTTACATCCTGTCTACTTCCACAAAAGATTTGAGGCAGCTTAGCTCTTCAGTTAAGCCCATTCTTAATCAGTTCAGTCACTTCTCCTTCATCCTGCTATGTCCAACTTCAATGGAGTAGTCTCCCCAGTGTGATCAATTACCTCAGACCCCTGTGTTCTGGGCCTTCCACTGAGCAACAAAGGCGGTGCCTTTGCAGAGTCTGTGACCTTTGGATTACTGCCCCAGCAGTACAGGAAATTCTAGCAGCCCTTCCCAGGGCATCCCCTTTGGTGTCAGGTGACCCACAAGGTGACCCACAAGGCCATCAGCAGCTCCACACCCCAGGCAGAGGGAGCTGAAGAGTGGCTTCAAGGACCCTCCCTGGTCAGGACATAGGCTGTCAATAAGCGTCCCATCTAGTAGGGGTCTCCGTCAAGATGTTCGATAATCACACAGCCTTTTGTGAGAAACACGAGAATGAGCAAAGCCTGAATCTCAGCTATTATGGATCTCCACCCCTCCACTGCCACCTGTCAAGTCTCTAACTCAATGGAGCGAAGTATCCACAGGTGTTATTTCAATTTGCCATGATCTTTCTGGGCTGAATAGATCACCTAACTTTACTATGCTTGGTTTTTCTATCTAGACCTTAGTGATGAAAACACTGGTCACAGGCATGCTTTAAGAACCCCAGGGCGAGAACTGCCATGTGTGGCTACAGCGAAAGCCCCCGAACGTCGCTGAGCATGAGGGCCGCTCCTATCTGATGCCCTGCTCAGGCACCCAACCCCTTGCTCTCAGCTTTTCTTTGTAAGAATGGCAGCTACTGATCTCAATGCCTACTACTCTTCCCGGATAGTGAATAAAGCACTGCATTCAATCATTTACTCTTGTAGCCTGCACCCCCGTAATTCTGCTCTCTGAGGGGAAAAATTGTATTCAGCACCTAGGACACAGCTGTCAATGTAAGAGACTGTCCTCAGACAGAGATGCTTCACACCACCTGAATATATTTTTCCATTAGTGGGCACAGATTTGCATGCATCCTACTCACTCTCCCACCAACCTTTTCCCAACCAATAGCAGACATGTGGAAACAGCTGGTAGAGTCTTTGGGAGCGACCCCTGGCCATGGAATAGTATGCAGCTAATGTGCATGCACAAGGAACAAATCCATGACCCACAGTAATAGATTCACTAAGGACTGAGATTAATGAATAGACAGAAGATCCAAATGGTGGTCTTGATTGGAATGGAAGCTATCTTCACAGAACAGGAAACTCTGGGCTAGATTCCCCAAGGGTCTACCTCAGTGGTCTGCTTTTATCTGCTAATCAGCGCTCTGTCCCAACCACCTGACGAACCAATTACAGACTCAGAACATGCTAGACACACCAGGGGCAGGGCTTTGAACTCTTCAGGAATAAAATGACAATAAAGCAATCTATAGACTCTATTTTATGTGTCTGAAGTATAGGTATGTAAAATGTTTATTCTATAGTATTTTAATCTCATAAGTTAAGGCAAGTATATGTAGACCCTTGTCCTGGGTATAAAAATGCATATAGACCAAAAGCGAATCATGCTTCTGTATCTATGAAGCACTGCCAAATGCTACTCTTGTGTGGTCTCACTATGACAACCTTGCTTGACAATCGCGGTGACTGGCATGTTCTCCATCATTGGCAGATCAAGGTGTCCCCTCACGTTGCTGAGCTGCTGTCCTCCTGGGCACTTATGGGCTCCTGGGCTCCCACTCCCACAAACTCTCTAGGAACACTCCTCAGCCACAGATGGAGCTTTCTCCTGTTCTTTGCAAACAGAAGACACCTGTGGAAAAACTTGTGCTGGGGCAAATGTCCCGAGAGAGAAGTGGATGACAGTGTGACAACTGCCTGGGCTTATGTCCCCAGACTATCACTTTCCAGAACAAGTTATCCAGTTTCTCAGAGGACTCTTGGTTCCCTCCATGAGTTATGAAGAAAATAAAAATAATATCTACATCCCATGTGCCTACAAGGATAAAAGGAAGGCAGGTGATTTGAGAACAGTATGGCACCATCCAAAGGAGAGTTTAGATACAGGGAAGCCTGGGAAATTAGACTGGCCAAGACCCTGGGCCCAGGGGAGGGAGACTGACAAGGGACTCTAGAGTGGGCCTGGCTCCCTTCTCTACTTCCCCTTCCTGGCTCCAAGCACACCCCCTCCCCCCGGGTGATGACACTAGGCCACCTAAGCTCTGTCCCAGTGTGCTGTTATACAAGGAGCTACGGTTGTCTCAAGCAAAGTCCCAGGCAGTGACACAGCGCTGGTAATTTCCAAAGGAAATTTTCAGAGTCCAGAGTCAGCCAGCACTCTGACAGCTGGGCTCTGTGATGGTCTGTTTGTTTTCAGGTGCTATGTTCTACCTCATGACCACTAGCTCCCATCCATCTTTCTTTCCCTAAAGCACCAAGTAGAGCATGCCCAGGAAATGTCTGCTGAAGAATGAGAACAGGGACAGGGATTCATCAGTTGATTATTCATGATCCAGATAAAGTAAGGGCCATAAAAGAACCAAACGCCACCACCAAAAAATCCCCCACACAAAAAATTTTGTTAATAGCCCTGATAAGAATGGATACCCCCAGGGAAGATGGCAGGTCTCTCAGGAACTTTGAGACTGACTTCCTGACCATGACGCATCTCGAATGCCTCACAGGCCTGTGGCGATACTGATCCCCTCAGCCCTCGAGCAGCTGGGCACAGCCTGAGATAGCTGGGTGACTCCAGCATGCTGAACAAAATGTTAGCATCCTCCATGTTCCTTGTCATGTAAGGGACCCCAAAACAGCCATAGCAATGTGGAACTGCAATCCTAAATATCTCCTCTTTATAATACAGAGAGCCAGAGATAAATTGGATACTTGGTTGCCCAGTTTCATTTATTTCCTTGCCTGTTTATGATATCAAGCCCTCACAAGCAGCCTATGAATGAGGCAGCCACAATTTACAGGTGCATAAACGGGACCTCCAAGAAGCCAAGGGACTTGCCCAGTGTCATCCTCCTCTAAGCACCAGCCTGGCCCAATTCTGCTCATTCTCTACCTCCTGCACAGCATGTAAAACATAGCTAGCCAGAGGGTGTGCCTAATTCTTCAGTCTGACTTTTCTTCTAATGAATGTAATCTTAGAAGATGTGAGAGTGGAAACCAAGAGTGAGAAGTAAGGACATTACAATGGGAAGAGGGTAGAGCAGCTTGGGGGGAATGCTGGCAAGATGGAATGAATCTCACTTGGAGGCCAAGTGGATACCACAGTGGAAAGATCACAAATGTGCAGAGAGGTCTGGCCGCAGGCGATGGCTGGATGAGGAAGAGACTCTTGTTGGGGGGGGTAGGGTTTGACTGTCGTAGGGTCAGATGGCTACCCACCCAGAGCAGGATGTCAAACAAGCTTTCGGGCATGTAAGGATGGGGGCCACCTAGAGATGGAATTTGGCAGTCATTTGCCCAGAGAAGGAGGCTGAAACTCTGGCTGGCTGAGACCTTGCAGGAGAATACAGCCCAGATCTGGAATGTGAGGGGGTCACTGAGCTTCCATGGGGAGGTCTAGGAGCTCTGTGGTCCCCGGGTAACATTTGTAATTAATTGGAGAGCTAAATAATTACACCTTCCCTTTAAGCTCCTCTTACATGTATGTCATGTGATTCAGTTAAAGAGTACTCTTGACCTCAAGGTCTCGGAACCTAACGTTGAAGTGCGCTGTAAAAGGAGTCTTCACTCTGCAGAGCCTCAGCTCCTGGGATGGGTGGGATCTCCCCACCATGCAATCTTTATCCTAGCCAGATCTACAAAATTGCCAAGTAGAACCCAAAGAGGACATTCTCACCTCCAAGAGATAGGTGGAAAGGAGCCTGGCTCTTCATTGGCTAATTTCAACCATCCTCATATGAAGTTTCCTGAAACTGTCACTTACTCCGCAAGGCTGACTGTCCTCCCGGTGCAGCTGGCCCGTAGGGAAGAGCTGGTGTTCATCTGACCTGACTGTCCCACAGTAGAGGACGGACAGTGCCTGTGCCTTAGCAGAGAACCCGGCAGAACTTTGACAGCAAAGTTGCAACACCCTCGGCCAAAAAACCTTGACTGCCAAGCTAGAAATCATGCTTCCAGCTGACCTCTCCTCTTCTCCTCCAAAAAGCTGGCATCTCTCTGACCCCTCGACCGGCAGTGAGCAAGCAAGACTGGCAGCCCAATCACACAGTTCATTCTGGCTGCCTTGGAAAGCGAGAAAGGAGTCCGGGAGGAAAGCTGCACCTACAGGGGTGGGAACGCAGCAGCGCAGTGAGGAGAAGTCTTCCTACAAGAACATCATGATCGTGTGATGTACCGAAGGAAAGTTTTTAGCTAATTATCAGTTTCAGTTTCTCATTATAACGCAGATAGGTGGTGGGTGGACTAATTTGTTTCAGTGGCCAAGGTACCTGGAATATTTTATAATAAAGCATTTTAATGGCTAATATATGTCACCGTAAGTTTAGTGAGGAAATTGAAAAATGCTCATACTACAGGTATTAGACACAGGTATAGAGTAGATGGAATGCATGCATTCCTATAAAAGGCACCCTAAATACTTGTCAATCTGGCATTGACTTCCACTGGAAAATAGATGTTAGGTTTCTTCAGGGAATGGAGAAATGGCCAAAAAAAAATCACGTTATCTGTCACTTTGCCCTGTGGGCTTGGCAAAATAGGAGAAAGCGCACATAAAGCTAGTCCCAGAATCAGCTTTACTATAATTCTTGCTACTTATTTTAGAGGATATCTGTGCAAATACCTCAGCATCTCTTAGTCTCTCAGCAGACAGGTTCGTGCTTGACTTATCACGAGTTAGGGGGCTTCTCCCAATACTGCCAACTAAGGCAATTCCAAGCTCAAGGGGGAAAAGCCAGGAAGGGGTGACCTACAGAAGACATGCTGGGAGGGGTCCACCGTACCAAGAACAGAAGCTCCTCCAAAGGAGCACCTTGGGGAGAAGAGCCTTGGACAGCTTCAAAGTATCTCTCAATATGTCAACAGAGAATAGTCAACCAAAGATGCGATCAGTGAAAAGCAGTCTTGACAGAGTGATGTGATATGAAAATCTATTGAAACAATGAAGGGTAAAAATAGAAACCAAAGATTATTGGAGAGCTGAATTCTATAGGAAGGGAAGTTAAGGATACGAATCTAACCCTTTAACATCTATAATCCTGCCCATCTGATTTTTATTCATTTTCCATGTCCACCACAAAACTACCTTCCTCAATAATATAAATAATAAATATTTGTTGATCATTCAGATTATGCACCAAACACTCTAAGCACTTTACATGTCTCAACTCCTTATCAAAACAAATCTATGTGGCAAATTGTATCTCCATTTTACAGAAGACAACATTAAAGCACAAAGAGGTCAGGGGCGCTTGGGCCAGCTCTTGATTTTGGCTCAGGTCACGATCTTGGGGTCTTGGAATGGAGCCTGTATCAGGTCCATGCTCAGTGGAGAGTCTGCTCAAGGATTCTTTCTCTCTCTCCCTCTCCCTCGGCTCCTACCCTTTCCCCGGGGGGACGGGGCGGGGGGGGCTCACATTGCACATGCTCTCTCTCTCTCAAATAAACAAATAAATCTTTTTTTTTTATTTTTTAAAGATTTTATTTATTTATTTGAGAGAGAGAGAATGAGAGACAGAGAGCACGAGAGGGAAGAGGCCAGAAGGAGAAGCAGACCCCCTGCCGAGCAGGGAGCCTGATGTGGGACTCAATCCCGGGACTCCAGGATCATGACCTGAGCCGAAGGCAGTCGCTTAACCAACTGAGCCACTCAGGCGCCCCTAAACAAATAAATCTTAAAAAGAAAAGGCACAAAGAGGTCAAATAAATTGCCTGATATCACACACCCAGTAGGAGGCAATGCCTGGATTCACACCTGGCCATTTTGGCTCCAGAGCCTCTTCTCTTAACCATTATATTTCACTGTCTTTCAATGAAGAGGAATGTCCAAAGGAAAGGGAGAAAAGAGCACCAGTGAAATAAAATGGGTTCTACCTTACATTTGCTGGAATACTCTCAGTGAATAAATTCCTACTGCTTTGATTCTGTGTTTTCCAAGGAAAGCGAACACGGTGATTGCCACCCCAGCATCCATCCCACCTCTCCCCCACGGTGGGGAGGACATGGGATTTGGGCAGACCAATCAATTGATGTGGTCCCTGAAAAAGCCTCTCTTCTACTTGCAGAACAGTGAACTGCATTTTTATGTATGGGTTAGCCTCCTGCGAACTTGGGAAAGCAAGTCTTTCCTGACCATCCAGGAGGTTAACTGATGAAATCACTCTAAAGATCTATACAGCTGAAGATCAGACCCTAGTCTACAATGAAAATTAGCCCAACAAGAGCAGTGTCCCTTGAAGTCCAAACTGAAATAGTCTCTAGTGTAATTTACTTCTCTAAAAGAGAACAGAAACAAACGTCATTTACTGAGCACTACCATATATGTGCTGGATACTGATGGGCTGCTCTGTGTGCTGTGTCCTTCAGGCATCCTCTGTGTTCTCCCTGGAGAGACGAGCTGGGGCTTCCCAGCCCCAGAGCGAGACTGTGGTTCCCATGTATCACAGACCTACACTGCTTCTGGGACAAAATTCATGCTGGCCTGTGGCTAAGTAAGATCAATACAATACAATACAGTACAACACAATAGGGGTTTTTCCCGAAGCTATATGTGTGTGGTACAGAGGACTGTCCTTTATTTATTTTTTTTTTTAAGATTTTATTTATTTATCTGAGAGAGAGCATGTGTGTGTGCATGAGCAGGGGGAGGGGCAGAGGGAGAAACAGACTCCCCGCTGAGCAGGGAGCCTGACCTGGGGCTCGATCCCAGGACCCTGAGATCAAGACCTGAGCTGAAGGCAGGCGCTTAACCAGCTGAGCCACCCAGGCACCCGAGGACTGTCTTTTATTCTGAGATTATATTCTTCCTACTTCTGGTGTGAAAATATCTTTTCTTTTATGAAAGGATTGTAACATTATATGACAATTTGGCTCTTGCTGTTTTTAACATCCTTACTTTTCAAGATAAAAGCTAACAACCCTATGTTAAGACTCCTCAGTTAAAAAAAAAAAATGTTAGATCATAAAATTCCAAAGTGTAGGGTCACTGGCTCAGGGGGCTGATAGCCTGGATTTTGTCCGACCTCAACCACAGGGGGAATTCAGAAAACAAAGAGACAATCCCAGTGGCTGAAAAGCACCCTGAACTGTCAGTGTCTTCCTTGCTAAGCTCCTATCTGACCTCTAGTTACTCCCTTGGTCCCCACTGGCTGCTACCAGTAGGAATTCCCTATCCTTCCTGGCCAAGCTGACATGCTGTGCAGAGTTCAGGACACAGCTTTAAATGTGGTTTCCTGATTAACAGAGAGACTCCAGTGAGGCAGGAAGGAGTTCAAGCTCAAATATTATATGTCATAGTCATCTACCAGTTCTTAGGAATGAATACATCAACAGAAATGACCTGGAGCAAAATACCATTCCTGAGAAAATCCCTAATGACCCAGGAGGGACTCCTGTTACAGCACTCCACCTTTTGGGTCTTCTTTTTACAAGAAAGAGACACATGAAAAACTCAGTTCCCCGAAAACACATTTACACAGAAAAATATTTGAGAAGGCTGATGGTGATTAAGAGAAATGGGTGCTAAAAGGAAGCAGGCACCACACCTATATGACTTTCTGGCTAAAGGGAGATGGGGTCATCGACTTGGCTCTGCCATTAAGTTGCCCTTGAATCTTAGGAGAAATCATTCGCTGCCCTTCTCCTTCCTCACTTGCCAAAGAAGATGTCTGGTCACTCTTGATCCTCACATTCTCTGGTTCTATTTGCTGTCTGGAGGAAAGAGCAAGGTACCTTCATGTATCAAGAAGGATACTGAGAAATAATATGGAAAGGAAACGTGGAGCATTTCCAGGGGCATCTCCAGGGGGGTCTCCCCAGAGTGAGCTTCCAGCCAGAGCAAAGAAACGAAGAAGTGGGCCTACACTGCTGAGAGCAGGAAAGAGAAGGTAAAGAAAAGAGCAGGAAGAAAAGAGGAAGGGGGGTGTGTGCCTGGGTGGCTCAGGTCATGATCCCGGGGTCCTGGGATCGAGCCCCACGTCGGGCTCCTCGCTCAGAAGGCAGTCTGCTTCTCCCTCTGCCTTCCGCTCCCCCTGCTTGTGCTCTCTCTCTCTGTCAAATAAATAAATAAAATCTCTTTTAAAAAGAAAGAAAAGAGGAGGGGAAGAATCAGAGAAAAGGCAGGGCTTAAAATAAGGCAGGCCTTAAAATAAGTGTGATCCTTTGAATAGAGAAAGCTGAAAACAGGAAAAGTGAAGAAGAGCAGAGAAAGAAGGGAAAGAAAGAATCAGACGTCTACCTCTCATTTTGGATAGAACTAGAATTTCCTAGCCCTTCCACCATCCACCCACCAAATATGTCACCAGATGTGAGGTCCCATGGCACACCGCCAAATTAAATAGAGAAAAGCCTCACTCTTCTAGAGAACAATATAATACCATTTTCCGTAATATGGCAAACACAGAGGCAACCCATCTGTCCGCAGATATGACAGAGAAAAGAAACAAAAAAAAACCAAACTCCACAAAAGGTCCCTAACCTTAAAAAAAAAAAAAAAAAAAGATTCTGGGCTAAGCTATCCAGAAATAGAACATTTTGATTACAAAATAAAAACTAGGTCAATAAGATAATGGACGTGATTTAAATGAAAATCACAGTATTTGTAATGGGCTAAAAATGGTATCAATATCACTGCGGAGAAAGAATATAATTAAATGTATTTTTAAACAGCAGCTCCCCGCCCCAGCCCTACAAATCCCGGCCCCGCCACCAGTACTCCTCCACCTCATCGGAGAGGAATGTGCTGGCCTGCCCACAAGTTGGTCTGAAGAATGCAGAGTTTCCGTACTACTTTAGAAGATCCCAAATGACACTGGTTAGCTACATTCTTTCACTTTTAGATCACTGTTATTCATTTATAAAGCAAAGAAATGGAAAGGTTAGGGATCTGACCATTTCATTCTTTTATGATTTCTGCTATATGGCCAGGAAACATGCAGAGGGAGGTATAACCATCACAGTTCTCTCCAGCCGACTGACCCAGGAATTCCCGACCATCATAGGAGGTGGACAGAGATCCTAAGAGGTTTCGCACCGGCCAGGAATTAAGATAAAGGGTGGAAGTGCAAATTTCTGGTTTTCTTTCTACGACTTGTGGCGTGACCTTGTGGATAAACACTAACTCTGGAGTGTAATTTATCTTCTAAGCCCTCACAAGGGGAAGGGAAGCAAAGAGGAGAGATGAATGAGCCGTAAGGAATCGTGATCTGGATGGTGACTAGGACTACTCTAGCGGGCAGGCAAGGGCTGCTGCAGCCACCTGCATTTCCCCGGATGTCTATATAACAGCCTGGGACTCGGGGTGCCTGGGTGGCTCAGTCAGTTAAGCGCCTGCCTTTGGCTCAGGTCATGATCCCAGGGTCCTGGGATCAAGCCCCACATCAGGCTCCCTGCTCAACGGGGAGCCTGCTTCTCCCTCTCCCTCTGCCTGCCACTCCCCCTGCTTGCGCTCTCTCTGTCAGTAAATAAATAAAATCTTTAAAAAAATAAAATAAAAATAAAAGCCTGAGACTCTACGAGGAACTCTCAATGGCCCTTCTACACTTGGGATGCCTTCAGGGGTCACATAAACCTTAAGCTGGATTATTCTATGATGACTCTACTTCTGCTTTAGAATATACACGTACACCTGCTGGTGCATCCACAGAGTATTCCTTATGAAAGGAGACCATGTCAATATTGATAGCATGGAAATCTCAGATAAGATATCTGCATGATGACATACATCATGGTCATCATTCTGAAGAGACTGTTTTCACAATCTCTTTGTGGGTAGTGCCTATTGACTAAGAAGTTTTTTTTTTAAGAGAATTAACTCTTTAATATGTTTCGATTCCAACACACCAGCCACGAGGGGCAAGGCACTCCCTCATCCTTAGACAGCAAAAGCTGGCTTCCCATGAAGAAGATCTGTCAAGTGACAAGTGAGCTTGCCCAACAAAAGAGAAGTAGAGAACTCAGTCATTTTACCTTATGACTCCTGTAATGTTGAACTCCTTAAGGGCCATGAAGTGTGTCTGTAAATTATCATTCAGTTAGTGCCCACTTCATCCCCTCTTTACTTTGAGCATCAGAATAAAAGGTATTTCAACAAGCAGCAAGTGGACAGACACCCTCACCATGAGTCCTTTCTGGAAGTGACTTAAGGAGCTCCAAACCCCTGGTATTCCCAGTCAAGTGAAATAAGTCACTATAATAGGCCTTGAGGAATTCTAAACCAACAGAAAGGCCAAAAAGTTAAGGATCATCTGAGCTCATCCTATCACTCTCAGGGTTATTCTTATTTATAGTTCCTTCCTTTCACCCGGGCCTCTAGACCATGAAACAAAAATAGTGAAGCAAATGTGTGGCGAGGGGCACTGCAGACAAGGCAAGATTTCTGTGCATATCCACAAAGTGCGGCGCTCGTTTTCGGCAGACAAGCAGTCCGTCAATCTCGTTTTTTAACTCTGACCTTCCATGACCTCAGTTGGGAGATCCTAAGAGAGATGAAAGAAAAGAACCAAAAGGTCAAGCAAGTAAAAAACACTGAAAGAATGCTCAGGGCAAGCATATGATACGGGGCACGCCTCTGCCCTGGGAGTGTGGTGGGGGGAAAATGGATTATTTATAGGGGAAGGGAAACAAGATGACAAAATAAGCTCTTGACAAAGAGGATAGAAGCTTATGTTTGGAAATCTTGGGAAGCAGGGGAGGAAAAGACACTGGAGTCACTTGCACCGTCACAGGGCAAACGTGGTCTAGCCGTGACTTTGGCAGATTTGGGCTTCTAGCAGGGAGGAACCAGCTGAGGGCTGGAGAAACTGGTGTTTTTGGAGAAAGAGAAACAGCTGCTTGAGCGCGAGTGTCGGAAGGAAGTCCTCTTCCCTACTGCCAACCCACAAGACGTAAGTATAATCCAGTCGCAGGAGCTACTATAATGAGACAAAGGGGGACAAGACTGAGTCACTGCCGGTTAGTGCCCCCAGACCTCTGACGAGGGGACCATGCCAACAAACGCAAGAAGGGAAAAAGTACGAGCCAATAACATGGGGATCCCTGCCTAGAAACAGGACGCATGGAAGGAATTCTAATTTTATCTCTTCAAGCAACCATTAATTACTTACACAGGTTCAGAAACAGGATGGACTGGTGAATCAGTATGCAGTGTAAAGATTTCTCTATAAACAATATGGAAACCCTCTATTCCAAGTCTTGGATCTGATAAAAGTTGGGAGTCTGATTGACTTAATTTACTTGCATTTGCTTCTCTTCTGTCGACTTTGTCAGGTGAGAATCAGTGGAGGAGGAGGTAAGTGGTAAGTAGAAAGACAAGACACTTCTCTCTGGAATAACCATTGCCTAAGTAAGAGTTCTCAATAACCCCTTCCACTGCCCTATTGGTACATTATAAGTCTGTAACTATAATAGAAAATCTTGCTTTTTTATTTATTTATTTTTTTTAAAGATTTTATTTATTTATTTGACAGAGACAGAGACAGCGAGAGCAGAACACAAGCAGGGGGAGTGGGAGAGGGAGAAGCAGGCTTCCTGCTGAGCCGGGAGCCCGATGTGGGACTTGATCCCAGGACCCTGGGATCATGACCTGAGCCGAAGGCAGTCGCTTAACCAACTGAGCCACCCAGGCGCCCAAATCTTGCTTTTTTAAATGGCAGACATTCTCACGGTTAAAAGCCTAAATAGACGAGAGACAAGAATAAACTAGAATACTGAATATTTCAACACTTGGCCATTTTAATGGGAAAAATATGAAGTACACATTTCCATGTAAATGGAAATCCTACATTTATAAAAGCAGGCAAGATGATTACGTGTGACAAATACTTATAGGCAAATGAGAAAAACTAGAAAAAAATGCCCTCTTCTAAAATAAACTACTCTTTTTTCAGCACACAATTCTCCTAAATTCTGACATTTATGCTTGCTTGAAAAAACAATTTAAGTCAACACTTCCCACTCTGTTATTCAACCCCGAGGCATAAAAATTTGATTAAATAGCCTAAAAATGCCTTCGTGCACAAGGAGCAGGCAACAACTGACTTAAACCATGACAAAGTCATGCTGTAGCTTGGCTTCTGCCCAGGTGCTCTGTTGGAAGCCTCCTAAATCCATCATTGACTTTTGCTTTCCCTACCTTCTCCCTTCCTTGAGAACATACCAAAGCCTCCCAGTGTGGGCTTTCTCCCAGTTATTGCCACCAGTTATTGCCCACACTACACCAGTCTCTTCAAAACACACCTGGTCTGTTTCAACAACACCATAACCAGAACGGCATGTTCCTTCCCTGGGTCAGCACCTTCATTCCAAAACAGGATCCTGTAACTTCCCTTTTCCTAAAATCTTTGTCCCACTCTTGAATACTCTTGTCCCTCAGCTTCTCTTTCTCTTCTGGCTCCTTCCTTCCCCCAAAGACCTTAACAAATCAGAATTCATCAAATCAGGAGACAGCTCCAAGATCACATGTTCAACTGCCTCCTTGACAGCCCCACTAGGATGTCTAATAGGCATCTCTAGCTTAATATGTCCAAAAATTCTTGATTTTGGTTATAAACCTGGTACTTCTTCAGAGTTCCCCATCACAACAAAGAACACACTCAACTGCTTAGGGCAAAATCTGAGACTCACCCCTGACTCCTCTCTCTCTCTCATTCTCTCTCTCTCTCTCACCAAACGTCTTATCCAACAACAAATTCTATTGACTCTGCTTTGAAAATTTATCTCTGGAATCCAACCACTTGTCTCCATATCCACCACTACGATGCTGGTTTAAGCCATCAGTATCCCTCACTTGGAATACTGTAGTAACCTAACTGAGCTCCCAGCTTCCACACCTACTCTGTTACTAAAGTCTGTTCTCTGGACCCCATTCAGAGTGGTCATTTACAAAGTCCAATAAAACTCATTCTCCTTCTCAAGCTTTCCAAAGGCCTCCCATCATACTTAGAATACAGTCCGAAGTTATATAAGGCCCGGATAGCCCCCGGTAGCCCCGTGACCTACAAGGCTACGTCTCCAACTTTATTTCTGACCACACTTTGCCGTGCTCTCCTGACTCCACTCACGCTGACTTTCCCACTGTTTTTTAAAACACATAATTGTGAATATTATCTGCGTGCATGGATTACATATTATCTCTATGCATATGTTAAATCTATTTATCCACCTACACCTGCTTCTCTGATGCAGCCTCAGGATACACACTCTGTCTATAAGGCATCTCAAGCTCCATGTTCCTATGCCAACATAAATTCAACATTGCAAAAAGAAGCTGTTTTCCTATCACCAGGCTGGAAACCTTGAAGCAGCTACCAACCTCCAACCTCCAACCTCCACTGTACTACCACCCACGATCAGTCAGGTGCCAAACCCTGCCACGTCCCCTACCACGGACACCTCACTTTGCCCCTTTCTTCTTCCTCCCTGTGCTTAGAGTCCTGTGTCTGACCTGATCATCTCATGTGTGACATCCTACACCTCCACTTGTCTCTTAGCTTCCTCATACTGCTGTACAAGTGTCCTTCCAGAGGGCTGACAAGGACTTCTTTCTACACCCAAGTTCAAGTCCACACATGTCAGCCTCCATCTCTGCCGCCCACCACTTAAACTTTCTATTGCCTTCTACTGTTCCTATACTGTCCAATAACGATAGTCACTAGCCACACATAGCTATTTACACTACAATGAACTAAAATTTAATACAACCAAAAATTCAGTTCCTCAGCTGCCCTAGTCACATTTCAAGTGCTGAAGGGCCACATGTGGCTGGAGGGGACCCTGCTGGACATTTCCATCATCACAGATAGTTCTACTGGGCAGTGCTGGAACCTATCCTCTCTGGAAAATTTACTCAACTCCCAAAACAAACCCTTCTCCGTGAATAAATCCCATAACCAATGAGCCCTTTCAACCTATTTTTACCAAGACCTCATGCTTCAACATTAAGGAGGTCCTGAAATATTCTTCCCTGAGATCCACCCTAATTTTAAGGGAAGGGTAAATGCCATACCCTTCACCCTAACGCACATAAACATGACTTTCATAAAATTTCTCTTCTGTGCAGAGTAAATATTTGCATATTACTATTCAATTTTTTTTTCAGTGCTTGATCAGCTATGATGCCTTCACTACCTGCTCCACAGGGTTGACTATTTTAGACTGAATGCTCTTGCAGGCAAAACCAGTATTTAATGATGCCAAGTATAGAAAGCTCTTCAAAAAGTGTGTTTTAATAAGGGTGATAGCACAGTGGGAAAACACCTATGCTTTGGAATTACCCTGCTCTGAGTTCCTGTCCTGCCCCTTACTAGCCACTTGGATCTTGGGCAAGTTACTTAATCCTTATTCTCACTTTAAGCATCATGAAACAGAGAACATGGTAACTCTCTTCCTCATGGGGTTGTTGTGATAACTACATGGGATCGGACCCATAAATCTCTTAGCAATCATTGATATGTGATGATCACTCATTAATGTCAGCTGATGATATCAATGATTTTAGCTAGTCGTACACAAAATAAATTTAAATAATACTGGAAGGGGTTAAAAGCATGATGAAAAAGAAATCACGAATGCAACTGCTCATCTTACAGAGTCAAGTGAGTGTCTTCAGATACAATGTGATGGATATTACTTAAATATCAAATGGTGGAAAATATGTATCAAAGTAACATAAATTTGAGCATTTCTATTCTGCTTCTTGTATAAAAGCTGCATAGAGTTTCCAGTTCTTTGGAAAATTTGTTTCAGGAACAGTGGAACCTTGCTTGGCAAGTTGAACAACTTTCCATTAGTTAAATGCAAGAAGGATGATTTCATTTTAAAAGTGAAATGTGGAAAGTGGTTAAATGGCAGGCTATAACTAATCATACTAGTCTTTTAAAAAATCTGAAAAACAAAGCAATAATAGAGAGAAGAAAGACCCGTAATTCAAAGCACATGTGAACATCATTTTGTATTGATTGCTTCAAAGTCCATCACGCCAGTGAACAACTAAAATGAATATACATATTCCACACATTTGGAGCATGAGATATCTCCCCCTACCTTCAGTAGCTGAAATTCAGAGAGGGCTGTGTATACTCAGGAGCCAAAGCCAGTATAGGAATTCTGCCCAACCCGTCATCCATTCTTCTTGTGCTATGGCTTCTGAAGGTAATAAGCCAGTGTGGTTCTCAACGCATGTGCCTCGGACCAATAGCAGCAGGATCACCTGGGAACTTGCAAATTCATGGGCCTCACCCTGGACCTACTGCATCAGAAAAACTCTGGCGGTGGGGCCCACCCAGGTATGTTTGGAGAAGCCCTGCAGGTGTTCCTAGCGCCAGAGCCTGGGAAGCACACGGGGGCTGCACCTGGGCCCTCTACTGGGGGCAGGTCCAGCAGAGAGGCCATTAGGCCTTTTCTTAGACAGACAGTATTGAAAATATCTTCAACTGGCTCTCATTTGTTTGGACACATGATATGGATTCAGCTTCCCTCACTAAGGTATGATTCCCTGATGTGAAAATTAATGGAATCATTAACAATGCCAAGCAGAGCCCAGGAAGAAAGAATCCCCACGGCTCTTCAGCACCAACAAGCCTCCACAACACCACACATTTTGTCTATCACATTTAGAATGGAGTCAAAATTACATGGCCGCAAACCATACAGCTTTATAAGGAGAGTTACTGACCTACAACAAGACACAGAGGAAAAATAGAAAGGATGGCGTACTGCGGCTAATTTCCCCTTACGCTTATTTATTTTTAAATTCGTTTGGGGAAACAAAAGAGTCACATAATTATATAACAAAATCCCACCAACTATATGAAAAACAAACAAAAAGGAAAGATACTAGATGCCCTCTTCAGAGGTTTTTCAAAACATAACACTTCCTAACAGTCTAAACTCATTTGGAGGGGAAATGGAGAAATATGCTCAACCTCAAATTTTCATCATATGAAAGTACTTTTAAGTAAGATTCGCCTTCAATGACTTTTGTTGTCATTTTTTAAAAGGATCTAAGACAAAACAGAAGCTTATTTTAATACTTTGATGCTTCCATAATGTTGACAGTTACATTTTCACAATTCAAATGTGTTCTCCAGCACAGTGCCTTATTCATTTTTCAGTGGAAGGGAATAAAATTCAACGTGCATTAATTTAAAGTCTTGTGCTTTTTTAAAGATTTTATTTATTTATTAGAGAGAGAGAGAGAGTGTGTGTGTGTGAGAGAGAGAGAGAGAGAGTGTGTGTGCACATGAGCAGGGGGAAGGGGCAGAGGGCGAGGGAAAGAATCCCAAGCAGACTCTGCACCAAATGCCTAGCCTGAGACAGGGCTGGATCCCAGGACAGGACCTGAGCCGAAATCAAGAGTCGAGTGTTCAACCCACTGCGCCACCCAGCCGCCCCTAAAGTCTTGTGCTTTTTTTAAAAACAGGTTTTGTTTGAAGATTTTTTTGTAAGGTACCTATAGTCATATATTGTTTTTGCAAATAAGATAATTTAAAGAAACTAGCAGATTCTTTCACAAATTTATATCATGGCCATATTGCATAGTTATATGAATATATGAATAGCCAATTTCTGAAAGGAGAAAACCTAACAGTAGTAATGTCTGGGCAGTGGGACTGGGGTTGAGGGACAGAGAAAGAAGACCTTCACTTTTTCACTCTAAATTCTTGAGCCCTATTCAAACTTACTTTTGTACGTATTTTGTATAATTCTTCTAACTGCACTAGGTAGAAATAAAATGAGTGAACTTGAAAGTAATAAATCCAGGTTGCTGGACCATTAACCTTTGGCATCCATTTCATTGACCGCCACCTGATAGTTTTAGGAAGCAGTTTCCGCTAACTTTTCCTACTTTGGGGTGCACTGTCTCCAGATGAGTCTCTCATCTGGTACAACTCAGTCACACTGCCAATGAAGAAACCAAGGCCCAGAGAGGTTAAAGTTGGCCCACGTCATCAAACTTACTGATACCGGAGCAAGGCTCATCCTCAGCTCTTGGCCTTCTTGGTTTATGCTCGATTTCTCTCTCTTTTTTTTAAATCCTATCATTCAACATGCATTAATTTAAAGTCTTGTGCTTTTTTAAAGATTTTATTTATTAATTCGAGAGAGAGAGAGTGTGTGTGAGAGAGAGAGAGAGAGTGTGTGTGTGCATCTCTAGATGCACATATAGAATATGTGATGTTGCCCATCACATATTCTATATGCCACTCACGCATTAATCTAAGATCTGAATCATAATCATGAAGGTACTACAGTGTTACACAGACATGACTCCATTAGAACTAAAGCTGGACACCGTAACCAAACCCTGCAACTAGCGATGGCCCAGGCAGAGGGCCTACACAGTAGCAGAGGGATGGGAGGCTGAAGATCAGGAGCTCAGCAGTTTTCTTCCTGAATGTGACTCCTCCACTTAATAACTGTGAGACTTCTTGCATGCAACCTCTTTATGCCTTGTTTTTCTCATTGGCAATGTTGCAATTAGAAAGAATACCTAGCTACTTAATAGAACTGTGACTTGATTAAATGACATAATTGATGTCAAGTTTGTAGCCAAATGTCTGGTACATAGTAAGTGCTCAATAAAAGTTAGCCAACATCAATTAAAATTTAAGTTAATAAACTAGGCACAATTTAGAACCTTTCACACTGACTCTGGCCATTTTTTAACCTATTACAAACATAGTATCCACCCTAAAATTTGATTTTAAGTGCTCGTCTTTGTGAAGATTTGTATTTACCCCAAGTTAGTAACCTAAGAAAAGACACACCTGCCTGTTCCATTCTCCCCAGCAGTCAGGGCTGAGTAGCTCAGATTTAATGAATGCGTGTGAAAACACTGTGGAACGGCGAAGTCTCCTAAACAAAAGATAGACTTTGTGTTTAGCTTACCCTGAATCATGGCTGGGAGTCAAGGTTTGTTCTCAACTCTCCCGATCCCCCAAATGACTGACTGTTTCTCCAGCCAGCTGCCAAAATGAGAACTTGCTCTAACAGGTCCCTCCTGGGCCGGCCCGCCTTTCCAGCCCAGTGTGAAGCCCCGGGCCTGCCCCTCTATTAAAGCCCCCTCTTTTCTCCTTTCCACTGGTGGAGTGACTGCTCTTCTCTAAGCCAAATGTGGGGTGGAAAAAACAACAACAACAACAAAAAACCTGAGTAATTTCTTTTCAAATCTAGAGAAGGTACTGTTCCACTATTTTCTTGGGCAAAGAAGAAGTAAGTCAAATCCCTGTGACCTCTTTAACAAAAACATTCTTTGAAGGCACAACAGAATAAGCAATAACTGACAATTTAAACATACCTGGAATACTTTGCCACACATATTTCTTGAGTGTCTTATAACGGCACAAAACTTCAAACAGCATACCAACCCCTGCCTACCGGCTTAAATGGAAGTTAAACTATCTAAATCCATTGTCAAGGCATTTCAAGGATATTTTAAAATGTTTGCTGGGAACAGTAAGTACAACCTACTGAGAGCTCATGCTATAAACCTCTGGGCCCAGAGGACTTCCTAGCTCAAGGCTCGTGCATCCATAAAAGGGCGGGCATTTGCCAACATCTGGTTTCGCGACAAACTCAAAAAGAACAGCTTTGGATTTTGAAACCAAACAATCAAGGGTGTGAGGCAGGCACGCGCAGTGACCAACAACTGAGTTGAGGAGGTTCACAGTCAATTCATTTGCATGGAGTTAGACCAACAATGAGCTTACTCAGTGACTTTCACAATCAGGGCAAACAATTCCGAAGGGTGCATTCCTTTTTCCTCTTTCCTATAGTTCTTTTTCAAAATCAGATCTGTTGAAGAGGAGCAGAAGGAAAGTGAGTAGAGCAGGGGATGGAATTTTTGGTTTTTTAATTGAGATTTAATAGACATAATACATTTTATTAGTTTTAGGTGTACAGCATAATGATTCAATATTTGTATATATTGTGAAATGATCACCACAATAAATTTAGTCAATATCCATCACCACACATAGTTACAAATTTTATTTTTTGTTCTGAGAACTTTTCAGATCTACTCTGCTAGGACTGTTAACTGAGTCTCCACACTGTACATCTCATCCCCACTAAGTCCATGTTAAAGATGTATTGATCTTATAACTGGAAGTGTATACCTTTTGACCACCTTCACCCATTTCACCTACTCCTCCCACCCCCTGCCTCTAGTAACCACAAATCTGATCTCTTTTTCTATGAGTTTGGTCGTAGTTTGTTTGTTTTTAGATCCTACACATAGGGAAGATCATACATTATTTATCTTTCTCTGTCTGACTTATTTCACTTAGCCTAATGCCCTCAAGGTCCATCCATGTTGTTGCAAATGGCAAGATTTCCTTCTTTTTTATGGCTGAGTAATATTCTGCTCTACATAGATCACATTTTACATAAGGGATGGGGTTCAGGGAACAGGGTTCTAACTCTCCTGCTCCTGCCTATTGTCATAATGATCTTTACACCAAGCTCCTTGCTTATCCAGTGCTTTATTCTTACTGAACATCTGCCTTCCTATACAGATATTAGAGGAACTAAAGATGCGGTTGAATCAGTAAATCACATTGAGACCTCTGAGGAAAGTGTTATTTTCCCATATAGTCCAGGACTTTCCAGCCACATGTTGGGCTCAGGGCTGGGCTCCCCATCATTCAGAGGCTTTGGTGGGCCAGTGACTCCGTCTAATGCATCTCCTTATATTAATTAATGCTCGCAGACTTATGATACCGTGTTCAGAAATGCAGGATTTGTGGGTTCAGTTCAAGTAACTCACTTCACCTTGATTCAGAATGCTTTTCTCTTCATCTGGCCCTCTGACCCCTCCCTTTCTTCTCCCTCCTCCCCTGCCTCCCATCCAGGAACCAGGAAGTTGGATCATCCACTCAACAGGATCTCTCGTACCTGTTATTTCAGTGACTAACACAGCACCAGACACATAGCTAGTATTGAGTGAATGTCTGCTGAATGAGCAAAGATTTGCCCGGATTTGGGGTCACAGTCAGCACCAGATGGGTTCAAAAAGGATTCTGCTACAGATAGTCAATGCCTGGCCGATTTGAGGATCATGTCAGGTTTTCCACACCAGCCCTTGTTTTTATGTTGCTTCTACCCACTTCCAATTCCCCAGGTGTACCTGGTGTCCTCCTCGCTGAATGGAGGCCCTTGTGTTGTACTCCCCGAGCACGACTTTTCCAGCCCAGGCAAAGCTTCATCCATATTATCATCATCTTAGTCTTCTGCCCTCAATGAGATGTCGGGAAAGAAACCTAGTAAATAAGTTCAAGCCATAGTACTGGGAGAAGATGAGATAAATCCAATGTAGAGAGAGACTTAGAACTCATATCTACCTTCCAAGAACTTAGAATGTAATGACTTCTTGATAAAAGCCCAGGTAGAAAATTAAATGCCATTGCTCCTCTACACACACACACAAAGAGGCTCCACATAGAAACTACGCTGGACTTGGAGTCAGAAGGGGGTTTGAAGCTTGGGTCTGCCTCCTACTGGCTGGTTATCTTAAGCAAAACATGTACTCTCTCTGATCTGAAATGTTATCACATGTACAATGGAGAGCATGATGTCCCCATCTCATAGTGCTGTTACTTAGATTAAATGCAGTGACATTTATAATGCAGCTTTGTCAAATGTAATGTAGAGAAATGAGCGAGTATAGTGAAACAACAGTGCAGAAAAGAAGGACAAGAAGAGGGGTGCCTGGGTGGCTCAGTCGTTAAGCATCTGCCTTTGGCTCAGGTCATGATCCCAGGGTCCTGGGATCAAGCCCTACATTGGGCTCCCTGCTTGGCGGGGAGCCTGTTTCTCCCTCTCCCACTCCCCCTGCTTGTGTTTCTGCTTTCGCTCGCTCTCTCTGTCAAATAAATAAAATCTTAAAAAAAAAAAAAAAAAGGACAAGAAGACTATTCCTCGAAAATCCAGAATAGAACAGAGAATACAAAATTGGCACCATATGAAATGCATTTCAGAGGAGACTTGGGTTGTGATTTGTAGGGTCTAACACATAATCATAATATCAAAATTACAAGTGCTCCCTGCTGGTAGACCCAGTGCCTTCCTACAGATGGTGGTGATGAAGGAGATGATAATGTCTTTACTAAGCAATGATCATATACATGGCACTATTCTGAGCACTTCTTATGTTTTATCTGGCTCAACTGGACAATAACCCAATGATGGGGTAAGTAATATTATTATCCCCACTTCACAGATGAGAAAATGAACTAAAGCCCAGAGAGCTTAATTCACGATTAAGTGCAATTCTCCCTGAGCACACACTTTTCTTTTCAGTAGACTGTTGAGAGAGAGGATAAAAACATCAGGAAGTGAGGGGTGCCTGGGTGGCGCGGTTGGTTAAGCTTCCGACTCTTGGTTTTGGCTCAGGTCATGATGTCACGGTCATGGGATCGAGCCTCGCTTCCAGGCTCCACGCTTAGCGCAGAGTCTGCTTGAGTTTCTCTCTCCCTCTCCATCTGCCCCTCCTGCTAGTGCTCTCTCTCTCTCTCTCAAATAAATAAATAAATCTTTAAAAAAAATCAGGAGGTGAAAGTCAAGCTTTTATTCAGCAGGATTGAAAGGGTGAAGCAAAGAGAGGAGAAGTTCAAGATCAGGAGTGGGATGAGGTTATAGACGCTGAGAAGAAACCTGCAAGAATCCTACTGGGAAAGACCAAAAGGACATTCTTCATAATGGAAGACAAAATGTCTGTGTGTAAGGCGAAGGCCAGTAGGAAGCAAGGAGAATGTAATTGTTGGGAAATCAACAGAGATCATACCATGGCATTTCCCCCACAGCCTGCCCAGTGCACCAGGCACACTAATCAGCAACGTTCTCATTCTCGGAGGCACGACATGCTGCTGTGACAGTCGAGGGCTGGGGTGAGAGCACACTGATGAAGCTGCCGCCACCCCAAAAGCCTCGTGCCACCTCTGAGCATTCAGCGCCATTCCTGTGAGCAATGACAGGAGGAAACAGCTAAAGGTAGCTGTCACCACCAGACTGCTAATGAAAACCAGAAAGTCTGCAAACAAAACTGCCAACTTCTTTACAATTAAACGACCACGCAGAATAGAATCAATTCGGAAAAGGGGCCCCTTCCACTGGGAACAGGTTTCCTCAATGGTGAGTCCCCAAACAGACTTGTCTCGGAGGACCATCTACCAAAATGAGATACATACATCCTGACACTGTCTTTGCCGTTCCATATTCTTCTTCTTCTAAATCAATAAATAACTGAATCTGTGTCAATTGGGACTTCTTACGTCCCAAACACAGATAAGAGATTTCAGAGATCTTTATGGCCATGAGAAAGAATTTATAAAACCAGAGTAAAACATGGAAACCCATGGCACAAAAGCTGCCAAGTCCTATTATGAGAAAGAGGGATGGAGACAGAGAGCGGCGGGGAGGGGGGCAAGAGAGAGAAGGAAAGAGAACATTCCTGAGGGGGAAAAAAAGGTAGTAGTCCTGTACTGCGTTTTATTTGATTGAGGGGAAGGCCAACACAAGTCACTCTCTTCCTTGATTGGCTCAGGGTAACAGGTTTTGCATATGATGATTTAAAGGCACATGGGAAACAAAATATGCAGGTTATTTTTTTTATCAAACACAAATATTTTGCTTTAATTAGCCAATGCATGCTGACTTTTTTGCCAAACGTATTCTGTTAAAAATATACAGAATTGCAAGGATTTGGTATTTTAAAAGGGAGTAGTTTGTCAAAAGCAGAATGCTAGACCTCTTTATAACCTCACCAGTGACCCAGATGTATTAGAACTAGAACCTGGTAGCAAGTAATTGTGTGTGTGTGTGTGTGTGTGTGTGTGTGTGTGTGTGTTAATCAATACCAATTTGACATTTAAAACATCTAATCAAGGTAGGCAAGCAGCAGGAACCACTGGCATACTGAGGAAATGGAAGCAGTGTGATATAAACTGACTTGTTTGGAATCCCAAAGCAAAGGAGAAATAACCTAAAAACCCCAGGGTTGAACAAGGGACGCAGGCCTACATAGAAATGCGGAGAGAGTCTGAGTGTGAGGACCCCCCTCAAGGGAAGGAAGAGAACCAACCCCACCCTATCAGGCCACAATGGCTGCCACTGCTTCTTGTGGCCCACCTGGTGGCGGCTGGGAGGAATGGCCCCCACTGGCGAGGCTGGCTACCCCCCTACTGCCTCTACATCCCCTCGTCCCCAACCCTGATGCCTCAGTTGAGACAGAAGGTAGGGTGAGGTGAAGGCCAGATGTTTTAGGTAAGGGCACAGACACGCTTGACAAGCAAAGATGCTGAGAGATCCCACAGAGGCTCAACCACCCTGTTTCTTTTCTTACGTCTTCAAGGCTGCAGGGCAGGCTGGAGATCACAGTGAAAACAGTGTCAAGAGCAGCCGCCTTGGCTCCGTGCTCCCAAGCATCCAGCATGGCGCGAAGAACTTTACAGCCGATATTTTGTTTAACTCTCACAATAACTGTAATGCAGGTTATTTCCCCCATAATAGAGGTGAAGAAACAAAAGCTTAGAGTCAAGTATTTTGCTGGAGTCAACAAGTACCAAGTGGCATGGCCCACGGATCTGTTAAGCCGTGTCCCCTCCCCCCAGCATGCCAACCTTACTCTGGCATCTAGAGAGACAAATGGGATTCTGAGCCCCACGGTTAATAAGCCTAAACTTGGTCAGATTTTAAAAAATAAGACATGCCAAAAGGCAAAGTCAATCCTGTTTAATTTAGGGAGGAACGTTTCTTCAACAACAACATTGAAAATAGGACTAGTCACATGTCCACTCTCCTAGAACATGAGTAGACACTGGACCCAGATAATAGAACCAAGTTTTCAATTTCTAGCCTGGCTAGAAATTATTATGAATAGTTTCCATGATAATAGAAGTTAACTTTGAGATTCTATTATAACTCAGAGTATAATCTATCCTGAAACAATACAAAAAGTGACTGGCTTAATCTCCTTAAAAAAAAAACAAAAAAAAAAACCTCTCTTGTTGCTCAAAGAATAGTAACAAACTGTTTTACTTACAGACAAATCTTATAAACTAAGGACTTACAGATGAATATGCTTTTAAATCAAGGAATTTAACAGCCTCTTTGATAATTTATTTTAACTTCTCCTTTTTTCCACATTTATTCTCATTAAGACAGAGGATATCTATAATGTTAAAAGTTTATAATATCAATCACTAAATATTCACCCTCAGGATGCCAATATTCTAGAATTCCATTGCCTTGTTTCACGGTAAAATATTAATGTGTACAGAGATTTGTATAGGATTAGAGAGCCAACGCAGCATGACAAATGGGGCAAATTCCATGCACAACATTATGGGAAACATCAGGTTAGTATGCTCCTAAGACCAGCTGCTCCATGCTAGAGCTCCCTGGTACAGTCACCCATGAATCACGAGGATTCACAGTTGCCCCAAGCCTGTGGCATTCACCAAGTGGCTTGCTTGAGCAAAGACAAGACTTCTTCTGCTCCTGGAGAGTGAAGACTCCCTATGTTGTGCCATAATCTCCCTGTAGCAAAAACAGCCTCAGGGATTTATATCGTTTCCAGGAAGAAAGGATGCATGGATGGTGACCATTTGGCAAAAAGCTATAAACGTTGGGACTGGGTGCAAGAACTGACCTATTCTGATGTTTGAGTCCTTCCTTACATATAAGAACGCGTTAGCAGAAAGCTTATGGAGTCGGCACTGTTTGTTGGTGTATGAAGAATTCTTAATAAAAATTTCAAGAATTCAAGAGATCCCGAGTGGCACATAAAACAAAAGGGAAAGAAATTTCATCTGCGGGGGATCCTAAAAGGCCATTTTAGAACCAAGTGAACATAACCTCACTGAGCGTTCCTGTTCATCCTCCTTGGCTAGTTCCCAAGCTTCTCCCAGCCTCTTAATGCTAAAATGACTCAGTTCTTGGTCCTTGTCTCTCCTCTATCTACCCTCACTCCCTTGGTGATCTCATGCAGTTTCATGCCACGCTGATGGTCTGTAGAGCAAACAACTCCCAAGTCTATATCCCTACCCTTGATCACTCTCTTGAATTCTAGACTTGTATATCCAACTGCTTGTTTAACACTGGACTTGGAACTATAATAAACATCTCAAATTCAACATGTCCCAAATTGAAAGCACTTAACACACACATTAAGTCACTTACTTATAACCACTATATGAGAATGGTGAGATGTATTCTCATTTTCTAAAGGACAGTGAAGCACAGAGAGGTGAGATGCTTGTCCAGGGTCATACCTCTAGTGAGTGACAGAGCCAAGAGGGCACCATCATCCTTGAGTTCTCTCTCTCCCTGTCTTCCTCCTCCCTGCACCTCTGCTCCCACCCCTCAGTCCTCCACATCCAGTCCATCAGCAAAGCCTGCAGACTCCACCTCCTCCATCTCTACTTCCACCGCAGGCCCGAGATCCATGCTCTCTCTCGCGTGAGTCACTGCAATAGCTCCTCATTAATCTCCCTGCCTCCTTCCACTTGCCCCCAACTGTCTAGTCTCTACCTCACAACCAGAGCCATCTGATAAAACCAACCTTTAGACCCTCTAATAGCTTCCATTCCACTTAGAACACACTCTTTTAAGTTGAATCAATATGAACTCTGCCTTCCTGTCCAACTCACAGCCAGGCACCCTCCTCTTCATCCACCAGCCTTCAGCCACGGTTGTCTGCTTTCCAGTCCTTGAACACACCAGGGCTACTACTTCTGTCTCGTAGCTTAGTCCCAGCTGTTGTGACCCTAGATCTTACATGGCTGGCTGGCTCATCGTCTGGGACTTATCCTCAATGTCACGTCCACAGAGTGACCCTTCCTTGACCACCCAATATAGAGTAGCCCCTGCCTCCACCCCACCTACCCTCCCTTATACACTGTAGTCAGGATTCTTTAGATGGCCAGTTGGCAATATCCATCAAAACCTAAATGCACATACCTAGCCATTTGACCCAGCAATTCTACTTCTAAGAATTCGTTCTAAATATAAACTTGTACATGTGTGAAATGGTATATGTTACAGGATTATTTATTGCTGTGTTGCCTCTAACAGCAAAATGCTGGCAACACCCTAAATGTCCATCAGTGAGAGCTCCCTAGATAAATGATTACATATAACAACATAAAATAAATGTATTTGGTGCAATATATGTTAAGAAAAAAAGAAGAAGAAGAAGGTAGCAGGAGGGGAAGAATGAAGCGGGGGGAATCGGAGGGGTAGACGAACCATGAGAGACGATGGACTCTGAAAAACAAACTGAGGGTTCTAGAGGGGAGGGGGGTGGGAGGATGGGTTAGCCTGGTGGTGGGTATTGAGGAGGGCACATTCTGCATGGAGCACTGGGTGTTATGCACAAACAATGAATCACGGAACACTTCATCTAAAACTAATGATGTAATGTATGG
>NC_138377.1:40164493-40179617 GCF_054177405.1 Leptonychotes weddellii
TGAGAGACGATGGACTCTGAAAAACAAACTGAGGGTTCTAGAGGGGAGGGGGGTGGGAGGATGGGTTAGCCTGGTGGTGGGTATTGAGGAGGGCACATTCTGCATGGAGCACTGGGTGTTATGCACAAACAATGAATCACGGAACACTTCATCTAAAACTAATGATGTAATGTATGGGGATTAACATAAGAATAAAAAATAAATAAATAAATGTATTTGGTATCTAACAACCTTATGAGCTAAGTAGTATTATAAGCCCTCTTTGTGAGGAGAAAGCTAAGGAGAGCTTAGGAAACTAACACAAGATGCACAGCTAACAAGTGGTAAAGTGGGGATTCAGACCCCAGGTTCTTAGTCTTTATACTATAATGCTTCCCAGTACATGTTCTCATGGTGAAATACTATGTGGCCATTAAAGGGAATAAGGCATTATAAACATACTGATATGGACTGATCTTTAAGACATGTTATTGAGTGAAAAAACTATAGAACGGTGTTTTAACCTCATGGAGTTTTTACTCCTTATTTTAAAGAGGGCAAATATATATGTTTGCATCCATCTACACAAAGACACGTAAGAAAGAGTAGAACAATATGTAGGAAGCAGTGGCTACTCTAAAAAGGGAAACCAGGTGGCTTAAGGGCAGGGGTGGAAGAAATCTGACATTTCACTGCATACCCTTTTTGTCTTTTGATTTTGTTGTGTACGCACGGATATATACCCATGGCTTATTCAAAGAACTAAATAACTAAAAACAGATTGCTGAGGTTTTTCCAAAAGAACAAAAGAGCACACCCAAGTCACTCTTTCTCATAACACCTGTTGTATTTTCTTTATATATCTACTAATAAATGGCTTATTTGTTAATGTGTGTTTATCTTATGACTTCACTAGGGTCATTATCTAAAATTATTTGTTTTTTCTTTGTGGGGAGGGCAGTGGATATTTACTGTACTAAGTATACAAGCTCACTAGACCCCATTAGAATGTAAGGTCCATGTGGGCAGGGGCTGTGTGTGTACAGTTCAGTTCTACAACCCCAACATTTAGCATAGCACCTCATGTTTAGTAGTCATGAATGAATGAATGAGTGAATGAACGAATGAATGAAAATTAGTGCCCAAGAGTCTAGGGCTTAGATGATCAGAGTCAAAACCGTAAGAACCTTTTTACCAAAAATGCACAAAAATTTTCAATGCTTTAGATCAAACAGTAATTTTTAGTATGAAAAAATAGGATTTGGGTTCAAAGAATCCACGCTATTAACACCTGGAAGTAAAGATTCTAAATAAGCAATACTCACAATGAAAAGTCCTAGTTCCCATGGGACTTTACTTGGGCTCAGATAAGGTCAGAAAATGCTGATAATGAGCAAAAAGTGGTGAGGTTATAAAAGAAAAAAAAATAATTCAAGGCTTAAAAACCAGGAATGATTTAGTAAAGCTATATAGGAATCTACAAGGCTTCGGTCACTGTTTTGGGAATGTAATTTTGGGTTATAAAAATTATTGTTGATTCAGGCAAGGGAAAACTCCCTCTTTGAGGCTGCATAATGCTAAAGAGAACATCTGCCCTAGAAACAACCTCCATGAGCCCAACAGAGAGGCCTTGTCTGGTCATATCTTCAAATACAAAGAAATGAGCTCAATAACAGACCCAAACCACAAAACCTACCAAAAAATGATGATCCTGAGAATGTTCTTCATTTTCAAACTAATTAGCAAGACAGAGAACGATGCATCATCTATCAGTGCGTGTGATAGCTAACTTTATATCAACTTGACTAGACCATGGGGTAACCCGATATTTGGCCCAACATTATTCTGGATGTGTCTGTGAGGCTGTTTCTGGATGTGATTAACACTTAAGTTGTAGACCGAGTAGAGCAGATCGCCCTCCCTAATGTGGGTGAGCTTCATCCAAGCAGTTGAAGCCTAACAAGGACAAAAGGCTGACTCTCTCTCCTGAGAAAGGAAGAATTCCTCCTACCTGACTGCTTTAAGCTGGAACATCAGCTTTTTCCTGCCTTTGTACTCAAACTGAAACATAGGCTCTTCTGGTTCTCAGGCCTTTGGACTCAGACTGGAACTAAATCCCTGGCTCCCCTGGGTCTCGAATTTGTTGATTCACCCTACAGATCTTGGGGCTTGTCAACCTCCACATCATGTGAACCAATTCCTCATAATAAGTATAATACATATATTGGTTCTGTCTCTCTGGAGAAGCCTGGCTAATCCATGCTGCTTCCTCTGTTAGAAACGCTGCCAGAGCGAAACAGCTCTTGTCTGGTACTACCTATCATTAGCAGCCCTAGATAGGAATACAGTGTTTCCCCACACATGACCCCTCCCCATGAGAATGCATGAATGCATTCTCAGCCAGTGGCAAGAGAATACCTGAGAATACCTGATAAGGATGGATATCCCAGAATATTTAAAGAACTGTTACAACTCAACAACAAAAAACCAAACAACCTGATTATAAAAAGGGGCAAAGGACCTGAATGGACATTTCTCCAAAGAAGACATACAAGTAGCTAATAAGCACATAAAAAGAGGTTCAGCATCACTAGTCGTTAGGGATATGCAAGCCAAAACCACCATGGGATATCATCTCATATCCATTAAGATGGCTACTATAAAAAATAGCAAGTGTTGGCGAGGATGTAGACATACTGGAACCCTCATAGACTGCTGGTGGGAATGCAAAATTGGTGCAGCTGCTGTGGAGAACAGTATGGCAAGTCCTCAAAAAATTAAAAATAGGATTACCATATGATCTAGCAATTCCACTTCTGGGTATATATCCAAAAGAACTGAAAGCAGGATCTCAACGAGATATTTGTACACCCATGTGTATAGCAGCATTATTTACAATAGCCAAAAGGTAGAAGCCATCCAAGTGTCCCTCAGCAAATGAATGGAGAAACACACCTGATACAGATGCATGGTGGAATATTATTCAGCCTCAAAAAGGAAGAACATTCTGACACATGCCACAACATGGCTGAACCTGGGGGATATGGTAAGTGAAATAACCTGTAATGAAAAGACAATATGACTCCACTTCTAGGACGTACCTGGAGTGGTCACATTCCTAGAGAGAGACAGTAGAAGAATAGTTGCCCAGGGCTAAGGGGAGAGAGGAATGGGGAATTTCTGTTTAATGGACGTGGGGTTTCAGTTTTACAAGATGGAAAGAGTTCTGCAGATGGGTGTTGGTGGTGATTGCACAACAGTGGAATGTAGTTAATACCACTGAGCTGTACACTTAAAAGTGGTTAAGTCGGTACATTTTATGCTATATGTATTTTATGATTAAATAAGCTAAAGACTTAGAGATCTCCAAGATACACAAGTAAACTTAAAAATAAAAAGGCTAGGGGCGCCTGGGTGGCTCTGTCAGTTAAGCATCCAACTCTTAGTTTTGGCTCAGGTCATGATCTTGGGGTCCTGAGATCAAGCCCTGCACTGGGCTCCATGCTCAGCGCAGAGTCTACTTGAGATTCTTTCCCTCTGCTCCTCCCCTGCTCTCTCTCTCCCCCTCTCTGGAATAAAGAAATAAAATCTTAAAAAAAAAAAAAAAAGGTCACAGCAAAATGCATATAATACAGGCCCATTATATAAAAACTAATATAAATATATATGCATAAAGGAGACAAATCATCCTAGCAATTAGCAGTATGGTGAGAAGGGGGAGATAAAGTGGAATAGGAAATGTTCATGTGTCACTCTGTATGTCTCTGTCTTGACTGAATCTGGTACAACAAGCACATATTTGTATTCACTTCCTAGGACAGCTGTAACAAATTGAGTAGCTTAAATGGCAGATATGTATTCTCTCCCTGTTCTGGAGGCCAGAAGTTTGAAATCAAGGTGCCAGCCGGGCCCCGCTCCCTCTGACTCTGGTGGAATCCTTCCTCGCTTCTTCCTAGCTTCTGGTGGTGGCCGTCACTCCTGGCTTGGTGGCCCTTGGCTCACAGCTGCATCCCTCCAGCCTCTGCCTCCGTGGTCATACGATGCTCCCTGTGTGTCTGTCTTCACTGGGTATTTTCCTCTTCTTGTAAGGACACCGGTCATTGGACTAGGGCCCACCTAATGACCTCATCTTCACTCCATTACATCTGCAAAGACCCTATTTCTAAATAAGGTCACACTCACAGCCACTGGGGAGTGAGGACTTCAACATTTTTGAGGGGACACAATTCGCCCTATAACAATACTCATGTTTAATAACAAGCAGTTACATTTCCTTGAATACTCTACCTACGAGCCCTCAAGGGGTTAAGAAAAGATCCTTTGGAGGCAGTATTACAAGAATGAAGACCCTAGATTCAGATTCACACTACAAAGGCTCAAATCCCAGTGCTTCTCCCTGCCTCAGTTTCCTTGTGTTTCAAATAACAGCAACTAGCTCAAAAGGTTGTTATGAGGATTAAATGTGTTACAAAGTGCTTAGCATGTAGTAAATGCCCAGTCAACGTGAGCAATTGTTACAGCTCTCACCACCTTGAGGGTCCCTAAGCCCCCTCCCCTCCCAGACAGCATTCTGGAGGACAGAGTAGCTTCATGTTCACGGTACCTACTCAAAGCCCTTCTCTGTGGTTCCTTGCCCAGTCTCATGCTTGCCTCTCAGAGCACCAGCTGTTTCATTCGATACAGGGTTACGCTAAATATTGTACTAAATATTCTTCATCCACACAGTCATCCCAAACTACCTTCCTGGGTGCGCCCCAGCTGCAGAGTGGCAGGCAAGCACCCCACAGCTCACGGGGTCCCTGAGCAGCGGCACCTACGCCATCAGGGCAAAACGCCCATCACTTCACGTGCAGCCTGCAGAGGGACGCAGAGTGGCCTCAGACCTCCCACTTTATGTGATCAGTGCCCTAAATTTGGATTTTGATCTTGGCCTCCCTTGCTGCTAAATCTGTATCCAGTTAATCTTACAGGGTTGTGCGGGAGGAGTCACGTTGCCGCGGCAACCCAACAGCTCCCTGGGCAGAAGGAGAGAAGACATGGAATTTCAGGACGGAGACCACCAAAGGATCCAGAAGCTCTTATTTCTGCCTTTGTTTTGCAGAAATGAATCTTGATATGCTAAAATAAACAGACCTCTCTTCTCTTTTTTACAAGTTTCCAGCCATTGACAAAAATAAAAGCCTGCTTCTACAAGCATTCTATTCACATGTCATTTCCTAACAGGATAGAAACTAAAACTCACACTTCATTCAGCAAGTCAGGAAGTCAGCTGATTTCCTTTAAAACTCCCTCTCTGCATGAAACGAGCAATTGTCCAGTCTGGATTTTATACCTAATATTACTTTTTGACCTGCAGTTTACAAATAAACTACCAGAGGGACACAAATAGAACTGGGGCTGTCTCCTGTCCTGGCTGCTTAGAGGAGCCAGAGTGCCGCAGAGAAAGGTGAATGAACCTGCCTTGGTGACCCACAGACCTCGCCTTCCACAGGGACGCCTTGCCCGGCCCACACCGTAGCCGAGCCGCTCACACACGGCAGAGCCGACACCTTCCATCTCCTTGTCTTTGTTTTCCTGCCCACATTCTGGGGGAGCGTCTAAGGAATAGTAAACTAAAAGATGAATCAGTCAAACAAACATACGAACACAAACCAGGCATTAAGACCGTGTATCAGGTATGCAGGTGTGAAATAATCTGAAACGGACCAACGACAGTTCTGCTAAGACTAGCCCAGGCTAGGATCTGCCAGGGAGCAGCCAGAGTGACTGACAGGCTTCCCCTTTGAAAAACTACCCTGGGTTAAACTTAGCACTGACATCTTAGGGCAGCGGTTGAAGTGTTCTCTAAAGGAAACAAAAAAGAACTCCTCAAATCTGATTCTTTTTGCTTTCCCTCCTTTTCGCCTCTTTTTCCAAGATAGTTTTCCTGAGCTCCGGCTAGGACATTAAGAGTTAAGCAGCATTTGTCGAGGGTCAGGGAGTGGGGAGGTAAAAATGTGGTGCCTTAGCTGGGTTATGATTACATAAATTTTCTGAATTTTTAAGGGAACAGCAATTGCTTAGAATCACATAATAAGATTATAGAAATAAACAGACCAGAGAAGTAGGATGTGATCAGGGAAGGCTCTGGGAGCGGGAGTCAGAAGATTCAACTCCTTGGCTTGCCTCTACCTCTTAAACAGCCACATAATCACAGACAAGTTATGTAAACTCCCTGAACCTTGGTACTTTCAACTATGAAATGGGTATAATAATACCTGCCCTGACCTCAATTATTGTGAAAGTCAAATGAAGTCATACACATTGGAGGTCTGAGATAAAATATTAAGTCCTGCTTGGTGAATGTATTGCTATTTCTTTTTTAACTTTTTAAAAAAGATTTTATTTATTTATCTGACAGAGAGAGAGAGTGCACAAGCAGGGGGAGCAGCAGAGGGAGAGAGAGAGAAGCAGGCTTCCCGCTGAGCAGGGAGCCCGATGTGGGGCTCCATCCCAGGACCCTGGGATCACGACCTGAGCTGAAGGCAGACGCTTAACCGACTGAGCCACCCGGGCACCCCATATTGCTTAGACTCTAGACTCTAGATTTGTTAGATGTAGGGAATGGCTATTCTCTCGTTTTGTGTATCCTGCAGTCTCCAAGGACTTCCTTGTATCTGGTCGGAAAAACAAATGCAATTGAAAACAAAAATGTGCTAACCAAATATGCATCTAGGTTTTTAGACCAATTTCCCCTAAAGTAGGTTTAAGGGAGCACTGTTGGACTGGGAAAATCAAAGCGGCCGGGCCGTCAGCAAGCCATCAGTACTGCATCCACCGTTCACGAGGTGCAGAACACCCTGAGGCAAAGCCGTCCTTCGTTCTAAATGGCAAAGAGGACTTTGGTCCTAAATGGCACCTCCATAATGATATCACTCACCGTTGTGCAAGAGATAAGAAGTTTTAGTTCATAAAATTCTAGCTGGTAGCATGCCATGTCAATTAGTTTCTTACTCTATCTTCATAGCATTAACACCAAATTAGAACTAATTACCCTCTCAATTGACAGTTTAGAGGCCATTAAAATATAGATTAGCATGAAAGAAATACAGTATCCTGTGGGAAGCGAAATTCTGATGGAAAGCAGATAAACTCTAATATCTAACCGTTAGTGTGTTAATGACCCTGTATCAGGTGCTAAAATAGGGTGTTAATTAAAGTAGAGCTACTACCTTTCCTGACCTCTTGAAACCTAGGGTCTAAAAGGACAAGATAACTCACACACACACATGCTCATGCCCACACCTCACAGAGGAGCTGCCATCCGGTCTGACACACAGTCAATTCCAAACCTGGGTCAGGCTCGAGACACAGACTTTGCTACACATGCTTCAGAAACAATTAGAAGCTTTTAAGCTGAAGTCACAGAGATATCAAATTGGAGTAGGATAATTGAAAGGTACAGCGTCTGGAGGGATGAGGCAGGGAAGAAAGTGAAGAAAGCAAGGCAAGCGAGCCCAGTAGTCATGAGCTGAACATGCCCAATGAACAAGGCTGCACACAGGAATTCAGAACATTTAATTTAAAAAAAATTATTTTATTACAAAGTTCTATTCCTTAGGTACTTCCTGAGTACTTGATATTTCAAACAGGCAAACCACTGTTTGGGGCCCTTTCTCTGAGAAGACCTGCAAATATGGGAACTAAATTTTTAAAGAGGCGTGTCGGATTTAACCTTTCATTGTATAAACATCACCTGGGGATCAGGAGAATAACAGTGTATCAACAAACAAACCCCACCTGGGTTTACCAACAAATCAATACTCCGGGTTCTAGAAGGAAACTTATTCTTGCTATCTTCACTGCTGAACTTGGGGGCAGCTAATTTCAGAATGGCGATGTTTACGTCATGTTCCCTACAACCTCATACCTAGTGTAGAGAAGCCTAATGACCGTGTCGCGAGGCAGCAACCGTGGGAGTAATTACTCAGCAAGGCGGAGCGCTTGCAATCTGGATGCACACAGCAGCAGGAAAGCCCATTACTCCAATTGCTGAAATTATGCCTCACTCTAGTCAAATTTACAGAAATATTTATAGAATTAGCAAAACACTATCATTGGCAGTTTCTTTGGGTTGCCTAATCTCCTGAAAGCCTTTGGGGGTGGGGGTGCGGGAGAGCGCCTAGCAAAGGAGGAACAAGGGAAGCCATCCTCCAAAAAATAACTAAGTGTTAAAAAGAAATGATTGGGCTGTTCGCTGTAGTAGCATATCATTCAGAGAAAGTAAGGGAAACCAAACCCATGCCATAATTCATCCTAAAGAACACACAGACTGCCTATTGCTGTCAAATCCAGGTATGTGTTCCAAAGACTTCTATTAGCCTACAAAATCCTTACATTTGAAAAGCACTCTGAAAGGTGGTATTGATTTTCCTGATATATATGTTTTTAATCACTGTGTATCTTTGCTGTATCCTTCATGTTTTAATAATTTATGGTCACTTTCCCCCACCAAAAAAAAAAAATCTCTTTTCTCAGGTTGCCCTTTATATTACAAAATAATTGTGGTGTTCATCAATTGAATTTGGTAATTGAGAATAACTGTATAGTCATATGAATAAAACTATTTGCTTTCTTGGCAATTCTGTCAGTTCTCAAAATCTGTTAAAAGTCACAAGTGACTCAGAGGCAAGACTGAATTTACTTTCTAGGTCTCAACTGTAGGCGTTTTACCAAACCTCAGTGAGCACATCATTTGGGCTCAGTTAAATTGGTTGTTTCTGAAATTTCCTGCTAGCATTGAAATAGATGTCAAAGCAGGTGGTCTCCAAAAGGTCTTAGATCAGTAATTCTTGGGCTCCCTGGCTCAGTGAGGGTTTGTATAATAAGAGTCAATGGAGGGCGCCTGGGTGGCTCAGTTGGTTGGGCGACTGCCTTCGGCTCAGGTCATGATCCTGGAGTCCCGGGATCGAGTCCCGCATCGGGCTCCCTGCTCGGCGGGGAGTCTGCTTCTCCCTCTGACCCTCCCCCCCCGCTTGTGTTCCCTCTCTCGCTGTGTCTCTCTCTCTGTCAAATAAAAAAAAAAAAAAAAAAATCTTTAAAAAAAAAAAAAAAAGAGTCAATGGAAGTGGCTCCAGAAAAGAAAGTCATTCTGTAATGTTTGATGTCTTTTTCCTCCCCACATCGCACACTGACATATAAGTTATCATGTGATTGGAGAAGACACGATAGAAATTAAATAGAAATAGATGAAATCAAACCAGTTCCTCCTGATACCTTCCATTATACTGTCACCTCTCACTAAGGTCTTATGAAAGTGGAAACATCCTTCTTATTTTCTCCCTGGTTAAGTTAGAGAAGGGCCCTGGACAGCCATCGTCCATTTCCTTCAAGTGTTTCAGGGAGAGTAGAAAGAATGAGAACATTCCAGGTCAAGAGATTCCAAAGGCAGGTATGCAGTAATAACCAGGACCTCCCAGGTGGCTATCCCCAACTATGTTCAGTATATTTCTACATGGATATTTGCCCTTACCTCCAATTCAGCAAGTCCAAATCAAGCTTATCCTCATTCCACCCAAAACCTGTTTTTAAAACCTATTCTAGACACTATCCAGTGACTTGAAGGTACATCCTCGGGGCTCTTGTTGCAATGCAGTCTCTGACCCAGTTGTGCTGGGTGGGGCCTGAGACTCTGCATTCATAACAGCCTCCCAGGTAATGCAACTGCTGCCCATCCACAGAACCCACTCTGAGAAGCAAAAATCCCAGTACCCAGGCTACATGGCAGACCCAGGAGATCACAGTCCCAGGGGCTGGGACCAGGAATCAGTAATACTTTGAGCTCCAGATAATCCCATGTGCAGCCAAGGTTGAGACCCTCTGGGGCCTAGATGCTCTTCCAGGGCCAGGAGCCTTCCCTCGGCCTGCATCACTACATTACACGCAGGAGGAAATCAACAAAACCCTGTCTTGCAGAGGCCTGGGCTACTTCCATTTCTTGAAGTTCCTCAATGCCAAGGCAAACTGGGGCATTTCTTAAGTGTTTACATGTGTCAAGCCAAGGCCTTTAACACAAAGTACAACTTCATGGATATGCTCTTTTGAAGATAACATTGCAAGCATTCATGTGAGGCTCATCATAATCCTCCATCCTGCCTCCCTGGATAGTGCCCTCATTAGTTGCCTGGTTATTTGAGAAAACTGTTCTCTGAGAACTAGATAATGAGAGTGCAGAAATGGAAGCGAGACATTATAACTACAGCTTTCTCAGTACAACATCAAAATTGATGTGGCAAAATAAACCCTAAATGATTAATTTCTAATTTAAACAAAAACAACATAACCTACATATAAAGAAAATGCTTTTCCCCCCTCATTTACAAGCCATATCCTAGTGTCACTGCCACAAAACTCTATCCATTCAAGAAAATTCGTTTTTTAAGTCAATAACACAAAGTTTGCGGGTAGGTAACACATTTTTATACATAAAAAAAAAAAAAATCAATGAAATACTTCCCTTCCTCCAAAGAAAAATTCTTCCATGAAATATTCATTACTTTATTCCTAAATTTCACATATTATCAGCAAGATGAAGGAACCCAAATGAATAAAAAAATTTTTTTAAAAGATTAATTGCTTCTCCCCCAAAAACCTGTTCTCCCCTGCTTCATCGGCATATCAAAAACCAGTCTAATTCTCACCTAACGCTTTCAAAATCAGATTTTCCTTTTTTTTCACTTAGACAATGCATTACAAACCATCGATATCCTGTACATTTTAGGGGGTAGATTTGTTTTCTTTGGGTACGGGAGACTAGAAAGAAAGGATAGAATCTAGGAGTGCGTATGTACTTCAAAAAGGCGTTCTGAAAATAAACACAAACGCAACAGTCCTCAGGCATTTTTAACCATGTGGGTCTTGCTTCACGACAGCCTTCTTGGGGTCTCTGTGGTGAGTGCCATCGAGGGAAGGCTATTCTGTGATTGTGCTGTTTGAGTTCAAGAGTTGCTATTTTAAAAATCTGAACAGGAAATCTGGGAGTTGCAATGCACGAGACCTTTTCCTAGAGGTCACGCCTTCAAAACAGCTCTCAGATGTCAGCAATTCCTTTCTCCTTTTGTCACCTGATCTGGTGTGAAACTTGAGTTGCATGTAAGGAAAAAAGAAATGGAGCAATGCTTTCTTTTCTTAGGTGCCATTTAAAATTATACCTAAGTTTGCTGAGGAAACACCCCAGCTGTAGCACGTACTCCTCAGGATTTCTTTCCTACCTGATTTAATTCCAGTTTCAAGAAAAAAACCTCAGACCTGAAAATAGTCAAAAACATTCCACCTTATAGCGAGAGAAGGTGTTTCTAAACTAGCAAGGTAGGACCAACGCCGTAAAAATCTGCACCGTTTATCACCAGTTGCCTCACGATGGGATCCTCTAAGTAGACCACAGCCACGTGAAGGGGAGGGAAGGGCCCTCCTATTCACCTGGCATTTTGGGTGGGCCTTAATAGCACCGAATTAGGGATCAAACTGACCTAGTTTTAATTATAATAGTGATGATGATGGTGATGATAGCTGAGACTTACCCAGTGCTTGTTTTTGTTGCAGGCCCCGTTATGGGCAGTTTCCATTGGCTAATTCTTTCAATGTTCCCAACAACCTTCTGGGGTGGGCAGTGATATTAGGCCCCTTTGCAGATGAGTTTTGGCTCTACAGCTGCTAACTGTGAGACCTAAGGCAAGTTAACCTCCCAAACCCTTCGTTTCAACATCTGAAAAATGAGAATTATGATGTTGCCGACCTCACGGGACAATGTATGTAAGGCTCTCTACACATATGTGGGCATATATGTAGTGCCCACCAAAAGGGAGCTGTCAGGGTTAGTGGGATGCCTGGTGTAAGAGATGACCGGCAGCGTCTTATGACTAAGCATCACCTCACGTCACAGCTGAGGCTGAATTAGGGACATGGCAGCAGTGTTAATGTGGCTACACTTAAGGTCATCCAGAAGACAGAAGTTCTCCTGAGAGCAATGAAAACAGAGAAGCATCTCCCAAGTCCAAAGGAAGACACTATTTTTTAAAATTAATTGACTTGCCTGCTTTTGTTTTTGTCTTCCAGCTAAAACAAAAAAGGTTATCCCTAGCCACAAGCATGATCCCCTTTCTGATTTCTTAATGTGTTCTATATTAAATTTGTTCTCGTCATTTCTCCAATATATGCTACATAGGGAAAGAACACCTGCTTTGTAAAATGCACTGAGTGTTAAGATATGTCTTATAGACACAGCTAGAAAAGAAAAATGTAAATGAGAAGCCAGGAGCTCAAGATTACCCCTCCTGCCCCAAGGGATTAAAGGATTTTAAATATAATTTAGAATACTGTGGGAAGAAAGTTAACATTTTCAGTCTTGATAACAACTATATCTGAATACCAGAAACGAATCTTGGCTAACTAACACTTGACTTGAAATAATTATCTATTAATTATATCAGTAAGTAGATTATCATTCCTAGAAATTTTCCCATTTATAATTCATTCTATTTTAAGTCATTGTTAAGAATATATTTGATAGCGGTTGTATTCATGTCGGAAATGATTCTACAAATCTACCCTCAAAACATATTTAAGTGACATATTGGTCAATAAAGGCGCTCTTTCTCATCTTTCTAATGAAAACTATATACTTTTATTCAAGACATGACTTTTTTGTATGATGCTAGCCCTCCTCTATGGTTAACCTTAGGAAAAAAGTACATTGCTTCATAGAGATCCAATAAATAGTGAAGTAAAACATTTTTCTTTTCTGCCCAAGACATCTTTGAGTAAGTAATTTTCCAAAGGACAAGTGTTATCTTAAAAAGAAAACAAACAAAAGAAAAGAGGGGAAAAAAGGGAAAGGAACGCATCTTGTCGGTGGTTGGCCCACTTCTCTTGCGTGCCAGGCAAGATTAGCAGTCCCAAGGAATCTTCCTTAGTAAACATAACCAGCTTTCTCCAAACTGGAGAAAAGACCTACACCCAGAAGGATCTATTAAGTCAAACCAACATTTAAAAATACATCTTAAAACATATTTGTCTATTCTAACCCAGGCTTAAATTCTCTTGTTCATTTTCAAGTTTGAAAGGAGGTAAGTTTGATAAATGCTTGAGTGGAGGGAGGTAGTTTGGCTAACCCTGTGATTTCTTAAAGTCAAAAGCCTTATTTGATATTTCCTTTGTGATCAATCCTTGGTAGATACTGTTTAAAATCTCAAAACTGCGAAGTTAGTACCTCTTGGTTTTAAAGCAGTAGTGTGTTGGTAAATGTATTATTAATAACTGGTTCTTGGGGAGTGGAGAGGAGGACTTCCAGTGTGCCAATTTCCTTGGTGTAAAGACTCCCAACATGGCTGATTTCAGACTACCACGGTTGACGTCTTTGAAAGTCTAATTGGAAAGAGCTGTGCACCGTCAGCTCCTGGGCGCTGGTGTGAATTGTCTCCAGCACACAGGTGCAAATAAGGCACATGAGCAACACCGTAGAGCTCTAGGCCAGTTGTAATCTGAGTTACACCAGAAGCCACCTCATCTAAGTTGAAAGCATTTAATTTTGTATTCTTACCACGTTTGTCACCAAAAGACTAATAATGTTTGGGTACAATAAACTGAACCGCTGGGGAAAAAAAAAACAGGCTAACGAATGGAATGGCTCCTTAAGGAACCCATCCTCTCATACTGCATCTCCAAAAAGTCAGGGCCAGGCCTAAAAGACATCATCCATCTCGATGTCAGGGAGGCTCTGAGTCATTCCCATACAATACAGTCCTCAATAAACTTGTGAAAACATAGTTTATATTGTGGTTAAGTCAGGTACCCAACTTTCAAGAAACTCACAAGCCAGGCACATTGATGTGTTGCAGAGAAAAGAATCTCCCTGGGAATACTTGTTGAACAGTGCTCCAAGTCCAGTTTAAAGTTGTCATTAGTAGGGCCTCTAATTCTGTAGAGTGATGTGTGACTAGTGGTAGTCGGAACTCTCATGGAAAAGGAGGTTGGATGACTTCTTGAAATTAATTGTGAAATCTAATGACTCATCAGAATGACTGCATCAGTACATGGAATACCAGACATTTGTTCATTTTCTCAACTTCACAGAAGACAAAAATGTGAAGCCACTAGGGAACAGGCTAAACTAAAGTATCTTCCTACAGCACTTTCCTCTGAATTGTCAGGTTCTTCCTCACATGATTTTAAAAACCAGCCTGAACTCATGTCTTTCAGTGAAGAAAATGGTTTATTGCTTGCAATGAAATTACTGACATAGAAATTTGTATTTGCATGTCCGTGTAATATAACTTATTGACCATTTACGTACGTGAATGCACAGTTGTACTTATTGTTTGTTGAAATAGCCTATTGTGTTTGGGGAGCCACAATTTTTTCATGTACAGTTGGGAAAGAAATACCATATATAACCTACAGAATCTATTACCTCAAGAAGATGAATGATCCTTTCATCTTCTCTCCTTTATTGTCATAGAATTACAAAGAAGAGTACCATATCTAAACACCTCCACATTTATTAAATATTTAATTTTGGTACCTTTAAAAATCCTTTGGTTTATAAATATATATTTAAAATTCATCAGAGTCTTGAATAAATTGTTTGACACATAAGTGAAAGAAGGATAAATTTTACTCAAATGTAAATCGACTGGAAACAAATTCCAGTTCTGGTTTCAATGTTCACTAGCTCACGCTCAAAATTCTCCTTTTGCAATTAAAGGATATTATTTTTTCTATTGCTACCTTATAAAAAGAAATTTCACATACTTTTGAAAATTCAGTGCTCTTGAAACTGTGCATTGTTATGTTGGGAAAAAATACACAACTATAAGATTGGTGACAAGATAGGCATTAAAAGGTCCTGAATTTGTCAAAGCAAAATAATTACATCAATTTAGCAAAAAGAAATCAATAATAGTACATTTAAGGGGCGCCTGGGTGGCTCAGTCGTTAAGCGTCTGCCTTCGGCTCAGGTCATGATCCCAGGGTCCTGGGATCGAGCCCCGCATCGGGCTCCCTGCTCCGCGGGAAGCCTGCTTCTCCCTCTCCCACTCCCCCTGCTTGTGTTCCCTCTCTCGCTGTGTCTCTCTCTGTCAAATAAATAAATAAAATCTTTAAAAAAAAA
>NC_138377.1:40179717-40241676 GCF_054177405.1 Leptonychotes weddellii
TAGTACATTTAATTCTACAAAAGCTTAGCTTAACCAAAGGAATTCACAATAGTCAAGTCTTCATATTATTAAATTCTGGAACGAGCCAATAAATGGCCTCAAGCAGGAGGGAGCCTTCCCACGCTCAGACCCTATGCTTTAAGGGCTATTGACACAATCACCAAGACATACACAGCTTCATACAATGACACGAAACCGTAACGGGCAGAATAGGCTTCTAATGGAGTAAGAAAAGAAAATAAGAATGATGTATTAGTATGTGATCTTTCTGTTCATGAAAGACTTAAGAAGTTCTAAAGAATCAAAAGGAAAAATAGGCATTGTCACATAATTCAAGGGAGAGTTACGGAAAGATTTTTTTCCCCCGGAATATAAGAAAGTATGGTGTAACTGAATAGTTTTAAAGAGAACAACAAAGACAGATATTAAATGTGCATGACCAGAGAGAACAAGGCAATTTACAATCTTTCCTATGGGAAGCTTTATACTTTCATTCTCTATATGGGATATGCTTAAATCGAGGCAGCTATCTGCCTTTAGTTATCTTCTCTAGAAATAGTGTGTAGTTTTATACAGAGTCACACGGGACACACCACAGATTGTACAGCCACTTATAAATACAAGTAAAATTTACTTAAAAGACGATGGAGTACAATGAAATTTTATTTTTATATAGGCAATCTCTGATAAGAATTTTTCCCCCATTCACTTCTATTATACAATTAAATCTGCCTTCTGAGGGAGCGGGGTGGGAGGCTCTCTCTACATAATAAAATAATGAAGTAAAGTTATTTACTTTGGAGGAAATACTATTTAAAATAATATACTTTAAAACTATCGTTTTCAGGTAAAATATTCTGACTTCTTAGTGATACCATATTACGATTTCAAATAAGTCACAAAATAAAAATGATAAACATTTAAAAAGAATGCCCAACTATAGAATGCTCTGTATTTCAAAAGCTCATTTACATACAGGTTGTATGGAGCTCAAAACACCTTTTTCATGAAACAATGCCGTAAGAGGTGATTGGGAATTTAGGTCAACCCACAAGTATCTACGTAGCCCACAATAATCCTCAAATGTAGTGCTTACAATATCCAGTCCTGGGGCGCCCAGGTGGCTCAGTTGGTTAAGCGACTGCCTTTGGCTCAGGTCATGATCCTGGAGTCCCAGGATCGAGTCCCACATTGGGTTCCCTGCTCAGCAGGGAGTCTGCTTCTGCCTCTGACCCTCCCCGCCTCTTGTGTTCTCTCTCTCATTCTCTCTCTCTCAGATAAATAAATAAAATCTTTAAAAAAAAAAAAACAAAAAAACAATATCCAGTCCTGAAAAACCACCTGTAGCCATATTGCTACATGAAATCATTCAGAGCTCCAACTTGAGGAGTCAAAGACATCTCCTGTGCTTTGAGCACGCATTTCTCAAGGACCAAGAGACTGGTTCATGTACACCTGGGCAGAGGTTTTGTATTGTTAGGACGAGGAATAGAACGGAGTGTCATTACTACTAATCATATAACCCCAGGTACTTTCTTAACTGCAAGGAAGTAATGACACCCACCTTAGTTACTTCAAGGTTTGTTGTAATCATTACATGAGATGGAAGACAAATAAATTACATTATAAACTCTAAAGGTGCCTCCCACCTCTCTAGGCTGGTAAGTCTTTATTTGACAGATGACCCAGAAGCACTGGGGAGGTTGGGTGACTTATCCAAGGTCACAGGGTGAGCTCGTGAGGAGCTGAGAGAAGCCAGGGCCCTTGACTTCTGGTCCATCTCTCTCTGTACTAGATATGTACCGTCTCATAGGCTCTTTCAATAGTTAATCTTTATTGAACACATACTGGGCAGAGTATCAAAGAAAGGTGACAGTAATAATGGTGCATTTTGCAATGACTGAGCTGAACTCAAGAAAACCAAGTCCCAACCCTGGTCTCACCTCTGAATCTAGGACTTTATCTGATGATCACACAGCCACTTTCCATTTTATAAGTTCTATCTCTTTAATTGGAAGAAATAATGTGGCTTCTCCAGTCTTCCTCTTAGGAGGCTGATACTTTGGCTTTTATTTTAACAGATAAATAACTGGAGAATCAATGAAATTTTGTTATAAAGCTGTTTCCCTCAGGCAGAAAAGGCAAAACTGCTTGCTGTTATTAAAGTATTATTGGCAACTTGAAACATTTTATGAAAAAAGAATACATAGCAACTAAGTGTTTCCCACATATTTTTACAAGATTTACATCAGGCTTTACAGTTATTGGTGTGTAAGGGGAAGAAAGAAGAGGGAAATGTAGCAACTGCTAGCAGGGAAGACAGGAGAGACCCAGACCAAGTACTTTGTAAAAGTCACTTTCATTATCAATTTCTGACTTTAACACTGTACATTTGTGGACCATACATGTGTGTCATTAAACAACCCAATTCTTGCATTATAAACAAATGCTTACTTTAATGCTGTGGTTCTCTACCTTTTTAGTCTTAAAATCCACTTCTACTCTTAAGAATTATTGAGAACCCCCAAAAACTTTTGTTTGTGTGGATTATACCTATCCAGATAAACTGTATTACAAATTAAAACAAAGAAACTTTAAAAATATTTATTAATTTATTTTAAAATAACAATAAACCCATCATATATTAACATAAATAACATATCTTATGAAAAATAACTATTTTACAGGAAAAAAACTAGTAAGAGCCAGTTTTCACATATTTGCAAATCTCTTTAATGTCTGCCTTGATTTGAAGTCAGCTAGATTTTCATACCTCCCTCTGCAGTCAATCTTTTGTGATATGCTCTTTCAGTTAAAGTATATGAAGAAAAAAAAATAAAGTATACGAAGAAAATCTAGCCTCACAGAAATGTAGCTGGAAAAGGAAGGAGTATTTTAATAGCCCTTTTTGGATTCTTCTTTGATATACACTAAAACTCGACAACTGGTTGTTTCTTAAAGGTTACCTGTGGCATGGAAGCTGAATCTTTATTGATGAACGTGTACTCTGTACAGTCATGAGATAATGTGAGCAAAAAAAGGCAAGCAATGTCTTAGTGGTATTGTGAAAACAGTTTTGACCTTGTAGATTCTCTGAGGGACCTTTGGGTTCCCCAGACCACACTTTGAGAACCACCACTTTAACTTACTTTTTTCTTTTTCTTTTTTTTTTAAGTAGGCTCCACACTGGACAGGGCCCAAACCCACGACTCTGAGATCAAGACCTGAGCTGAGATCAAGAGTCGGACGCCCAACCAACTGAGCCACCCACATGCCCCAAGAACCTTCACTTTAAAGATACAAATTGCTTACGACATATAATTGGTAGAATAAAGGAGATACTACTTGAAACTCAAGAAACAAGGTTAAAAAAAGTTACAAAGGAATGGAAGGAAGATCACATGCAAACAAATCATTCATCCCATGGTCCACTTTCATTTGGATGGGAACTGGAAATCAGGCACTGTAAGAAAGAAGCACAGAGAAATGTCCCAGCTGGAGCCCGGCAACGGTTGGTGTGCTGTAATGGGACAAGTATCTCCGAGAGGGTGACTTTTCTACAATATGTCTGGGTACATTGTAAAGACATTCTTTGCACCATGACTGTTTACAACCAGCCCTAACCCTTTAAACCAGCCTGGCATGCACACACCATGAACCTACCTACCAACAGAGGCAAATCAAGAACACCCAGTTCTGGTCAAAGCAATGCCTGCTACCTGCTTCATTTCATCCCTACCTGCTCCCATCTCCCTCTAATCAACATCCAGCTCTTGACCCAGGCCTTCTGCTCCTATATGTATCCTGTTCTTGTTGTCAAGTGTATTTGCTTCCCTTGGCTTTTCCTCTTTATGAGGCTTGTGGTTTTTTCTGCTACTGACTGACTGCCTCAGGCAGCCCCCTGCTCCACCCTCTGCTCTCCAGCTCAGGTCCTGACTCCTAGAGGTAGATGAGGCTGGGGGCAGCAACCTCGAATGCGCCATCCTAGAAAACTGATGTTTTTCAGTCTTCCTGTACAAATTTTTCTTTTTGTCTGTTTCTTAATGTAGCACAACAGAGAACATGGAAATAAGTCATTTTCATGCTATTAGTACATTTAGGAAACAGGCTTCTACGATAATTAAACTAATGAAGATGACCCTAGACTGAAGAAACAGCAATTAGAGTTGACTGAACAGGCATTAGGGGAAATGAAGACATTCACATTCAAAGAAAGACAAGATTTTAAGTAAGAGGTAAAATTAATAATAGCCCAAACTCTACTGAGCAGGAAAGAGTTTCTGATGACTCAAAGAAGGATTGGAGACATGCAGATTAGTTCACCATATTCAAAAATACAAATACAAAATGAATGGTATCCTATCACATGAATGGTGAATACAAAAATGATGGTATCCTATCACAAAAATATGGACGATGAGGGATAGAATAAAAGAAATGAAAAAAAATTAGAAGAAACTGGCTAACTATATGTAACCCAAATCAAAATGGAAAGGATTTTCTTTGAATAAAAATTTTTTTGCTGGGTAAATTTTCAGTTATTATTTTCCAAAGATAAACAACTTTTAAAGTAATAATTCAAATCCTGTGCTATTCAGAGATGCAATTTGGAAACCAAAGGAAACTCCACTCCAGTGGTACAAGGTACCCACTACTACCCACCCCGCTCACCTCAGCAAAAGGGTCTGCACATTGGAGGTCAAACGAGGGTCCGATCCGAGGGTTTCTATCCACAGATTGAGTACATCTGTCTAAACTAATAATTAGCTTGACAACAGTTATTGCTGGTTTATTTCCCATCAAACCCAGTGTGTTACCTGAATCTATGTATCATGTTCTTGTAACCTCACAGGCAACCAGAGGCCAAAACCAGAGGGGAAAAGGCTATTCCCTAGGCTATGACTTCTATGTAAAGGTTGATCGAGTGGTTTGCTGGGACCTGGGGCTACCCAGGGAATTTCTGCCCACTCTGGAAGGCAACTTGTGTTCTGAGCATTGCGCAATTGCCAAGCATAATGGAAACCTCGAAGGTCACCAATGGGGCAAACAAGGAATATGCTCATTATTGTTGATGCTGTTACGATTAATAAATAGGGCTTTATGGATGAAAAGGGGAGTGAGCTATGGCATTATTAACATTCACTCTTCTTCATTGATCCTTCTTTGAATCTTTTAGGTTTTTTTCCCTTTAAGACCCATATGCCCAGCCAAGATTCAAAGGCTCCCTTTTATGAATTAAAGTACTATATTTCTATGCATAATCACAATTAATATGACCTTTAATGCATAAATTAAATGTGCTATAAATTCTAATTATCATCATGCTGGTTTTTAATCATTTTTATTAGACGAACCCTTAGAAAAAAGACATACCTATCATGAACACTAACAGCTTCCTATTTTAATTCTACAAATTTGGGCCTATCTGCTGGCTGGGGGTGGGGGGGAACAAACTCTCTCTTTTTCCAACTGACTACAAGTGCTTTCCATAGCTTATTTTTTCCACACTCACCTCTAAAAAATGCACTGGAGCTGAGCTATTCTAAGATTGTATCAGAGTCAAAGAATTATCACTATCAATTATTTCACAGGACAATTGAACTGTCTGATTTTTTAAGAAATCAGAATGGACTTTTATAGTAATAAGACTTTATCAACAGTTACTGCATGTTCCATGCAACTTGGCTCAAAAAAAAAAAAAAAATCGAAGCTTCAGCAATTAACTTTATCACAAAAACATTTAGCCGTAAGCAATATCCAGCTGTAGAGGCACAGAGATGAGAGAAATGTGCTAAGAAATAAATACTTTTCAGACGCCGAGTTGAGAGAATAGTAAGAGCTAGTGTCCTCTCATTGCAGTGCCAGGCCGAGCTAGCTGGTAAGTTCTCCGGTGAAGAAAACGCTTTTCTGGGAGGACTATAATGGGTACTCTGTGAGCTCTGGGGCCTGAGCTTGCTTTTCTATAGATGACTTTGTTCCTTCTTTACATTGTGAAGTTCAGTTTATATTTTTGTAGAAATACATTCTTGTCATTTCAAATGTAGACGCCGATACGGCCCCATTTCAGTTTCATCCCGGCTCGTTTGGAAGAGAAAATGCTGCAGAAACTCTTTGTTTCCCTCTGAAACTTTTATTAACTATTCCGACCAAAATGAAAATGACCTAGTTCTGGAAGGGACAGGTCATGTTTACAGTTAAAAACAAAAACCAGGCTGCAGAAAGATCAAAAGACAGAGATTCACTAGCTGGTTGAAAGTTAGAAACACAGCATCCACAGAGTTACCTCCAACTTAATAGCAGCAGTGCCAATAAAAGGAGATTTTCAAGGTCATAATGGGTTCCCATTCTTCAGAGCAAATAAATGCCTTACTGGGAAAAGAAAACCACAAAGACATGGCAATTTTACTTCTATTTCCAAGATTAAATCATGCCTTCGATGCTGCAGGCAAGTTTAAACACTCCAACAAAGTTTTCTGAATGATTCTGCTAACTTCTGCTATCAGGCTAACACACGAGAGACTTAACGAACTTCACTTTCTTTGACAGTCAAGAAGAGTCCATTCTGAATAATCACATGGCAGAGAGAAGAAGTGCAGTGTGGCCAAGAGGCATCTGTACTGATGTACTAGTCAGCTACCGCTATTTCTTTCAAACTGGTGTCCTGTTAAATTCACCTTCCCCTCAAGATGCATAAATTAGCCCTCAGAAAAGCATTCAGATGCCAAAAAGGACATTATTCTCCAGATGAACCATCAGGAGCAGACACAGCCTACCCTTCGGTGACCATCTTGGAATGGCTTTAGTTTCCTGTTGGCTGCCATGACAAATCACCATAAACTTAGCGGCCTGAAACAACACATGTTTACTAGCTCATAGTTCTGGAGACCAGAAGTCCAAAATGGGTGTCTCTAGGCTAAAATCAGGATGTCTGCAGGACTGTGTTCCTCCTGGAGGCTTTAGAGAAGAATCCCATTCCTTGCTTTTCCTAGCTTCTAGAGGCTGCCTGCATTCCACTGGCCAGTCCATGCCTCACCCCTACCTCCCCACCAGGCAAGAAGTAATGGTTATACAACCTAGGGGGGAATTTCCCTCTAAAGTAGACTCGGGTCCTTTCTCTTTTCGCACCAAAGACAGTGTTGGCAAATATATAAAGACGTGCTGACCACCCAATACACCTTCAGCAGCACTTCCACAAGCCAGAGATTCTCTTCAGCCACCAAACGAAAGAACTAAGGAGGGAGGGGGCGTATAAAAACATGGTGCCAGGCAGCACGCAGCATGCTGAATTAAGAACCGTCTGAGTCACTCAATCTCTCTGGACTTTGAAAGCTAAACCTTTAAAACAGACATTATGAGAAGACATTCCACAGAAAACCTCAAAGAAATGTGCTGAATGAATGCTGACAGTCTAGTGATGATTTCCAGAGCACGGAGACCAAAGAGGCCTGTGTCCTTCATCTTTCCTAGGTTACTGTGCCTGCCTCAGGGAGGCAGCCTCACACCCCGCCTGACTGTGCAGGGGGCACGCTCCCTCCCCGGGCTCAGCGCTGCCTCCCACGAGGGGATGTGTGAGAAGCAGGCACATGCCACAGATTAGGCAGCACCAAGCAACATTTTGCAAACAGCTTGTAAACATGGACGTCATACGAATCTGTAATGGCCAATCAGGATGGCAAGGTGCTCTCTAATCTTGAGCTCACTCTGTTGGAAACCACATGAAGCAAGCCCATGGCATGGAAGCAGCATTGCAAAAGTGTGCATGAACACACACACACACACACACACACACACAGGCATGCACGCGTGCACCCTCTCAGATTAAGGCAAATAAAGGTCTGATCTCTTCCTTACAGTGGAAAGTACATGCTTCATATTTTCTAAAAGGTGGGATGATCCTTAAACTTATTTTTACAACTTCGTCACCCTCCTAGTAGTTAGAACCAGTCCTTAGGTAAAAACGGGCACCTAATAAATACCTCCAGAAATGAGTTCATTATTGTTTTATTCTAAGTTAAGGGTAACTTGCTCTTACCTAACAAGGATGTTATAAAGACATGGATTTCTTTTAAGGTCTGTGTATGTAAAGTTAGTTACAGTGCAAAGTGTTAATTCTGTAAAATAGTTTTTTAAAGTTATATATACATGTCTGCTTGATCCCTAATCTATTTTAAGAAAATATAGTTTATTCACAAATGTTTATGAAAACATTAATTATAATAGCCAATACCAAACAATGGAGCAATGTAGAGATTATTATAATCATTAAAATTATATTTATAAAGATATTATGTTGCTAATACTCATATCATCATTATATTATCATTTTAAGTATAAAAGGATGCAAAATTGTTTATAAAGCATGATAATGATCACAATGATATTAAAGCAGTGCAGAAGAAAACAGAACAAAATATTAATAGCAATTATGTTTGGATAGTGGGATAAAGTTTTTTCCTGTTTTATTTCTATATATTTTCTAACTGCTCTGTTACAAACACTGTTGCTTTTGCAATAAGAATGAACTATTTTCTAAAATATCTGACTACTCTCAGACTTAGAGAAATGCTCCACACTGACTCTTCACTTATTAGCTAGACTTTCCTAAGCATGCTTTATATGATGTGCATTGGACCAAGTACTTTACAGTCATTATTTCTTTTTTTTAAGGATTTTTTTTTTAATTTGACAGAGAGAGAGACAGCAAGAGAGGGAACACAAACAGGGGGAGCAAGAGAGGGAGAATCAGGCTTCCTGCTGAGCAGGGAGCCCGATGCAGGTCTCGATCCCAGGATTCCGGGATCACGACCTGAGCCGAAGGCAGATGCTTAACCGACTAAGCCACTCAGGTGCCCCTACAGTCATTACTTCTTAATCCTAAACACCACTCTAAGAGGACAGCAGTGTCAGTATCCCTGTTTTACAGATGAGGAAACTGAGGCACACAGAGGTTAAGGTAGCTTGGTCAAGGTCACAGAGCTACTAAGTGGCTGAGTGTGCCATGAACCCAAATGGCCTGCCCCGGTGCTCATCCTCTTAACCACTATGCAATGTTCTCTCTACGAGACTCAAGCAGAGACAGTGACTAATACAACCCTGGCAGGTGCCTTAGCTTCTCTGGGCCTCAGTTTCCTCATTTATAATAGGTCCTTATCAATGCAGTTGCTATGAGACACTTAACATAATGGAAGCACTCAATGTCAGCTCTGGTCATTCCTAAAAAAGAACCAGTGCCTTTGGCCATGAGCCCAGACCTCCAGCAGGATGGGCACTCCACAGGGCCTCTTGAGAACTGTCGTACTAGCCCTTGGCATCACTGGGAAGTTTCCCTGCCCATTTCTAAATGATGCAATGTAATGGCTAATCAATGTCCTTCACTCTCTCTTTTTCAAAACTCTGATTTTTACCAAAGCATGTAGTTACTTAATGTATGCATCCAATCTTGGCTCTTTGGAACTGTAGGTGACAATAAAAAATCCACATCAGAAATGAAAGGGTAGAACTTTAATGCCCCTCTCACACACCTAGAAAATAATGACACCTTCAGTGGATTTAATGTCGACGATTTAAAGACAGTTTCCATTAGCTATGCTTTCTCCCGGGCCTGGATGGATTGTCAGCCTACAGGTCCCTCGCCTTCTCTACAGCAGAAGCTCAAGCTGATGGATACTCATCCTGTGCTCAGGGAAGCTACCACGGCTGTAATTGCCATGTGAACAGGAAAATTAAAGTCATGAATGATGCTATTATTTTTAAGCAGGATAATCAGCTTGTTAAAGATCAGCTTCTAAGAGGAAGAATTTAACTGTGTTCAAGTTCACTATCAGACAGATTGGAAATATGAGAAAAGTTTGCATATGAGATAAAACTGGCTGAGCTTCTCTCGCTTGGTATCCACCAATACGAGTGCTCACAAATAAAACATCATGGTGCACATTAAAGAAGTCTAGAAATGCACATTAACAGAGACTGCTTTAAAGACACTGGGTAATGTTCTCCTTCTTAGTCTGGGTGGTAGGCACAGAGGCATTCATCTTATCAATCTTTAGTGGTACATAAATGTGATACACTCTTGTATGTGTGATAGATTTCACAGTTTAAGAAAAGATCAGAAGTGCAATGGGAATTCCAACTTTAAAGTGCATATTAGACAGAACATAAATTTAAGGAGGGAGCCCTTTTTCTCTTCACTTAGGATTTATAAACAACGTTTATAAGAGTTCATTAAATTTCAGACTACAAAAGACTGAAGATCATCCCATCTAATGGGTTTCCAACAATGTCCCAGAAATAAAATTCCATCTTGCATGGACATTCCATCAACTCCTTATTCAGAGCTGGGAGTTTTCTTAGCACTGAAGCTCATTTTGTGTTTCAGAAAAGTGGCCCTAAGTCTCTCTGTATCCGACATCACCCCCAGTACCTTCTTTCTTGATTCAAGAGCTTCCTTTCTCATCACCTGAATTGCTTCAATAAAGATACAGATTTAATTTGTCTTCATTAAATTCAGCGAGAAACTTACAATGTGCCTTACAGAGACCTATTCTATTTAAAAGGCAATATGAAAATCCACCATTCTTGTTGGAATGGTTACTAAGTGGGGAGAAATCAGTACCTTGAAACACCAAAAACTGGACCAGCCAGGCAAGGAGCAAACAACTAATCATGCCTTAAACAGGTATGGTCAACAAGGGCAGGCCAAGGGAATGAAGCATTCAAATAGGTAATAGTGTGTGGGGGCAGAGGACATATGGGACATCTTTATACTTTCCCCTCAATTTTCCTGCGAAGCTTAGACTACTCTAAAAAAATTCTCTTAATAAAAAGATAAAAAAAACTTAAAGAGATAAAACCAAAAAAATTCTTTAAAATAAACTAATGGAGGTAGCAAAGTTCTCCCTTTTGAGAAAATGTCTTCTAGGGGATGGGGAATGTATCAAACTGTAAAAGAGCTCTAAGTGTCCCTGGGAGTGACTGATACACACACACACACACACACACACACACACACACACAAACCCGTCCTTAAAGATCTAACTGACTCATAGAATTCCTGAAAACAGGACTCACTTGCTCAGTCATACGGTTGGCTATAAGCCAAAGACCTGTATAACCATTTAAAAGAATCAATTTCACAGGCTAATGGGCATGATGGGAGCCGGAGGTATGCACATGAGACTCCATGTGAGAGAGACAGAGCTTTGTAAACGTTAGCACTGATCAGTGTCTCCTAGCCGGAAGGAAGACGTAGCTGTCGTTAAACCACCTGAGTACATTCATGTAGAGCTAAAAACTCCTATTCATACAACTGCCTAAACTATACTTAGTCTACAGTGTTTTCAGGTTTAATTATCTTTGAAAAGCCAATAAAACATAAGATATAAGCAAAACAATGACATTTTCAGGTAGTAATGGCGCTGCAACCAGTTTTATTTAGTCTTAAATAAATCACAAAATTTCTCCACCAACTATGTCTCGGCAATTGGGAACCAACCATGGTCCTAACAGATGCTACAAGTTAAAGGAAAGCCCGAAAGTCTTAGATGGTGTATAAGATGAGCCAGCCTGGCCTCTCCCTCCCACAGCCCCAGCCAAGGTCATGCTTGTCACATGGCCCTGCCCACCCCCTCATCCAGGATGATGACATTGGAGTGGGCACCCGAGTAAAGGGAACAACTCTATAAATAGCCAGGGACCTACACCAAGCTCTTCAAACCCTCATGTGCAAACATCACCAGGAGGTCTTGTTAAAATGCCAATTCAGATTTGGGGTGGGGCCTGAGAGTCTGCATTGCTACAAGATTGCAGGGGATGTCCCTGCTGCCGGTCCCCAGTCTGCACTTGCAGTAACAAGGACCTAAACATTTAGCCTGACAAACACAATGAAGGGAAAGAGAAAGCGAGAACATAGCTATCTTGAGTCCCAAAAAAGCCTCCCAATTCTAGCTCCCCTGAGGTTGGGAAGGTTCCTGACCATGGAAGTCTCGCATCACTCTCCCGAGAACATATTCACGTACTTGCACTAAACCCCCGTTTCCTTAAACTAGCTCATGATGGTTTCTGTTCCATGCAACCAGAAGAGGCTTGACTAGAACAGACACAAAGGGAAGTATCTTCATCCCCAAAAGCCATTGTCTGTGCCAGTCTTTTTGTTTTTAAAAGGGCAGGCTTCTAGCAATAGGCAAATACGTTATTTTGGTTTAAAAAAATGCAGCAGCACATGGATGTGCTTCCTCTTTGAACAGCGACTTCTCACTTAACCCTAAAGGAATGGTCCAGCCCTGGAAAGATGTTCCAAGTAAAGAGGGTACTGATTCCGTGGTGACCTAATCTATGGCCAACTGTGCCACCCACCCGCTAAATCGCAAGCCCTCCCCGGGCCCAGCTGAGACTCAGCGAAAGAAGAGAGGAAGTCTGTGGTACGACCTGGATCTCAGGATCCTGCTGTCTCTGTTTTGCTTTTCCCTTTGTTTCTACATGGTTTTTGCTTGATGTTCTCCCCACCATTACTGCCAGATGTCTTTTGAGTTTTCTTCTTTACCCAATAACCTGGAACTGTCATCTTATCCCAAAGTCTTTAAGTCCCTTTAGCCAGACTAGCTTTCCAATCCCAGTTCTCACGCATCAGTTCCTATGCATAGTGATGTCAGAGTATCCCAAAAGTCAGACTCTTTTCTCCATGTCATCAGCCCTGGTTTCTGCCTAAAATAGCAACTCTAAACCCAGATATGAGATTCAACTGAAAAGCGCTTCATAATTCTAACACTGAGGGCTGCAGGGGAGACTTTGGCCATGAAGTCCACTATTTAACCTGAACAAAGTCCCCTAACCAAACACCCTTAACCCCTCTGCTGTATCTAAGACAAGTGATAGCTCTCTGATTCACATGAAAATAAAAATATTTGTACAGTGAGCCCTATAACCTTATACTTTAAACTATAAAAATATTGTCAGGTTTCTGTTGAGGATCATATCCTTTTTTTGCTCCTAGTCTGGTTTTTCATCCCCATCCAAATATGAGCAAATCAGCAAGGATAAAGGAGAAGTTCAGAGGGAAGCAGGAGACTAACGCCAAACATAAATCAATAATGTGACTGTGACAATAATACGAGCGATACCATTTTATTTATAATCTGAACTCTACCTACTTCCATAAAGGATTTAAAATGGCTTAAAATAAACACATGTACAGGATCACTGAAATAAAGAAAAGAAGAGCTAATCCACATGGAAGAAAGAGATAACTACCAGGAAATGGAGACGAGAGTTATTGTAATGAAGCACTAATTTTGGCTCTGAGCTTAGGAAACCAAAGCTAAAAAGGGAACATGATAGGTTATGAATTCTCAATTTCGTAAACGTGGAAGCAGATGGATTTGTCGGAAGGAACGTCCATTTTCTACTGCTGAACTCAAAGAGGAATTTATGGCATAGTCCCTCCACAAAATAAGTTAGAAATAAGGAACGGTGATTTCAGCTGAAGCCAGGTGGCCATTTCTTCCTTTGACTGTTGGTTGAAGCCAAAGGCCAGATACTGAAATGCAGCTCAGTGAAGGGGTATCTGTGCATGGCTGGTTAACATAGTCTGGGCAAGCTGTTTACTGGTGCTACTATGATAAAATGGAAGCTCTTCGAGAACTACAGTAACTCATGACTAACCTGCCCTGCAAGCTGTCTTGCTCAAGGACAAGGTTGCTTGAGCATTTCAAGTGCAGCATATAGGTACTATCAGCTGATGTTCTGTTGGGGAAATGAAGGGTCCTGACCCGAATTCTTACCAGAAAAGGGGCTCTCACCTTCTGTAATGGCTCCTACAGGCAAGAGCCCTATTATTTTTCAGTAGCAAGCTTTTAATAAGCTTTACATGCTAAACAGTTACCTGAGAAATACCAACCCGCCGTCTGGATGACAGAGAGAAACAATTTTAATGCAGAAAGTTAAGGGCAGGGGTTATCTGGTGGCTAACTCAATCACAAAAGCACCACAGCATGGTTCCAGCAGAATAACAAATTCTGAGAGAAAATATATCCTGTTGACAATTCACCAGATTCCAAGCAGCTAGGTCTATTGAAATACTAGAAATACTTCATCATAAAGATCTTATAGGAACAAACATAAAAAGAAAAACAAAAGCAACAACCACTACCACAAAACCCCGGAAAACGTCTTCCAAAGATCCTAATTTCAGGTGTGAGGCATTCAGTGCCAAAACATTATTTCATAAGTAGCTGCTTCATAAGCCCAGACCCTCTGGGTTTATGACAGTGACATACACAGAAGAGGGGCCTGGCTTCCCTTTGGTCTGGCGGAAACCAGGCATCCGACTTGCCTAAATAGAGAAAAAGAACATTTAGTTATAATTTAAAAAGGAGAAAGACCAAAGCACAGCTTTGCTTCCTGGATTTTAAAACTGAAATTTGATCTGCCCAAAGGTTGTTATTACTCACTGCAGTTGATCATTAGGAAATGATGTGGTACAAGGCTGGGAGCAGAATTAAAAGTAGGATTAATGATCTGGGAATATGCAGGAATATGTGCCTCTTCTCTCCAAGTTCCAAGACTGCAAGTTCATAAATTCTCCTGAAATTTTCCTTTCAGATAGAGAGATCCAGTGTTTTAAAAGAAAAGAGGCACACAGTTTCAAGAGAATGTCCATCCAGCTAATTAACCTGTAACCTTGGGAGTAACCAGAAGGAACTATATCAGAAAAATTTAGGAATAGTATTACTATTATAGTGTTACTAATGATATTGAGAAATTTGTATATTGCTTTGCAGTTTACAAAATACTCTATATTTTCATCAATAGTATTATTTAGCTCTTACAGTAACACTTTGAATCAATTATGGTATTTTCTCCACTGGATAGATGAGAAGATTAAGACAAGTCAACTAACCTGTCCAAGATCATATAAACAGAGAAACAGCTGGGCCAGAATTAAAACTCAGCTCTTCTAATTCCAATGTTTTATCATAGGAATAATAGAGCCCATTTCTCTTGATATAGTCTAAGCAGTATAGTATTAAAAAAAAAAATCTTCTCATAGAGCAGAGAAAAAAAATTATCATGCAAAATTGGTAGTCTCTATCTTACCTACAGGTTTTTTTTTTTTTTTTAAAAACTCCAAAATTTAAGTGCTGAGATTATTTACAATATATGGTCCTAGTAGGTAAAAATGTAGTCTGTTCCTATCATAAACATCTAACAGGCTGCCTTTACGTTGGGTTATATGTCCTTATTTGAGTCCTCACTGTCTATTACTCCAGACAGATAGGGCAATTTGACAATAAGAATTAAAGGTCTTACAAACAGGTATACTGTTTGGGACTGTCTATCAAAAATTTAAATGCACATTACTGCAGCCATTCCTCTTCTAGGAATTTATGCTAAAGAAATCAGGCTAACAGGAGTGCCTGGGTGGCTCAGTCCGTTGGGCATCTGCCTTCAGCTCAGGTCATGATCCCGGGGTCCTAGGATCAAGCCCCGAATCGGGCTCCCTGCTTGGTGGGAAGTCTCCCTCTCCCTCTGCTCCTCCTCCTGGCTTGTACCCTCTAGCGCTCGCTCGCTCTCTCTCTCACTTGCTCTTTCAAATGAATAAATAAAATCTTAAAAAAAAAAGAAATCAGGCAAAACTATAAGAAACAGGATGCTCCTGACAGTGTTGTTTATATCAGATTACAGTTTACCTGCTTTTTCTCTACTTTCTCGCTCTCTTTCCTTCTTTCTTTCCCATTTCAGGCTTTCTCTTTTCCTAGCATGTTCTTGCACTGAAATAAGGAATAAGCTGGAACATATTCCATTCAACAATCTTTGTTCTATGGAAAAGAATTAAAAGTTTAAAGGTAAACACAGAGACTGACCTAAAAAATCCAACTGAACTTCATGTATCTAGCAAAACCTTCTCCTAGGTAGTCTAACAAACACTCAGACTGTGTCTCCAGGGACAAGATTAATCTCCCTGTCTCTTTATTCCCTTTGTAGAGAAGCACATCTTCCAAGACAGAGCTCACTGTCTTTCTAGGTTAAGTGTGACTTATCTATCCTTCCTTCTCTAAAGTGCTTTGTTGAGGCCAAGGGTCACAAACTCAAAAGTCTAGAGATATCAGGCAGAAGCCATGTGGGTTTAAGACTACAATAGGGAGTGGTGGGGATTGAGGCAAAATGAAGAGTTCCTACCTGTCTAAAGGGGCAGCTCCTACTAAACTTGGCAGATTGTTCCCAATGCATGTTCAGTGCTGCCAAATTTTCCATTTGTCAAAAGAAGTATGAGACTCAGACTTTGATGTGAATCTCCCCAAAGGCGCTATAGTTTGCCATTTGTTGGTATTTAAAAGAAAACACTGTGTGAACCAAACAAAACACTTCTGCATGGGGCTCCCCTTCACAAGATCTGATTTAGAGGTTAGTCTACAAGCAAAAAAATCCTAACAAATGAAGCACCCTAGTTAACCCTTCAAATGAACACATGAATGCTATGGACAAGGAAGGTCACTTTTCATAACTTGAACATTTTCCCCACTGTCTAGATATTCTCCATTTGCCCCTCCAGATCCATTCTCCTCCATTTTGCACCCTGATCTATGCCCTAGGAGTCTACTCTCCTGAGACTACATCTCTTGGTTCCATGCTTTCTGGCGTCCATTTGGGTCATCCGATGGAATGGCCAGTAAGAAACTGAATGGAGGGAAGAGACACAGGTGGCAATATTTATCCCCTTGGCTCCTGCCCTCCTGGGCTGCTTTGGCAGTGACTGCAATCTTTGCCCGAAGGCCACAGCTCCTGTCAGGGGTAATGACATTCTGTTGTTGTTAACTCTAAGATACTTGTGGATTTCCCTGACCCCTGCCTTTGTTAGTAGTCACTTTATTTCCTCCTTTTCCCTTTCAAGGGAGCCACGTCTTTCCTGCCAGGACCTGCCCAATCCATCTTCTCAGGCCACATACCATGATCTAGTTACAATACTCAACAGACGAGATCAAGATCCCTTCCTTCCAGACCTGTGAATCTAATTCCATAGAGGAAAGAGATCCGCTACTAAGGCTACCTTGACACCATTTTTTTTCTTGAAAAAAATATTATTTCTTGAACCTTACATGAACTCTAGTTTCTAAATCATAGTTCTGAATTACGAAAACCTTTAGATTAGCAGTTCCCACTCCTGACCTGTTAACATAGAAGGCAAAAACCAGTATCCTCCCACTAAAAATACAATTTGGAAATCATATAGGATCATGGGGCAAAGATTCTTTTTCTTCTATCTTCCTAAAATGTCCACATAAGACAGTTAACAATTCTTAAATAATATTGAATGAGATGTGCCACTAAAGTACATTATATTGAAGCTCTTCTTCCCACTTAACCCCATTAAACACTTTTAGGTGTTCTGCTTAATCCAATTGTCTCAATATCCAAGTATCATACACTTAAAGTCTATATTAAGAAGGACATCAGACTGTCCCTCTACTCTTAACATTGCTCCTTGACTCCTTGTATTGTAGTATGGAATGTAAAGATTTTGGTCCACATTACTAGCTTTTTAGTTCAATCAATCATTTATTCAATAAATATATGCTCCTGTCTGTCTATCTATCTATCTATCTATCTATCTATCTATCTATCTATCTATTGATATTGAGCACGTACTATGTATTCATTTTGACCCTATAGCCAAGAATATATGAGAGGAATTCAACATTTGTACTACTGTGTACTTATAGGACAATAAGTAATGCTGTATTGGAGAGGTGTTCAAACGTGAGCTGGGAGGGGTCTGCTAAGTCAGTCGGTAGGGCTAACAAGGCTGGACATCAGAAGTGACCTTTGTGTTGGGACATGAAGGATGAGAAAGACGCTGTCAGATAGAGGAGAGGAAAGTATTCCAGACGGATGGGAAAGCATGTGCAAAACACCAAAAAGAGCTGACAGGGGCAAGTTTCACAAGTTTGTATCTCTAATACTGAATACAGCTCATAGCACAGAGTAGGTTTTTTTAACGAATGAACAAAGTGGGATTCCACATGCAAAAATTCTACCGTCTTCATTATTGGGTTCTTACGTCTTCCTTTTCTTAAGCTTCCCCTTCTGCTGTAGTTTTCCATATGTAACCAATTCTGTCCTGTTATTTCTGCTTATCATTTTACCTCTAACGAGGAGAAACTGCATGTGGTCTGCATACTTCAAAGTTCCTGATTACACTAGCATTTTAAAAAGAAACACTTTTGTTCTGTGGATTATGCAGATAATATATGCTAATATGGGCCAGAGGAATCAAAATGAGCATATCCAGCACTGCCAAGAGCGGGAAGGGGTGTGGATTATGGGAGACTTCCACTTTCTCTCACTTTTCTATACGTCTCTACTATAAATCGCTGAAAACCCATTCTCTCTCTCTCTTTTTTTTACAGCAACCATGTTTTACTTTGTAATAGAAGAACCAAAGACATTTTCTCAGAGTAGGTAGGCACATGAGTCATCTTTGTGTATATGACCTGGTGTAGAAATTTCAGCAGGTGCCGCAGAAGAACTCCCATCAGGGCAAGGGCACGAGTAATCACACTGTCCATGTAATTCCCCGCTCGCTCATCCTCCCACGGCTCACAACGGGCCATATCTAAGGAAAGCATCTCTCTCCACTGCCTGAGAAAGTACCTCTATGAAAGAGAAGCTGCACGCTGGAACTCTCCATTTAAAGATGATGTGTTTTAAAAATACCAAATATACGTGTTAAAATGTACATTTAAATCAGCTCAAGAAATACACATATTGGTTCAGGTGCACTTTTGTTTAGATGCTCACCATTTCATCCATTTCTTAAGCAAAATTAAGCATTTAAAAAATAATTTTCCATTGGGCAAAGATTATATTTTACCAGATATTGTTTCTCCTGAAACCATTTTCTCTTTCCTTCTTGTGCTTGCCCCTTAAGATACCTAGAAAGTAAATGCCATCTCCTACATTGCCAGTTTTGGGTTTTTAAAATTATTTTTCCTCTAAAAGAAGAATAGAAAAACATGACTTGTTATTGTAATTCACTTAAGACCCATTCTGGCTAATGCAAGAAATACCTGATGGATGGAGAAAAGAAAAATGATTGTGAAACCAGTCACAGATATGAAATACAATAAAAATCCCAGAATACAAAATTACTAATAATCAGAATTACTTAATAATGAAGAAATTAATTAGGTTCTCCAGAGAGCAAGAATAATAATTATGACTAGAAGTACAAAAACATAAGCATCTAAAATTACAGAAAACTGAAATTTTCAGTAACAGAGAAAGGGTTAAATAAATTATGTATCATCCAAACAATGAAACGGTATGCATCCATTATAAACTACATATTCGGAATGGCATATTATTGATAACTATTGAAGCTGAATGTCAGGCATCTAGGAATTTATCACATTATTCTATTTTTATGCCTAAATTTTCCATAAAATATGTTTTATATAAATACAGTTTCTAAAACTATTTAGTGACACAGGAAAATGCTCATGATATAACATTAAGCTAAATGGGTGAAGACAGTAAAATACAAACTATAGAAAGTACGTAATTTTAATTTTGTAAAAAAACATACATATACACAGAGAAGACAACCTAGAAGGAAATGCTCTAAAATGATAGCAATGCGTGGCTCTGGATAGCAGATCAATGATAATTCTTATTTTCTTCTTTTACTTTTCCATATTTAAAAATGTCTTAACGATGAATAGATTTTACTTTTATAATTAGCAAAATGACAGGGAAGAATTCATATTTGGGGAAAAAAAGAAGACAAGAGAGTACAGCTCAGGAGAATGAGCTGCCTACACATAATGGATTCTTAGACTCTGCATGAGATCAAAAGAAGACCAAATCAAGTTGACCATCTGAAAGGAGCTTACAAGCTATTTGAGGAGATAACTTCAACATAAAAAGATATGTAATGCTACCAGGCTGAAGACACGTGTTGAATGAGGTGCTCTTACAAGTGCGACAGTAGTTTAAAAAAAAAAGTCACAGAGCCTAGTGGTTGAAGAATGATGACCTCATAAGGCTACCCGAGACTGGGCTCTGATGGACGAGTGGGATTTATAGAAGGGGAGATGGAAGGAACTTGGAGGAAGAGGGTAAGTTTGAGTTTAAGGCATACATGGGGCAAGAGAAAATGTGGAACACACAGCAAATCATTTTGGCTGAAACAGGGTTCATATAGACTAGTGAGAAATGGAGCTGCCAAATTAGGTTAGAATGAAGGATTTCAGCCTCATCAGACTCCATGCCCCTTTTGTAATCTTGTAATGAAAATCACAGATAATATAATCTAAGCTACACATAATTCTAAGAAATCAATGTTATGGCCTAGCTATGATATAAAAAAGAAATAAAAGGAAAATAATTTATAACTGTGTAACATACATAATGATATGTACACTTTCAGGCACGAGATCTCTAGAAGACATAACGAAGTGGTCAGATCCTTGCCCCTCTACAACCATCACGAGGCAAAGCTACACAGGCAGACGTATATGCCAATTACAAACCACAGGTCATGGTGCCAACACGGGAAGCAACTCTTGGCAAAGTCTCAAAGCAAATAGAATACGCACTTCCATCTACTTAAATTGTGCCAAAAAACACCTTTTGCTTACACAGTTGGCTGTAGGCTCTGATAATCATCAATAGGGCTTTTCACGTCTCTTGCCTGGTGGACATTTGAATGCCAATGGGGCAATTCTCCGGTGTGGGCGACTGCCCTGTGCATTGCAGGGCTTCTAGCATCATCGCCCATTAAATGCCACTAGTAAATCACCCCTTAATGTTGTGAAAACCAACAACATCCCACAAATTTCTAAAGTACCCCGCTGAGACCACAACCAGTATTGCTGAGAACCACTGGGACAGAATCAGCATTTCTTGCTGGGGGTACCACTGGCATTCTAGGCAGGACAATTTCTCTTGGGCATGGCTCTCTCCTGCATTGTAGGATGCTGGGTATCCTATCATCAGGTGCTAAAAATCCAGTCATGGTGATAACCAAAAAAACAGCCCCTCATCCATTCTCTCTGGGAGGTTACCCTTCTGCCTTTGAAAGAAACTAACTGAGATCTTGGAAGATTTGAATGACAAGTTACACAACTGAGTGAAAGAGATGCATCTACGATGCATCTGTCAAAGAAATTAAGTTCAGAATCCTGTGAACAGAAAATGAAAACTGTAATAAAAGTATCTGTGAATGCCTACTAACACTTGACTATCTATCAACCCCTAAGGTAGCCTTTGGTGACTTCCGGAAGGAGCTAGCTACTACAAACCCTGTCGCCTGGGAGTCTGGGAAGTACAATGTTCAAGAGTTGACCACATTTGGGTTTTCATGCCATTCAAGTGGGAAGGTCAACTTGGAGTGAGGCATGAAAAGAATGTGGTGTGACTCCTTCGAGAGACTCAGCACGGCTGACAGAGTGGCCATGACGTGGCTAGGAGAGAGGAAGGGGGACGACTCAAAGACACTCAGGAGAAAGAAAAGGGAAGATAAACTGGCCTTACCCGTGTCTTCCCACCTTTTATAACCCAGGCCCTTTTCAAATAGACATTTTTAAGAACTCTCTGTCTCCTTAACTGCTTTATTTTTCGTCATAGCACTTTCCACCACCCACAGTGTCAACCACACCACAGGCACGGAAATATTCAGTGAAATAATTCATTCAACAAATACTTATTGCATGCCTGCAATATTTGATGTTCTCTTTCTGATGCTGGGGAAAGGCAGTCAACAAAACTAACAACACCCTTCTTTCATGGGCTTTACATTCTAGTGGGGGGGGTTCAGATGACAAACAGATAAGTAATGTAATACATCTTACAGTGATGAACATGATGCCTTAAGTAAATCAGGGTAAGGGGTTTAAAGAAGGTGGTTAGAAAGGCTTCTCTGAGGAGAATATAAAGACCCGAAGGATGTAAAGAAGTGATTTGTGCAGACATCTAGGGAAAGAGCAATCAGAGGGAACTCCTGTCTTATTTGAAAACTGAAGTTAAGATATATCATGATTAAAACAAAATCAAAGGAATGGAATTTGTTTTCAAATGAAGGGAAATGCTATGCCTTGCATACAGCTGTATCTTCATCTTCTAACATGGTATGTGTTCCTTCCCATAAAAAACATAGTTCTGAATAGACACAAAATAAAAATTTTGAATAAATGAATGACACAAACCACCTTATTACCGCCTGGGAAGACATATGTCCTTCCCATACTGAGAATCACTGGCTCTAATTGATGTTAATATCATTTGGCCTCAAATAAATTTGCTTACAGTTGAGTCTTGCTACTTAAATTGGTAAAATAAGTTTGATGCAGAATAGACCAGGAAAATATCTACATGGAAAATCCAACATAAGTATCCATACTACATATGATTATAAGTTTCCCACATATTGGAGTGAAGAAATGAGGCTTTTTGACCCAGCAGGTCTCTATGAATCAGAAAACCATCAGTTTTGATAGGCCCGTAGCTGTCATTGTTTCTATACATCTCTAGGCATTCCTGATAGATGAGTACATAAATTAGTCTGTCTTTAGAAAATTTCACACACAATAAATCATTGATCCATTTTAACCTTTGTCCCACCTCTAATGTGTCTTAAGTTGGCATAAAACAGACCAAACTCTAAAATGAGAACTTTCCAGAATAAGGTACTAATTTGAGCTCTTTGACATACTGTTCAGACAATGCAAATACAGAAATGTCTTGATTCTTAATATATAAGCTGTATACATTTTAATAACTTAAAACCTTCCTGAGAGGATTAAAGTAAAACTGAGCAGTTACTTCTTCCTTCCTTCTGGAAAACTAAATGACACCACACAGGGGGAGAAAAATAAGCTTTTGATAGAAATATCACTTGCTCTCAAAAATCGTTTTCCTACCAACAGGCTGCATCAAAATTTAACACTTCCCAGCAAAGTCATACTATAAGAATGGAAAGGAAAAAAAACATATATAAGAAAGAGTGTTCATAAATTAGAAAGTAAAAACAGATGCCCCCAAGGAAAAGGAGACAGAGAATAAAAACCACAACTGGACCATAAATATAGAGAAAAGTACCATCAAAGAAATGCACCTGAAAATAATAAGAGCCTATCAAAAAGATGTCTTTTGTTTGTTTTTAGTGATAGCCATTGTAGAAAAAAGTGTACGGAAGTCAGTACTTAAATGTTCGTAGGAACGTTCACTGGGCCAAACTTTCAGAAGGATGATATGGTTAACACACTACATACAAAATTTTAAGAGTGTGTGACCAGAAATTGCACTTACAGGCAGAGATGCAAAGTAATAACCATGTTTTAAAGGATGTTTATCACAGAATTGCAAGCAACTGGAAATAACCTAAATGACCATGGAAGGCACAACCATACCGTGAAATGCTATACAGTCACTAAAAATATTGTTGTGAGAAAATTCATGGTGATGCAGTAATATACGAATGACATATTCAGTTTAAACAGATAGTTTAAATAGATTTTTTCACAGAACAGCACATAAACACATAGATACTACAATATGTTCATGTGGTCCTAATTTTGTGTATGTGTGTAAACAAATTTATTTGTGTATTTGTGCTAGGAAAGAAGACGAAATGAATTCAATAAAAGGAAAAACAGGATCACAGGTGCCATTTATGTGATTTTCTCCCTTTTTCAATTTTTCTGTCATAGAAACGCAATTCTTCCAAGAATGTTGTCTTTTTAAGAACTCTTCTACCCAATTTGCTAGGATCTGATTTGCACAATTTGATAAATCTTTTCAGACACAGGAGAAAGTACACTTAATAAAATAGACTTCTCAGTAAGAGCTTTTGTGTCAAATTCCATCTCATCCATTTAATGCTTCTAATTCTCTATATTATAATCTGATCTAGTATAAACTTAGCTTGGAATATTTATTTTAATCAGAAAACATGTTAACAATTGTGTTGCCAAGCAACTGGGTAAAGGACAGTAATGGAAAGATCTTCTATTTCGAGTAATTAAATCATATTAAAAGTTAAATAATAACCCAAACATAATTATCTAGTTCATTCCATCGAACAAATTTTACTTTTAGTGCCCACTACGTGCTAAGCACTGTACTGATCATTAATTTGACAGAGACTTCTTCAGTGCTTTGGACCCGAGATAAAAGAAAACTCAAGTCTAGAGGGTTAATCTGAACAGTTGCCCTTAAGCCTAAAGCCCAGTAGAACAGTTCCTCTGAAAAAAATTCCTCTGCTGCATAAAGAAGACCCTGGATGTTTTATCCCTCAGCTGCTATGTCTTATCTGTAAGCTTTCCAACTCCCGCATATGCAAGACACCCCACCCTAAACCCAAATCTCAACACTGAAATACAATTTGCCGAAGATGAAGTCAGTCTAGCACTTAATCACAATTCCGATGGTAAAATAATGCTGTGCTTTATTTGAATCACATTTCAGTGAAAGCAGGCTAACGGAAGCCACCTGTTACTTGCATAGACCCCTCTTTCAGCAGCTCAACAACAAAATACTATAAATATTCATTCTTTATGAAATTGCTCAAAGGTCGCTTTGAAGGGGAAGGTTATCAATGGGACAGTTGGCAATAAACTAGCTGTATTTAAAGACTCCACATCTGCATTTTAAGGGGCACTGGTAATCGAGAGCATTGTAATACACTATTACTACACGGTGGGGAAAATTAATGGAAAATATTACAAAGCGTATAATTTCTAAGACCATTGTATTTGATAATTTAACTGTGAACATAATAATCATTTAAAATTCTATAAAATACTATTTGCCCGAGCAGCATGCACCTCTTTTCAAAAAGTTCACTGAATAATATCAGTGTTACAAATAACCTCCTTAACCTGCTGTAGCAACAGCCTGGATTTCCAACAGCTGTCAAAATAGATTCCAGTATCCATTCTACTCAAGTGTGTTAGGAGAAGATCTTAAAACTGTCAGGAGTGTCAGGAGGTGGGTAACTTAGTATAAAATGTAACCCAGCTGACTCCACCACCGACAGAGAAATGGAGAAAGCTTGAAGCAGCTCCAAGAGAAAAGATCATTCAAAGAGAGAAGGACAAGGAGGAGATCAGGTCCAAGAACAGGTTAAATCCCAGCTCCATGCTCAGACACAATGGGTTTTATCCAATAGGTGCCACAGACCAGAATTCTGAAAAGACGCGTCATTCATTCCCCGAACAGAGGAGCACCTCCTAGGGGTCACTCGCCCTGCTGGTACTAGGGGCAATGCTCGTTTAGGGCAGAGTTGCCGGATGCAAGCAAATAAAAATACAGGACCCCCAGTTAATTTTGAATTGCAGATCCACCACAAAGAGTTGTTTAGCACTATACGTGCTCTAAGTATGCCCCCATGATTCAAGGGTATCTGCAATTCAAAGTTAACTAACTGGACATCCTGTATTTTATCTGGCAGCCTACACAAAGGTCTTCAAACACAGGCCTTTCCCTCTGGGAGCCAATGTTCCAGTGCAGGATATTGATATAAAAAGGTAAACATTTTGAACTTTTTATTTTAAAAAATCTACTCTCCTACGCATTTCACCAGGATTCACTAATTCTTCATCTTTGTCACCTTACATGTAACCGTATGAGAGTAAGTTGCAGACATCAGGTTCCTTTAACCCAAAAGACTTCAGTATGCATCTCCTAATAATAAGGACATCTTCTGATGTGACCAAGGTATAGTTTTATTAAGGAAATTTTAAATTGTATAATATTATCCCCATTATCCTCTATAATGGATAGAGTCCACATTCAAATTTCACCAATTGTCCCACTATCCTTTATGGCAATGTTTTTTTCCCCAATCTAGGCTCCAATCCAGAACCCCATGTTGCACTTAGCTGTCCCCTCTCTGTAGGTTTCCTTTACTCTGGAACAGTTCCTCAGCTAACACAGCAATTGCAATCCAGCATGCTAGGTGTTGAGCTGGTGGTGTGTAGAGGGGGTGTGGGAGCACCGGGGACCATGGGGCACCTCCTTCACTTGCCTTCACACACCCATATCCACTCCACCCAAGGACCAAACCATAGCTGATGAACACCACTTGCTGTTTTAACTCTCGAGGAGTTCAACAAAATATCCAAGCATTTCCTGTTTTACCTCTGCAAGTCTCACCTCTCTCAATGAGAAGAGGGGAAAGCCTGAAAGAAAACCAACAGCAGCGATTCACCTCCAAATTACTTCTGTCTACAATACCATGAACTCAACATATACACACCACAATTATTTCCATGTAATCCACCCGCAGCGTAAATATCAGAATCACATAGGAGGTTCAAGTTCGACCTTACAGCTCACAATTTCGATATTTTAACTGTGCTCAGATCATCTGCAAGTACCACAGTAATCTGGAAAATGTGCTATCACAGCTCATTCTGCCACAAAAAGGAAATGTGAGAATAGGGAGGTTTTGTGAAAAACAAATGACAAGAAACCATTCTCCTTTTCCAACTAACACTTGTTTGGCAACAGGTAAAGGCGGAAGTAATATTAAAGAATGAAAAGCCAAGCATAATTATTTTCTTGTTTAGCTGAGGTATACAAAAATACGCAAAGGTTTCCCACTAAATGGTTTTAAGTTGGATAACAACTTTTATGAGGAGTCACTTCTTTAATAATAAAACAAAACAAAACAAAACCCAAACCGTAATTATCACAAATTTTTAAAGAATCCAGACCTGCCAATTTATGCATAGAGTCCCTATGCCTTCAATGACTTCATGAACACTCATACTGTGACATCTGCAGACAGAAGTACAATGGTCACAACACAGCATTTTAGGTAGTTTTCCCCAAAAGCCATTCTTTAGCCCTGACATCTGAGACCTTCATACTCATAGAGAATGCACCCAATAATCTAATCAATTAAAAGGATGAAAGTGGACACAAACGGAACTTGGACAAGTTACAGCCAGGCCAGGCTGTGGGGACTGCGGGTCGGAGGCTCCAAGTCCTGACCGAATCATCAGAGTCAGGCGTTTTTCCAGGCCCAGAGGTGGCCAGTGTTCACCAAGAGAATCTTGCTAGTGAGCAAAAGCTCTGGAAAAAGAAGCCATGCTTATCTTTTCCTAGACCTTTTAAACACTCACATTCCTGAATTTTGTACCCCACTGTTTCAGTGAGTCCTTTGAGAATAATGCCAGCCTGCATTTGTATAATGTGATGCAGATTACAAAGTCCTATCTGCATATATAATCCCGCTTCGTCCTGGTAGTAACCCTGTGACTTTCAGAGGGTCAACTCCATTCACAGATGAGGAAACGGAAGTTCCAAATTTAAATAATGTTCACAAGGTGATACACTTCTAAATAAGGATGCCAAGACCCCGACCCGGGGCTTCTGTAACAGACTGAAAAGTGACAGCATCTATTTCTCTCATCTCCTCTGGTCTTTATCACATACCTCTTGGTACCAGCACTGGGATTATCATCACGTCCTACTTTATGATTAAATCTTTTTGCAGTTAGGTTTTTCTCACAACCAAGATGTAAACCCCTTGTGGACTAGGGCTAGGAGTTCAATTTCTTTGTACTCATTCACCATTCTTTCAACAAACACATACTGAGACCACCTAGGTGCCATGCACACTATTAGGTGCTGGCGGAGGAAAGTGAGGAAGACACAGCCTAGCCTGGAAGGTGGATGATGGCAACCCCCTGTGACTGGTGGGGTAAAGGAGGTACCCGCAGGGTGCCAGCAAGCCGTAAGAGGTCGGGGGACACCCTCAGGAGGAGTCGTGCTTGGTCCACCACAGCACCATGCAAAGGAACGCTTCACCAACCAGTGAATGAAATCCCTCCCGTAGGCATGGGGACAGTCACGAACAACACCTAGCTTTCTGCTGGGATTTAGAGTGACTCCAGAGTGGCCAAGTCAGATTCCCCAACAAGAGGACGTTATGGAACTGTGATGATGCTAAAATAAAGCCAAACCTTTCTACACTGTAACCCTTTGGTATTTCAAAATATGAATACCAGCCATCTTCCAATAAAAACAAATCTGTGCTTTACTGTGAGTAAAGAAACGAAAAGGAGGGGGTTATGGACATGACTTCGAGGAGACCAACCTGATGAATAGCCTTTGACACTCAGGTAAAGAGAGCATCAAATAATCCTTGAATGGGGTGACCGTGGCAGCCACAGGAAAATGGCGCGATACCGAGGTCTAGGTCATCGACGGTCGGAAAGTGACCGAGGGTGACAGCAGACCTTCCCCACTGGCAGGTACCCCCAGCTGACCTCAGTCTTCCCAAATCTTCAACGGAGGGGCTGCCATAGATAAAGTCTGTCCCACCTCCTGAATTTCAGGCTGTTAGAAAATGAAATAAGCAGGATTCACTCTTACACCAACTGTTAACATATGTTTTCCTAAACTAATCTTCAGAAATTTTCTACCATTTACAAACAATGGGAGAGCTTGTTTTAACTTAGAGCCCTCAAGTTGGTGCTTTGCCCAATTCCAGATCCTAAGGAGATCCTGATCCAGCTCATCAATTGCTAGTTTGTCAACGTCAAGGATGCCATGAGCTATTAGATAACACATTCCTCATTCTTTCCTCTCTGCAGCCGGCAGAGCCTGTTTCCCTCCCCAAGTCCTGCCCGTTCATGCACAGGCGGCAGAAGCCTCCGTTCCACAAGTCTTCCTTAAAGAAAGGGAAATGTATGAATCGATGCTTTTCACTAATTTAAAAAAAAAAAAAAAAAGCCAATGGAAAGAAGAGGCCAAGTCATATCAAGCTACATAGGATTAAAATGGACAAGCCAAAAAGAATTCTTCCAAGATTAGATTTCTAAAATGCTAGAGGCAAACCTATTAAAATTATCATTAAACATCCTTACGTACTTTTCATTTAACCGCCAACATTTTTATTTACCTAAGAACTGGAAGAGCCCTGCAGCATTCAGGTGGTGGTGAGGACTCAACACGGGCTTTTGGATCAGAAACAACTCAGGGACCTTAGTTACCTTTCCAACCGCTCTCAACCTAAGCTCCCTCATCCAGAAAATGGAGATAAGATCTGCTTTGTGGATTTACATAATTTTGAAACCAGTTAATAAGCACTTACTATGTGCTAAACTCTGGGTCATAAGTACATTATCTAATTACTACAATATAGTGTATTTAATTTTTACAACCATTAGTTCTGCTTCTTTGTATCATTCATCTGTTCAATAACTGGAGGTAACAGTTGTGTATATGTGTAGCTATCTGCACAGTGCCCGACACATAGAAAGTGCTTTTTAAAAAAAGAAAGAGGGGCGCCAGGTGGCTCAGTCGGTTAAGCTCTGCCTTCAGCTCAGGTCGTGATCTCAGGGTCCTGGGACTGAGCCCCGCATCAGGCTCCCTGCTTAGCAGAGAGCCAGCTCTTCCCTCTGTCCCTCCTCCCACTTGTTCTCTCAACCTCTCTCTCTCTCAAATAAATAAAGTCTTTTTAAAATTTTTTTAAAAGAAAGAAAAGGTAGCTATTACCCTACAAAGAATATATCGTATGGTCACTTTTAGAACCACACGGAAAAAAACAAAAGAAGATGTGGAGATAGAGATCGCAATTATGAGTTACCTTTGCTAATAAATAACTGACACTCTCAGGGCTTTATCACTGCTCTTGTCTGACTCAAAAGAAATGAGATCAATTCAGTTCATTACATCTTTTCTTAAACAGGGTGGCCCTACTCATCATGGTGATCTAACCTCACCTCACTGCCTACTTCAAAAAAGAAGAGAAAATCACTCTACGTATTTCTTAAACAAAAGCCACAAATCGGGGGCACCAACAGGCCAAGAGGTAGAGGAGGAATCCACCGGAAAGAATCTGAAGAAGACTTTTAAGACCACCCTTCTTCATTCACTCATATTATCTCTCTCCCTTTCTCCTCTCGTCCCAACAGCTTTGTTTTCTTATCTTTATTCCTGATTCACCTAAGCCATAGAATAAGGTTAGAAGAGACTTTGGAGATCATCGAAGAGGTCACAGTTTCTTTTTTTAAAGAAACCCACAGGGTCCCTACAGCGAGGAAGCGCGTGGAATAGTCTGGAAGTCCGACTGCTTGTTTCCTCTCGGACCAATGGAATAATGACAGTTCCTATCTCATTTCATAGGGTTGTTGGGACGCATACATGGGATAATGGATGCAAAGAATTCAGTAATGTGCAGGCACTCGGTAACCAGGAGCCGGTCTTATTGAGAAGCATTATTCGGTGCCCAGCACTGTTCTGAATGCTCGCCCACCCCTGGTGAAAGCCCAGCCACTGCCTCCTATGGCAGCTTAAGCCACTGTCTGGGAGCTCTAACCATCATAAAGTTCTTTACTTTGAGCTAAAGGAACTTCAGCTTCTATATACTATCCTCTACACAGATACGGAATTAAAGCCCTCAACTCCAAGCCAGATTTTCAAGGGACCAATGACAGCTGTCACGTTCTCTGCGTACCTTTTTCTCCAGCCTAAATGTTCCCCTGGTTCTTCAAGGGCCCCACCATCCTCTTTCCTCTGGCCACATCCTCACCTGTCCATCTCCCTCAAAGTGTGCACCAGAACTGCTCCCCGGACTCAAGGGGCAGCCTGGCCGGCAGAGAAGACCTATTTCTGAAGACAATATTATTATATACTATATTATACATATAATGTATTATTAAAGGTTTAGTGGCTTTGGGGGCAACCGCATCATGCCATTATTCCTTCTAAACTCTAAGTCTACTAGAAGCCAGAAGTCCTTTTCCTGCACGCTACCGCGGGGCCGTGCCCCTTCCAGCTGGGGTCTAGGGGATACAAATGTAGGGGCTCTGCTTACGGTGATTTAACAGTCATCCTGTTATATTCAAGGGTGTGGCTCACGAATCTGTCATCAGGCCCCCAGCTACCCCCCGAGGTTCATCTGTGCATTTGAGAACTGCACCTTCTCAGGAGGGCTTACACTGTAGTCCTGGCTGTAGCCACCAGCCTTGGGCAGGTATAACCTGACACCACCATGCCTGTTGTACCACTTCTCTCTAGCTTTCTGCCTTGTGGCTTCTCTGACACCACAGTGCGGGACCCTGGACAAGGCTGAGCACTCACGACGTGCAAACCGGGTAGTGCAGAAACGTGGTACCCTGGGGCAGCCCTTGACCAAGGGGAGAGTGGAGCCATGGATAAATGCCGCCTGTCTAGCCCTTCTGAGGCACGCTCAGTGGCGGTGAAGGTGGATAACGTAATCCGGTGTTGGCTTTCCTTCCTTCTGCTTCTCTCTGCAGGACCCTCTCCTGTCCCCGGGATCAGTGCTCTCAATAAACTACCTGAACACCAGCCCCTGCCTAGGGCTCTGCTTTCTTGGGGACCCCAGGCTAAGTCACACGTCAACACGAATAATGAGGTAGCTAGAACATGTGAGCTCCGAGGAAGAGCACCAGAGTCCCCCCTTAAGGCTGACAGAGGCCGGAGCGAGGCCTGCCTGTCAGTGAAGCCACTCGAAGGCCGCATAGCTAGACTCTGATCCAGCCTCCACGTCTCCATTTTATTCAGCAGGAAACAAGGGGATTTGCCAAAGGCTGTGCTAAAATTCAGATAGGGGATGGCTACCAGAATTCCTGTGATCTGCCCAGAACATAGAAGTCTCTTCTATGCTATCTCGCTTCCTTTCCCCTTCTCCCATCAAAAAGGAAATGACATTCGTTCTCCACGACCCATTCTTCCCCTTCTTAGGAAAACAAGGCCACTTTCTATTTCCTCATCCAAAGGCTCTCAAATCAAGTTTCAATTACTCTTCTGGTATCTGACACCAGATTAGTGTTAACTTCACAGGACCCTGCACAGAACCTACTTTCTCCCTGCTTTCTTCTTTTACAAACAGAGACAATGTTATTTCTCGAGGTTGTCCTGATTCCCCTATTCCTTTACGGCTCTTCAGAAATTCGGGAGGGTTCAGCATTACCATTTTAGTCACACATTTCCATCACGTATTGGGCGCACATCCTCACACAGAAATGTATACAATGAAAGTCAATGTTCTCTATGTATTTATGCTGCACACACAAACACTTGACTTCTACTGACAGATCAGGATGAGCTGCCTCAGAAATTCCGATGATTGTGCTGTATGGGAGAGCGCTGGGGAAGTAGGAAGAGATCTCTCCCATCCGGTCTCTGGAATTAACACTCCTGCTCTCTCCAGCTCAACTTTACAGCCCATAGCATCAGCAAAAAACGAATCTCTCCTGGAGCCTCATTTTCCATGGGACACTGATCATTAGAATGCCTAGAAATTCCAGCAGGGGCACCTCAAAAAAGCTCAGGGAAATGCTACAACAGAGCCCAGCGCTGCTTTCCTCAAACCCAGACTCATTTCGGGCTGGAAGAGATGGTTCGAATGCCTCTGAGCCAGGGGAAGAAATCACAGTGCTTGGACAGAGATGATTTTCAAACTGCTCTCCTTGGAGTTAGGGTTGGAGGTGGGAAAGAGGAGGGGCATCCACTTCCCATAAGCTTTCATGTGAAGTTTCATTTGCAGCAAACAAAAATCTTCTGATACACATCCATAACACTTGAATGTCAGTGCACCAATTACCTCTAAATAACCTTCCACCTCTAATAAGTCTACGATCTTCCCACTCAAAGAGTGGTCCACAGACCTGAAGCAGCTGCAGCCATCACCTTGGGCCTTATCCCAAACACAGACCTCCTCAATCAGAGCTTTCTGTTTAAAAAGATCCCCAAGCCATTTGTGAGCACATTATATTTTGAGAACTAGTCCAAGTCACTTTTGTCTCTTCCTACACCTGTTCAAAAGAACAGGTGTTCTGATCCAAGTAACATATAAAAGTATCCTGCTAGGAGGAGCCAAGAGAACTACTACTAAGTCTCATAATTTTATGGGTAATTTTAGGGATAAAAATATTAGCTGAGCAGGTGTTTCATTTTCCTACCTTTAAATGTTAGAAATCACAGAAGTATTTGGATTACTCCTTCCATCCAGGAATTCATTCCTGATGAACAACGGGCATCATGCTCCCCTACCTCTAATGTACTCATACTCATCCTTCAAAGGCCCAGGAAGCCTGCCCCTTTCATGGCTCATGCACAGAATCCCCCTATATGTGTGGTTTCCTTAATAAAACTGCGTTAGACATACTACAAAAGCAAGGAGTGTGTGAGCCTTAAAGCGCTTATTCAAAAGACACATTCAGGTTTACTCCTTCCACTCATAATTTCTTGCACTACCCAGCCCATCCTGTTCTCTCCCTTCCATGCAGCTCCAGGTCCGTTCTCTCGTGGGAACCCCGGTATTTAGTAACTGGTTATGGTCTAACCATTATATATATTGATGTTTGTTTTACCTCCACAACTCAAGTGTGAGTTCCTTGAGAAGAATCATTACACCTACTCACCTTTTGACATGGACCTCCCTCTCTGCTCGGGTAGTTGGTGAATGAATATGTCATGAGGAACTGGGTACCACGATTTCTTACCCAGTACTCTTTGCTAGGTACCAGTTGATGGTATCGCCTACTGTGTAAAAAAAAACCCACTGAATCATTTGATTGATTTTTTTTCCCTAGTAAACCAAGACGAAGAAAACTGTATTACAATGTTGCTATGTGGAGTGGGAGCAAATCCCTACAACTAGCTTAGGAATCCCACAGAATCACGAGCTCCTGCATAAAAGCAAGCGATTGCGTCCCAAAGCCTACGCCAGCTTTTGGAATACAGGCTTCAGAACAAGGCCCTGGCCTCGGACTAGCTCACTGAGAGGGAAAGCTCGGCTCTCATTCTGAAAGTTCTGCCTTCTTTGGGAGATTCCTGCCTCAGGCAGCTTCCACAGAAGCAAAAAATAGCTCAGAGGAGACATCTGATTCTGCATCCTAATCTATGAGAACTGGTGGAACTCAGGAAGGCCTTGGAAGGAATGATTAGGAGGAAGGGAAAGGAAGGAACCGGCTAAAACTCAAAGCAATAGCTGTATTTAAAAAAGAAAGAGAGCGCCACACCTTTCCTAGCAGGTGAGTTTTATAGAGCCGTTCACTCAGAGATGCAAACCTCCAAATTTCTCTTCGGATCAAGGAAGAGAGGGATTTTGTCTTTTCTGGTGTTGTCACACTTCTCTTTAGATTCACACCTGTGCAGGATATACTGGGAAGTTTCTGGCTACTTCTCAAGTCCTTGTGACCCTCATTTCACCCTGCTTTGTTTATTGAAACGTAAACAAACCAACTGGATTGCTGTTAAGTTTGTCTGCCTCTTACTCACTTTCACGGGACCTGTTTATAACACATACTCAGTTGCTGAAGCCCCTGAGCACCCAAGCTAAACAACCAAATCCAAGTTCTTCACAACAGAGGGCGTAAATGTGCATGACCTGCCATCCGTCATGCTGGACTGACCTACAGAAAATGACACCTTAAGTGGAAAGTGCTTCAGCTATAAAGTCCTTATACATTTTGTTCAACAAAATGACTTCTGCTTTTCGCATTTACCAACTGAAGGGAAAAAAAGTGTTGACAAGTTACGTAGGAACAGTGGGCCACGACTGAATTTTTTTAGGACCCAACATGATGAAGAATGGAAGAAAGCTGACGTGCAGAAGATGGAGTGAGGCAGACTTGTATCTTTTCAGGGGGTCAAGTCATCTCCACTCTCTTCTTGATAATCCTTTAGAATAGAAGAGTTCCTGTCATCTACAAAAACATTATTTGTATCAACTGCACGTTCATTAGAGGCAAGTCCACATAAATTAGAAGCAATTTTAAGCCTGAGGGTTAGAAGAGGTCCTCACTGGATTATTAACAAGTAACTTCTGGACAATAACAAGGTTTTATTAGCTCCATTTTACAGATGAGAAAACTGAGGCTCAGAAATTAATTGACCAGCCCACTCTGATTTCAAATCCATATTCTAAGAATCCTTTACAACATATGCCCTCCTATGGATATAAATAAATGCCCACCTGGACAATACCTTCTTTTCTTCTCCACATCAATCCTTTCTTCTCCCCCACAGATCAGTGCTGAGAGCAACAAAGCTGCCCGGAGCTGATGATGCCACCACGTGACCAAAATGGTAACTGAAATGAACCAAACTTTACCTCACTTCTCCCATTTTTGCCTCTCAGAGGATCATGCAAATACTAGAAGCTCTTTCCCAAAAGTGTACAAATACACACACACACACACATACACACACACCTTCCATCTTTTAACTCCTTTCCTAAAAGCCTTCTTGGGTTTTCTATCATCTCTGCAGGACTGAGTCCAAACACCTTAGCTGGCAAAATCCCACACACCCACAGCTTCTGTTTTAACTTCAGCCTCTTAGAGGTCAGCATTCTGTACTCTTCTAGCCACTCTGAACTCACTATTTCCTGCACAGGCCCTTTAACAAGGCAACATTTTTATCAAAGCTATCCCTTCTGCTTGAAAAATGCCTTCATGGAGCGCCTGGGTGGCTCAGTTGATTAAGCGTCCGCCTTCGGCTCAGGTCATGATCCCAGGGTCCTGGGATCGAGTCCCACGTTGGGCTCCCTGCTTAGTGGAGAGCCTGCTTCTCCCTCTCCCTCTGACTGCCTCTTTGCCTACTTGTGCTCTCTCTCTCTCTCAGATAAATAAATAAAATCTTCAAAATAAAAAAAAGAAAAATGCCTTCAAGCCTACTCTCTACAATTCTTTGGACATATTGAACCAACTCCTATTTACCTTTCAAAATTCAACTCAAACATATCTCCTCCCCAGTAAAATGTTCTCTGACTCCCCCAGACAATTAGCTGCTAGGTTCACAATGCTCCCAGAAGCCCTCCCTCCACCCCTTTTTATTCCCATATCTATGCTTCAGCACCTATGATACTGTATTAGTCATTTACTCAACACTGGGTATCTATGGACCAGGCTCTGGAATATAGTAAGGTACCTCTGTGTTCCCCACTGCATTACACAGGGGCAGGAGAGCAGTAGGCAGTCAGAAAATGAATGCTGAATGAATAAGTGAAAGGAAGAACTACACACAAGATCTTCTCCAGTATCATCAGGAAAATCTCGATCCTTCTGCTTTCCTTTGACTCCATTTGTGATCTAAAAAAGCAAGTCAGGGTACAGCATACCTACACTATGGAAACCAAACACCATAAAAATCACAGAATCATCATCTTCACCCTCTAATGAAAGTAAATATGTACAGAGGTCCTTTTTCAATTTCCACAATTGTCTCTGTCTCAAGCACTGCCATTTCAGATAATCTTTTCTCTTATATTTAAATTATAAGTAAAGCAACAATCTTTTTGCCATTTATTTACTACAAACATATACAATTGCCCCAGAAAGTATGCACTGTTTTGTGTTTATGGATTGTACTTGTGAACCTTCATTTGTTACTCTGTTTCCATTGCAAAACATATTTCTAGTCCAAATGACAAAAGTCATGAACAAACAATGCCACACAACCTATTTCTCTTTAGGAAACTGCAAATAAAGTCAGTGGGTTCCATTTTTGCCATTTTTATGCATCAAAGGACCTATTAGCCTCAGAAACACTAACCTACAAACTGAGACTGGCCAGAAGTCTCAAGGTTAATCTGGGCTGGTGGCTAAAGTACTAATCTAGGATTTGAGGGTTCTAGAAATCAGCCTCTACTTAGGAAGCTGACCATTAGCAATACCCATTGACCAAATCTAGAGGGAAACACACACATACACACACACACACACACGCACACACACACACACCCATAGGGATTGACTCAACCATTTTTTTGGATCTCAGATGACCATAAACCTGAGGCAAAGGATAAACCAGTGAACCACTAAATTCTCAATAAATGCTAAATTTAAGAGACTAAAATGTTAGTATCAAAATACATCCCACAGATCTCAAACAAACCATGTTTAATGTGAAAAATTATCTCTCTCTATTTAAAGTCAGTCCTGGAGAAAACAGAGCCAAGTTCATACTATGACTAATTAAATTTTTTATTATGCTGAGATCATGCCTCAGATATGAATTTGGTTCCCATTCACCAAGGTTTAAAAATCTCTCAACACCAGAAGAAATATGTGTTTTTTAATTGATGATTACAAAGTAAAGTAAGTGATACATGATGCTTTTGGTATAGGAAACCTCAGCCAGCCAATGAATGAGTCATTCTACACAGTCTAGTTTTCTGAATGGGTAAGAGCTTTACACACCAAAACCGCCTTGGAGGTTAATTATCTTGAATGTCAATATAGTCAAAGTTTATGGCATATTTCCCTCTCTTCTCAAAGAGTGTATTTAAAAACGTACCCTTTTTGGTAGTTCACTCTCATTCATGGTAAACGGTAATTACCGATTTACATTATTACAGAGTAATGCCTGCAAGATCAGTTGAGGGCTCCTATCCTCACGTTCCCAAACTTTAGAGCTTCTGCTCCCAATTCTTGTGTCTAAAGTTAGAATGTTTCTATCTCTTTCCCGGTTGCCAAGCTGTCTGGGGTCACCTTGCACTGCTGGCTAGAGCAGCCCCTCCTCCCATTCTAAAGGTGCTACCCCTAATATGCTATGGATTATTTTTCACATTAAAAAAATGTTAGGATTGTTGTCTAAAGTAAGTATGTTCTGAGAAAGGGTTTGAAGTAGTCTCCCACATTTTCTGTCCTCTATTCTGATTGCTGAGTGGCATTTCTGCCCCTTTCCTTGTTCTTGGCTAGGTTCCAGATACATGAGAGAGCCATACTCCAGACATGGATAGACCATGACACATCTTGATGCTCTTTATGATCCCCATATAGAAGTAAACTGAGCCATCACACACTTCACTAATGAATTTCTGTCCTGGCCACACAACAAAACAAGTGCAAAGTTTTCCAAGGAAGCAAAATCTCCAGGTTGAATGATTAATTCAGAAACTGGAAAATGGTCCCTGTCTTACATAATGGCTCTAGATTTGGTACCTCTACAGCATTTGGCAGCATGAGCAGGTGGGCTTACACAAATAAGTGTAGTAAAATAAAATTTGGAGGGGTGGGGAGAGGAATTACCAAGTGAGTTTTAAAAACTCAGAGAAGTTCATTTTTTTCTTGGTTTATTAAATGGCAAGGTTTTTAAAGTAAGCAACTTTTTACACCACACACTGAATGCTTTCACTTACTGAACTGTTGCTACGTGGGGAAAAGTCTCCTTTAACTCAAAAGGCAAAAATGTTGCTCTAACACTTGAGTCGCCTAAAGATTAATTATCATTATTTGAAATAGTCCCTACAAGCAGTGAAGTCAAGCATTCAACATCAATTACTATACTGAAATCCTCTGCATTCTATAACACACGAAAGTTTACATAACCTTGCTTGTCAAACCTGAGAAAACAAAATCAAGCAGCTGAACCAGGCTACCCTGTCATATCAAGGACAGGAGTCGAGAGTAGATCATGGCTTTTCCTAGTTATGCTTCCACACCCTTATGAAGGAGGCTGGCCCTTCAGCTATTTATAAATGTGGAACTGAACAGAAAGGGCCCTGCCCCTGCCACCCCTATGAGTAACCGGGTGGGCTGTTTGGGCTCGGGCTGAATCCCAGTGGGGCCTGTGTGATCTCTCTCAGTGTGGCCTTCCACACTTGGCAGCACCGGGACCTCTGGGTTCGGTCCTGTCTGGTCAGGAAAAGGGCTGTAAGGATTTCCCGGCTGACTTCCAGCCTATGATTCTATATATGGAAACATCCCATCCAAGGGTTTTCAGCCTCAAGAGCACCACACCAGGGAGGAGGAGGAGTAAGGAGGAGGCCCGCTCTCCTCTTGCTGCCCTGAAGGCACACGCACTCACTTTAGTGTCTCCCAGGCCCTGCCGCCCTGGACTGGACCGTGTCATCAAATGGCAGCCCAGACCTCTGCTGAGTCTTGCAGGCTGGCAGCTTTAACATGGAACAGCTGGAAGAGGACCCTGCATTCTCTTCTCTGCCTAAACACTGGGGGCTCTGTTCACCCTCCTGCTGCAGCATGAACTAAAGAATTTCCCCTATCCAAAGTTACAACCAGCAGACCTTTCCCCATCCCCCAACCTCACCCCCACCTCCCCACTCCAGGATATAATTTCAGTCTGTCACCACACATGCTAGCAAATAGAAAACTGCTGAACCTTCCCAGTATATTCACTTTCTATACTAGTTGAGATGTCTGTAACTACTAGAAGAGTAATATGAAACAATTCTGTTACATTCAGTGAAGTTTTCCAACAAAAAGCATTACGGACCTTGATTCATGCCTGCTCTCCACCGAGACCCTTTCTATAAGATCCTTTCAACAAGATCCGTGTCAGTACGATAAGGTCGTGATTGATAAATATAACCCCATAGAATACAAACTGCAAATATCATTTTAATAGTCTGTAGTGTCACCTGCCTCTTAGTCTGAAGACAGAGCTCTAAAACTGGAATATCCATGGGGGAAAAATGAATAATAAAATTGAATTTCCATGTATTCCTCATACAGCCTAATCAAAGCTTGGCTTTCTGAAGGGCAGTCCGGCTTCTTCATATGTTGCTGAAATCCAGAAAGCCACGTTGCCCAAAAGAAGAAGAAGAAGGAAAAAAAAAAAACAAAAACAGAAAATCCAGACTCTACGTGACCTGACTTACTTATTTCCCAGGAAACTGCATGAGAGAAAAATCAATCATTCATGCTACCGTGGCTACCACACGGAATGGGCTGAAGGAGTTGACAGTGGGCAAAACCCCAAAGCGGCCAGCGGAGGTAAGTGGGCGGCAGGGAAGGGGGGGCGGAGGCGGCGAGGTGCCAAGGGCCCCGGGCTCGCGCCCTCCGTGCACGAGCCGAGAGGCGGCCGGGGGCGGAGCCCTGGCCGGAGGCTGGGAAACAGGAGCGGGTGGGGGAAGGAGGAAGGGGGGTAACAGGCGGGACAGCCGTAGCCGCGCACTTACCGGGGCTGTTGGCCTCGCCTTCGAGGACGTGCAGCTCGGCGCAGTCGGCCAGCGAGTGCTCCAGGCAGAGCTGGAGGAAGCGGGCCTGGGTCTGGCTCACGCGCTTAAGCAGCGACAGCAGCGCAACAGTCTGCTCGCACTCGTTCCAGCCCTTAAACCAGCCCGCCAGCACCCCGACCTGGTCGCGAAACATCATGGTTAGGGGGCGGCCCTCGGTCTACGAAGCCCCCTCGGCGCCCCAGCCCGCCCCGCCCGCCCCAAAGTTTGGCGGAGCCGCAGCCCCGCGGCCGCCGGAGACGCGTTCCGGTTCCAAGGTGGCTCTGGTGCCCGGACGCTGCAGGTACTGCCTCGGCTCCTGCCTCTTTCGTCTGGTTTCAGTTACGTTCCGGTGGTTCTGGCTGATTTCCCCAGAGATGATGACAGAAAGTAGCGCGGAAATGTTTCTTTTAAAAAAAATAACGATTAAAAAAAAAAATTCCCCACAAGGCACACAAACTGAAAGAATGCTCTCATTCCCCCCCCTTCTCGCAGCTTCGGGATGGTGATTTCCGGCGTCCCGGGGTCTCTTCCCCGCTGGGCGGCAGCTCGGGCCCTTCACACCCGCATTCCCGAGCGGCGATCACCACTGGAAGGAGAGAAAGGCTGCAGTGAGACCTCGGCCAGCGAGAGAGCGCGCCCGGGAAACGAGTGCATCAGAGGGGGCGGGGGGGGTGCGCCCCGCGGAGGGTTTGGTCCCCCAAATTCCGGCGGCCCCCTCCGCACCCGGATGCGCGAGAGGAGCTATTCCCGTTCTGGGAATGGCCAGAAGCCTCCTTCCCAGGTGCGGGAGGAGACCGCACGGCTTCCTGTTGCTGCCGCTGCGAACGGCCGGTGCTCCCCACACGCCCCACCCGGGGTGGCCTCGAGGGCTGAGCCTGCAGACGCCAGCACCAGCAACAGATCCTCGCGCGGAAAACTTGCAATGCGGCTGCGAAGGGGCGCGGGGGCGGGGGTGGGGGTGGGGGCTAACGCAAAACAGAGGCGGAGGCAGCAGCCGCCCGAGTTCCTTCCTCCTCCTCCTCCTCCTCCTCCTCTTATACCTCCTCCTCCTCTCCTCCTCCTCCACCACCACCTCCCAGGGAAGCAGCCGAGCGGCTGCAGCTCCATCTACAGCAACAGCCAGCATCTCCACCGCCAGGCGCCCCTCTGGATTTAGGCCGTGAGCAGCCGCGGCTGCAGCTCGAGACAAAAATAAACTCCCCACCCAGAGCTCCGCGCCCAGCGGGCGGAGGCGCAGCCGGAGCCCTGGCTCCCCCGCGCCGCGCCGCTCCGCTCCAGCCCACCCGGCAGGTCTCCGAGGGCCTGCTTTGCCCAGAGCGATCAGATGTGTGCGTGCGTGTGCGTTTGTGGGTACGAGCGTGTGTGCTTTCGGCATTCTGCTCTGACCGCCGCCGCCTACGGGCGGGTCCGGCCGGCCCAGCGCCTCGCTCGCGCTTCCCAGGCCGAAGACGGTACGGCCCCGGGCGCGCGCCAAGCGCGGAGACAGCCCGAGCCCGAAACACTGCTTCCCCCGGCGGGCAGGGCGGCTCCGCAGAGACTGCGGCTCCATGCCGCCCGCACACGCCCCCCAACGACCGCAAAGAAGAAAGTTCAGCTTCGGGGGCTCCCAATCCTATCCCTGTCGGGGTGGCGGAGAGAAGAGCCCAGCGGCTCTGCCCTTGAGGGGCCGCTCGCTGCCAGCCTCCGGCTTCCCGCCTCCCAGAAGTTCTCGGGCAGAGGGGGAACTCTCTCGGGTAGGGGACCCCCAGTGACCGGCGGGTCCCCTCCCGGGGTCTCAAGGGTGGGGGCGCTCACCTCGGCGCGGCTCATCCCGGCTGCTTGGGGCCCCACGCGTGGGTCGGGGGCCGCGGCGGCTCTCAGCGGGGTTGCGGGCGCCCGGAGCGTGGGCCGCGGGCCATGCCGTCGGGGCGGGCGGCGCTGAGAGAGTGCGGCGCTGCGGGTCCGGGCCGCCGCCGCCGCCGCTGCTGCTGCCTCCAGTGTCGGCTCGGGGAGGACTGAGCCGCCGGAGCCGGAGCTCCCCACATGCTACTGATTAACATACACCATTACATCATGGGCTTGGCAGGGAGCGCCCGAGAGGGGGGAGAGGAACCCGGGCGGCGGCGGCGGCACGCGGGGGGGGAGTCGGGGGGAGGATCCCCGGACCCGGCCGGCGACGGGGGTGGGGGGGAGCAGATTCCTAAGTGGGGACCAGAAAAGGGGAGGGGAGCGGAGAGGGAGGAGCCGGATGGCGCAGAGGGGTCGGGTTGGAAGAACCGCCCGGCAGAGGGAAGAAGTTTGGGGAAGGGGAGGGGTCCGAGTGAATTCCTCCCCCGGCCGCCAGCGAGTTCTGGAGAGGTCGGGGCCCTAGAGCCGCGGGAGTGCAGGCAGTAGAGGACCCGAAGGGCGCTTGAGAGGGGGCGGTGCTGCCACCGGCTGCTCGTCCTTGGGAATGTGGTTCGCCGACTCGGGTGACCCCTGGGTCCTACTGGGGTCCGGGGGGTAGCAGATCGGCTTGGCCCCCGGGCGGTGGAGACCCGGGGTCACTGCCGCGGGGGGGGGGGGGCCTGGGCGGGTTCCGGGGGTCGTGAAGCAAAGGGCGAAGGAAACCGAGGGGCGGTACGCAGAGCTGGACGTGCGTGGGTGCTGGGCTCCATGTGGCCCTCGTCCGAGGGGCGCGATCAGTGCCCGGCCTGATCACCCCTCACCGGGCTCTGGCCTTGGCGGCCCTTTGCTCTTGTCGGCGGACTCGCGGGCGACCCGACGCCCCTCTTGGGCCTCGCTCTCCCCTGGGGAAGCCGCCCGACTTCTGGGGCCAGCCTGGGAGCTATGCTAGGCGCGCGGGCTGTGGCCGCGGGCCCGGAGTGGAGAAGAGCGCCGCCCTGGGCGGCAGGAAGGCAAGCGAGGCCACCTGTCAGCGCGTCTGAGTCCCCTGGCTGGGCAGTTTACCTGGACCGGGACAGTGCGCGAGGCCCAGGCCGGGCCTGGGTCAGAGGTCCACATGCGCGGGAGAGAATAGGGGGGTGCGGCGGGGAGTGGAGAGGCACCGGGTGGGCTGCACGAGTGCTGCCGGCTAGTCTCGAAAGTAGAGGATTAGTTAAAAATCCCCTAAACCCTAAAAATCGCTGTACCTTCTATTATCAGGTGAATATTCACGGGTGGACTTGATGGTCAAATCCGGCTATCTCCGTGTTTTCAGTGAAATACTGAGCCCCTCTCCAGTAACTTGAAGCTTTGTTTATAAAAGAGTACTTCTGAGAAATCAGTGAAATGCGCGCTTCAGACCCAGCCTTCCCTACTCCCGCTAACACAATATTTTTGTAGATAAAGTATTTGAGATATTATTCCACTAATTAACATTTCCGTTTTTCAACTCCAGCATATGTCGCTGGAATTTCAATCCTGCCTTCCTTCCTCAAACCTAGTTTCTGCACCGTTTACTTCGTGTCAGACATGTGACAGCACCTAACTCTCTGTTGGGGGTATTAAACAGTCTTGTGGGGAGCTGCAAAAGTTTAGGTGTTATCATTAAAATAGGGTATGTGAGTAATTTTTTAAGTTCATTATTAACCAGCCAGGAGAAGCATCTGCATAATTTAATGAATATTTTCCCTAAAATTGAGACTTCTAAAGTCTACGTTTTAGTTTTGTTTTGTTTTGTTATTAGAGAGGCAGAAAGTCTTGTCATCATTTGCTCCAAGACATTACTATCCATTAGCTAGTCCTTAGTAATAACTTCGATCAGGAAATGGGGAGGAGGGTTAGAGCAGTCTACCCTGGTATATACCTTGTTATCAATGGAAGCCAAAGTACGAGTTCCACATCTGAGGCTTTTGAAATCGCCAAGGGTGATTTTTGTTAAGAAAGTGAAAGAAATGTCAGTTTCATTAACTTATTTATTGTCACCTGCATATTACTGAAGGAATAGTAAAAGTAAAAAACAAAACAAACCCAACAAACCTTAAGGCAAATTTTCAAGAATTCTTATGCTGAAGAAAGAAGACACTGCCACCTATTGGAAAAATGTAGTCCTTACAGCAGCCTTTAACCTAGGAAAAGATCTTGATTTAGCTAATTTTTGACCTATTTTTAAGAAATACAAAGATAAGCATGAATGAGTTACCAGTCCCCCTTGTTTATGTGGGTTCACAATACTCGTAATTTCCCTTGCCTCTGGGCCTTTTCTCTGATGAGAAAGGGAGAATAGATAAAACCCAGTGATGCTGCTTCATTATTCTGAGGAGTAAAGTCAAGACTCCAAAGGAAGGAAAATAATACTATCAGCTAAATATATATTTTTGTATTAAATGTAGAATTTTTCCATATGAACCTGTGTCCAGTTTTTATGGGTAATTAAGAAGTGGCTTGGAATGCCTGAGTGGCTCAGTTGGTTAAGTGTCTGCCTTCAGCTCAGGTCATGATCCCAGGGTTCTGGGATGGAGTCCTGAGTAGGGCTCCCTACTCATTGGGGGGTCTGCTTCTCCCTTTTCCTCTGCTGCTCCCCTGCTTGTGCTCTCTCTCTCACTCTCTCTCTTTCTCTGACAAATAAATAAAATCTTTTGAAAAAAAGTGGCTAACAAGTACTAAAAATCTACACCACTTGGAAAAGGAATGAAAATATGAGCTAAAAGAGATTATTAATATGCCTATGTTCACTATTTTTCTATTTATTCATTTGAAAAATACCTATGGTTCACCTACTTTGTTCCAGGCACTGAATCAGGCAGTGAGTACACAGAGCACAGGTACTAAGTCCATAATGGTGTATCAACCAGAAGATTTTCTGTAAATTAGCATTCTTTTAACATTCTTTTGCTTTTCTCCTTCCTAGAATCTGGGAAGGGAAGAAATTGGTGTTTGCTTAGTGAATAATACTTTTGATCAAATAATTCATGTTCAAATGTTTCAAAGATGACTAAGTACAGATAAATCAGTGCTATGTTTATAAATCACTGCTTAACAAAATGTCTAGGTAGGGGCGCCTGGGTGGCTCAGTCGTCACACGTCTGCCTTCGGCTCAGGTCATGATCCCAGAGTCCTGGAATCGAGCCCCACGTCGGGCTCCCTGCTCAGCGGGGAGCCTGCTTCTCTCTCTCCCACTCCCCCTGCTTGTGTTCCCTCTCTCACTGTGTCTCTCTCTGTCAAATAAATAAAATCTTTAAAAAAAAAAAAAAAAGAAAGAAAATGTCTAGGTATTGGGGTGCCGGGGTGACTCAGTTGGTTAGGTGTCTGCCTTCAGCTCAGGTCATGACCCCAGGGTCCTGGGAGCCTGCTTGTCCCTCTCCCTCTGCAGCTACCCCTGCCTGTGCTCTCATTCTCTCTCTGTCAAATAAATAAATAAAACCTTCGGAAAAAAAAAAAGATGTCTAGGTATTGTTTGTATCAATAAGATATCTCCAGGAGCCCATGTCTATATATTTTAAATTCACATTTTTTCTAGTAGTAATAAGATAAAACAAGAAAAGGAAGTGCATTAGTTATAGAGATAAGTCATCTTTATTTGCTGTATGAATTAGCAAAAGTATTAGTCTCCACATAAAGGCAAAAGACAATGAATAGTTATCATTCAGTCATTTATATATATTGAGTATTTATTCTGTGTCAGGTCCTCAAGATACAATATTGAAGACAGATGGTGTTTTCTATCTAACATAAAAGCATATGTATAGGGCGCCTGGGTGGCTCAGATGGTTAAGCGTCTGCCTTCGGCTCAGGTCATGATCCCAGAGTCCTGGGATCGAGTCCCGCATCGGGCTCTCTGCTCCTTGGGAGCCTGCTTCTCCCTCTGCCTCTCTCTCTCTGTCTGTCTCTCATGAATAAATAAATAAAATCTTTAAAAAAAAAAAAAAAAGCATATGTATATATACACACACATATAATTTGTATTTAATATATAAATATAGTATATTTAATTTATAAGGAAAATGTAATAATAAAACAAATGGTAATAAACAATAATAAAATAATAATAATAAACAAAAATGATAAAAAAATAAAAATTTCATATATCCATTACATATTAAAATATATTTTATTGCATATATGCATAGGAAAAGGTGTTGAAAAGATTTCCACCAAAATGGTAACTACTCATGATTTTCTCTGGATGGTAGAATTACTGAGGATTATAATCTTGTTTCTCTATATTTTCTAATTTTTCTACCATATGTACAAAAGTTGAAACAGAACAAAACACTGCATAAGCTCAGGACCACTGCCTAAACTTAAATTTAGAAAGTATCCTAAAAAAACCACACTGTAAAAATTACGTCTTCAACTTCCAATCATTGTTTAGGGGTCTGTTTGCTTCCTCCCTAGGTCTTGTCTCAGCCTCATGACTAAATCTCCCGGCCTCAACTCTATAGTCTTTCCAGGCCCTGTTCAGACACTTCCTGTGGTTTCTGAATCAACATTGAATACATTCCAGGCTCTTTGGCCTGAAATACAAAGACTCCAGCATTTGGCTACTATCTGCTGCTCTGGACTTTACTTCCGAATTTCATTCACTAATTCGTTCAACAAGAAGTACTTATTGAGTATAAATCACTGTGCTGGGCAAATAGAGGATACAAAGGTAGAAGGAAGGCATGGTCTCTTCAACCTCTAGGGGAGAACACAAACTATGCATGCACACACACTTCACTAAAAGGTACAATACTCGGGGTCTAGGGAAAGACCTCCCACAGCGTTGAACGAGACCAATGGAGGCAGAAATTTTGCCAGAAAATTCAGAAAAACACTATGCATCCGGTGCATTTTGAGTTGGTGCTCATTGGATGAATAGTTTCAACAGAGATGGGCAAAATTTTAAACACTGATAGCATCTGGTGGGAGCCAGGTTGTATAGATGTTTGTACTAGTAAAGTGTCCTGAGAACTCCGTGTTTCTATACTTTCAGTCCACGTTTCTTCTAGGAGTAATAAGATTAAACAAGGAGAAGAAATGCAGGCCTTCCCAGACTTTACTGGGAAGATCCAACAGTATCTACTAAATTAGGCATATCCTTTAACCTGACAATCTCATTTTTAGGAATCTATCCTACTGAAGCTATAGCATCATTACTACAAGGTATACAAAAATATACAAGAATCTTAATACAAGAATGTTAATTTTAGCATTGTTTATGAAGCAAAACACTAGGCTGCTTATCTGTAGAGGAATGTATGAATAAATTATCAAACCTCCATACTATAAATCTTTTACAGCTATTTTTAAAAATGAGTTATAGTTGGAAAAATGCATCAGAATATGATGGATTGATGGATAAATAGAGGGATACATAGGTAAAGTAATATGTGATAAATATGACAAAATGTTAATTGTAGAATCTAGAGTTTATAGGTGTTTAACATTCAATTCTTCCAATTTTTTTATGTGTTCATGTTTATAACAAATTGTTGGGAATCAAAATGATAAGTCAAATTTCATGTATTGGTCTAGAAATAAGCTTATGTAAAGTTGTAGAATAATGTCTATGCTATGATTCTGTTTTTGTGGTTAAGAGACCCACCTCTAAAGCAAGAGTCTTAGGTCTTGGAACACAGTCCAACACATCCTAGCCATTTGACCTTTCACTAGTCACTTCCCACTCTGTGCTTAGTTTCATTGGTAACAAATCTACCTCATTATTGTTATGAGTAAATAAGTTAATACATTTAAGTTTCTCTAAAACAGTACAGGCATATAGTAAGTGTTCGATAATGTTATTATTAAATACGATTGTTTGAGAGGGGAAAGAGGTTATGTGGGATGGGAGAGAGCAAACAAATCTTTGTCTCTATAAATACGCTATAAATACAAATATACATAGATTTGTATGGGACTGTTTGTTTGTATGTTTGGTACAACCCCACAAGAGAACAATCAGACAAATCCAGAAAGAGGGCCATTCTCCAAGACAACTGGTCTGGAAAAAATGGTGGAAGGACTGTTCTAGATTAAAAGAGACAAAAGGCACATAACAACCATATGCAATGTGTTATCCTTGATTGCCTCCAGGTTTGAAAAAAATAGCTATAACACATATTACTTTTAGGGGATAATTGGGGAAATTTTGAGCATAGGCTTGGAATTAGCTGATATTAAGGCAATTATTATTAGCTTTGTTAGATGTGACTATGATATTGTGGTTATGAAAAAGAATACTCTTTTGTTGTTTTCTAAGGATATTCATACTGAGGTGTTTGGTTGAGGGGTCAAGGGGTCAAGATGTCTGCAGCTTACTTCGAAATTGTTCAGCAAGAGGTGCCCAGGTGGTTCAGTGGGTTAAGGATCTCAGCTCAGGTCTTGATCTCAGGATTATGAGTTCAAACCCCGTTTTGGTCTTGAAGATGGGCATGGAGCCGACTTTAAAAAAAAGAAAAGAAAGAAAGAAAGAAATTGTTCAGCAAAAAGGTACATCGATAAAATGAATGTGGCAAATGCTGAACCAGGTAGTGAGTGTAATGTGAACTATCCTTCCAAGGTTTCTATATGTTTGAAATTTTTCTTTTCTTTTTTTTAAATATTTATTTATTTATTTTGTGGGGGAGGGGCAGAGGCAGAGGGAGAGAGAGAACCTCAAGCGGACTCTCCACTGAGCACGGAGTCAGATGTGGGGCTTGATCCCACAACCTTGAGATCATGACCTGAGCCGAAATCAAAAGTCCGATGCTTAACCGACTGATCCACCCAGGCGCCCTATGTTTGAAATTTTTCTTAATAAAAAACTGAAAAACAAAGTTAAGTAGAAAGGTTTTAAAACACAGAGGTGGGATTTATGAACAGCATTTGCAAAGGCCAGGAGATGTGCAAGTTCATAGTAAATGCTGTCAATGCTTTGGTGTTAAGAACAAAGGCATGAGTTGCAATAATGTTAAACTGATGGGGTATTTCTCAAAGTGGGGGTCCAGGAATCTTGCTCATTAAAATCACCTGGGAGCTTATTTTAAAATGCAGATCTCTGAGTTCCTCTGTAGATGTCATGAATCAGGATCTTAAAGTTTCTATGTGAGTCTCAATTACAGTGCTTACTAAGCTTCCGCTGTCATAAGATGAATCCAGACTGTTTAGTAACATAACAGGCCCTTTACCTGATAATTCTGATTCATTTGGGCTGGGGCTTGAGAATCTGTATATTTAGAAAATGCTCTGTTATCTTGTGATTGGATTAGTTTAGAAAACACTGAGTTAGAAAATTCTGAAGAGCCTCAAGGTAGAGTTTCCTAAACACACTTGGTAAGAATCACCTGGGCTGCTGGGAGAAGCCACTCATACTTGCAGCCTTCATCAAAACTTCCTAAACAGAATCTTCTGGGGCGGGCCGGGGGGGGGGGGGGTGTGGTGGTGGTGGTCTGGAAGTCCATATTTTTATCAAGAGCCCCTGGTGATTCTTGAGATCAGGCAAGCTGGGGAGTATCAGCACACAGGTATGCAAAACCATCTGAAAGAATGGCCTGTTGAAGCGGTGGGGTCAGCCACAGAAGCAGTAAGAGGAGAGGGCCCATGCAAGCTCTCTCTAGATGAAAGATAGCACCTTTCACTTCTTGGTCATTCAGGTACATCTCTACGTGTCCTAGTCCCCACATTCCAGTGCCAAGAATCTGATTAGAGCTTGTCTTCCCAAATGGAGTACCTACAGATGAAAACGTGCTGGTGGGAGTGTGCAGATTTTTGGTGCCCTTGGAAGTTAAGAGTTCTCACTGTCAATTAATACCCAGACATGCTAGATGTATGCAAAAATCTCACAAACGTGCTAAATATATGTCAACCCCTGAAAGACGGAGCAATCCTTTCTTTTTCTTTCTTTCTTTCTTTTTCTTTCTTCTTTCTTTCTCTTTCTTCTTTCTTTCTTTCTTTCTTTTTTCTTTCTCTTTCTTTCTTCTTTTTCTTTCTTTCTTTCTCTTTCTTTCTTTCTTTCTTTCTTTTTCTTTCTTTCTTCCTTCCTTCCTTCCTTCCTTCCTTCCTTCCTTCCTTCCTTCCTTCCTTCCTTCCCTCCCTTCCTTTCCTTCTTTCTTTTTTCCTACAAAAAGGAAAGCCCTGATGAATTTGTAGGGTAAGTATGTCCCTTTGAATGTTTCTTGGGAAATAACTCAGACATCACTCTTCAAACAACTTCACGCTCTACTTCCCCGTGAACTTCTAGCATATTTAGACAAAGAGGAATATCTGTCACTGAAATAACGTTTTTAGAGCCCTAGAGTGGACTCTCAACCACACATGCTAGAAATATGCCCTGCTTGATCTCACCAGCTGCCCTGCTTTACCTCATTTCAGTTGCAATCCCCCGCCCCCCGCCGGCTTATGTTCAGTTCCTCAAATGGGCCGAGCTCACTGTCTTCTGGAGGACTTTGCACTTACTATTCCTGGAGAACTATGTCTTTCTGGCTCTTCATCCAGCACTTCAAAAGGTTGACTCCTCCCTTTGCTCAAATGTCACCTTTTTAGAGAGGCTTTTCAGACCACACTATCTAAAGTAGTGGCCCTTTCCTTCCGGGAGAAGGTACCACAAGGGAGACTGTAGTGCTTATTCATTTGTTTACCGCTTCATTCTCTCTCTCCACACGCCAGATTTTAAGCTCCACAAGTGTAGGGACCGGCTCAGGACCATCACTGTCTTTCCGGGACCTATCACACAGAAGTGCACAGTCAATATTTGTGAGTGGAATGAACAAGTCTCAGGGTTAGAAGCTACCTCAGAAGACCCCAGGTCCAGTGCCCCGTCCTGTACTTAAATACCCTCAAACTGTATTTTGAGACCCAGTCCATGAGCATGTTTTTACCTAAACTGCGACAAAACAAGAGTAGCAAGGACAATGTTTTTTCACTGTTCTAAATGTATTTAACTCAAAGGGCTTCACTTTGAGATTATGCTCTTCTTAGTTTTGGGGGTTATTAAAGTATCTTATATTAAATGACAGTGGTAGTAAGGAGTATTTGGCTATTAATGTCTTATGTGGAGAAATAAAAAAAAAAACTTTGGGTGACTTTAGTTGGTCTCCTGGTTTTTCTGGCCCATGAAATTCAGAAGTCTGTAGGTCAGAGGTCACATCATTCCCTCTAAGTGGCTGTTTCCGGGGGTGGCCATTGACATGGATGATTATAATGTGCTTTCTTTAAGTCCTCTGTTGTGTCTCTGTAACTTGCACCCGTGGCAGCCATAGGCTCGCACTGGTCAGCTCTCCTCCAAGGGTCTGCCCCGGGATGGTGTGGCCGACTCCAGCTGCTGCCTCTTTCCTCAGGGACACCCCACGCACTTAGTAGAGACTTTCTCAGAACTGTGCTGTGGTCTGAGGCCCTTCCTTCCCACTCCTTCTTCCCTCTCTGTTTTCACGGTCCTCATCTGAAGGCTGTCCCTGCCCGGTCCTGCTCCCTCCCCATGGAACCTTCCTGGGCATTTCCCCCCAATAAATGGCTTACACGTCTAATCTTCTCTTGGCATCTTCTTGGAGGACCTTCCTGAACAGACATCCTATCCACTGGCTTGGAGTGACCCTGGGAATGAGACAAAGGATTCCAAATGTGATCTGACCAGCTATGCAACCAGGGACAGATGACAATCTTATTTCACCACCTATAAAATGGAGAAAATACTACTCATCTCTCAGGGTTGTTGTGAGACGTGAGTAAATAACATGGGCAGTGCCTCCCAGTGCTTGACACTCAGTAAAGGCAATGACCTGTCCCCCACACACCGTTGCCCTGAGGGTACGGAAATGTCTGTTCAAACGTTGTTCTGATCTATGAAGAAGTGTTTTATAGGTTCAAGGGAAAAGTGAACAGAACTGTAGATTTTTTGAAAGTTGTACATTTTAAGGACCTGAATGAAGGTCTCCTAGGGTTATCAGTGTGTAATATCAGACAATCACATGTAAAATGAGCTCGCTCTAGGGCAAGTTCTAACTTCCAAAGAGCAGATGATTAGGCTGTTGTCTGAGAGGAATGGGATTTAGCTGAGCTAGAAACGTCGCTGGCAGGTGGGGGAACCATTTCCTGATGGAAGGAGACGAGTGCAGGTGGTTCTCTGTCCTCTGTCCTCAGGAAAGGTACAGAACCACTGATGTGCATGCTGGTGAGAATAGGCTGTTCAGGTGGAGATGCAGAGAAGGAATTGACAATAAAAATATTAGACTTGGGTGAGTGAACAGAAGTGCCAGGACTGAGGAAGTTTGAAGACTGATTTAATATGAACCAAGTCAGCATCTGCATCAGACAGAACTCTGTATTTGCCACTGGGGTCTAGCATGCTTCCTGAAAAGCAGACATAGCTCTGGCAAAGTAGTTTCTGCATTAAAAGTACTATTTAGGGGAGCCTGACTAGCTCAGTCAGTGGAGCATGTGACTCTTGATCTTGGGGTGCTGAGGTCAAGCCCCACATTGGGCATAGAGCTTACTTAAAAAATATAGTATTTATACACAATTGCAAGGTTCTCTCATAAGCTCATTAGAAGGCCTGAACATAACTGGCACATTACTTGCACTTAGGAAGTACTTGATAAATATTAATTTTTCTTCTTTCTATGCCCAGGTTAGAGTGTGTTCATTTGGTTACTTTACATCTTGGGTCTGCCTCACACAGAGACTTGCTTGATTCACTCTTCAAAGACATGCTCTCTCAAAATCCATGCAATGAGGCCTAGGACAGGATTGCCAGGGCTTGAGTCAGGATTGGAGGGGATGAAGAGAGAAATGTGGAGGAAGGAACCGCAGAACTGGTGACAGATGGAATGTGGGAAGGCTAAATCAGGAGTCAGGTTTGCGAAGATAGCAACAGTGAAAGGCAAGCCGGGTAAGGCCCAGGATCCGTGGTTTAGGAGACTACACTTGAGTTCAGCTCTCATCAGAAGAAGCTCAGAAACATCTCAGTGTTGGCAGGGGCACACATTCAGATGGAAAGCCGGCATTCTGTGAGCCCAGGGCAGGGTGGTGATTGCCTGCACCAGCTTCCCACATCCCGAGTACACTCTCACGTGGCATCATGGCTCAGTCCAGGCCAAAACCCGAGCTCCTAGCTGGCCCCGGGTCAACCTGGCTGGGCAAGACTCAGGTAAGGCAGGGGGACTTGAGGAATTGGCTTTCGCTTTTCATTAAAGTTCTTAATTCTCTCAGGATAGTTTTCAAATTTTCTTCAGTTCCTCCATTTAAAGAATTCTCCCCCCCCCAAAAAAGACTTCTTAAACCCAGTTTTAGGTAAATAGAATGCCACTATCCAAAGCCCTTGTTGAGCAGTTATGATTAGTTACTGTTCAAGAGTCCAACCAGAATGTGAGCTAGACAAGTATGTTTAATCCAGGAAGAAAGTGGCTTTTATTTTTATTGTGGTAAAATATATAAACAAAACATTAAATTTATCGTTTTTGTAAACGATTCTTAAGTGTAAAACTCAGTGGCCTTAAGCACATTCACATTGTACAGCAAATCATCACTATTTCCAGAACTCTTCATCATCCCAAACTGAAACTCTGTACCCATCAAAAAAACCAAATCCCACTCCCCCCTGTTCCCTCAGCCCTTGGTAGCCAGTACCCATTCTCTGTCCCTACAATTTATTTGCCTATTCTAGGCACCTCATAGAAGTGGAATCACACAATGTTGTCCTTTTATGTCTGTCTTCTCACTTAGCATAATGCTCTCAAAATTCATCCATGTTGTGGTACGTATCAGAATTTCATTCCTTCTTAAGACTGAAGAATATTCTAAGAAGAAACCTTTTCAAACAGCTTTCTCTAAGATGGAGTTAGATAAGAGGGGGTTCACTCTAGTTTTTAGAACACTCAGTCAGGAACACTACACTTTTTACTGATTTCTAAACAATATAATTCAAACCAATTTACTGGTATGGTTATTTAAATAAAATATAAATACTAGCAAATAAGACACAGTTTCAAACACAGATGCAGATGGATTCACACTTTTTAAAAATAAACAAATGTGTGAAGAATTAATTATAGTTTTTTTTTACAGTAAAACATCTCACGAGGTATCATAGGTAAATTTTCAAATAAATACAGTCAGAAGGTTAAAGTAAGCATTGCAAAACTACTCCTACTTACAGCATTTATATAGGTCAGAATTACAAAAGTGGGACCTCAGACCTTTTGGAGGGATAACTTGTCCCAGATTGGCATAAGAGAGTAAAAATCACTTGTTCTCATCAAATCTTTATTCTACTTTGGTTATTAATTTAAGAATTGCCAGTATCTTTTCAACTAAAAGTGCAATTGAAATGTGTCCCCAGATTTGAAAAGTTGAAATTTTAAAATGTACAAATCTAGGGTCATATTTCTTTTTTTAAAAAAAGATTTATTTATTTTGAGAGAGAGAGAGAGAGTGGGGGGTAGGGTCAGAGGGAGAGGGAGAGAGAGAATCTTGAGCAGACTTCCCTTGAGCGTGGAGACTGATGCAGGGCTTCATCTCATGATCCTGAGATCATGACCTGAGCTGAAATCAGGAGTCAGACGCTTAACCGACTGAGCCACCCAGGCACACCTTGGGTCATATTTCTATAGTCTAAGCAAAGATCAGACTCCCCTTCCCCAATATTCTTTTTAAAATTTATTTAATATTATGTTTGTTTATAGATTTTGTGGTACTTGTATTTGCAATTTGTTACACTTTCCCCCCAGTGCTCCTTGCAGCAACCTCTGTATGATGAGAAGATCCCACCATTGCCCGCACCAACAACTACTGTTGCACAGGATGTGTTAGATTAAATATTGATTAATCCCACATTTTCCACATCCTCAGAATGTTCCCAGTCAGAAAAGGTAGGAGAAACTGCCTGGTTACGTATTTAAATTTTATTGCAAGATTTTTTCAAAGCCTTTATTAAGCTAATGTTCATTATGCCTCTTCTGGAGAGTATAGTCTAGGGCAGACCCTAAATTTACTTGAGCCCAGAACCCATTCTTCATTGTGTAGTCTTGTAGTATAGCGTTGCTTGGAATATGTTTTAGGAAATGCTTGGCTCTGATAATAGGGTCGAGAAAAGCAATAAAAATGATGAAAGAATTTTTAAATTGTATCTACAGTTCAGTGATGAAAAACCATGTGTTTTTCAGACGATGTAGGAAGGTGACTAGTGACTAAGAGTACAAGCTTCAGGCAAAATAAAATACAGCAAAACTGCATTCAAGTCCTCACTCTTCCATCATCAAGTAGCTGTGTAATATGGGCCATTTAGCCTGTTGGTCTCAGTTTTTGGTCTACTTTAGTAAATTGAGCGAGAATTATGGGAGGTAATATCTAATTGTATCAATTAGACTGTAGCCGGGAGACAAAAAACACAACAATCATTTTATCAGAGATTATTAATATAAAGAGCCGTTAACTGAAAAGTCAAAAGGAAAACATGAAGGTATTTTAGAGGCAGCAACTGCAGAGAGCAGCTACCATCCCCAGGGCTGGAGAAACAAAGTAAAGAAGTTGGAATTACAAGAACGGAGAAGTTTGGAGGAGGGGCCTCCCAGAGCTGAACTTCTCAGACCACTGAGGACGGGGTGTTGATGGGCTGGGGCTGGTGTCCTGAGGGAGGAGGTGAGGAAGCAGGGTTGGCAAATGTCAGAAGAATGGCAATGGGGATTCAGCTGCTGCTCCTGGAATCAACCACCACTGCCCAGTAGACTGAGGTAATGCTCTCGAAGGAACAGGAAGCCCACAGGAAAGACACAGGAAGGAGCAAATCTTTTCTTCCTCTTATCTGCCAGTCTTCCTCTGTCGCTCTGATTTGCAAAGCTTTAAAGCAGTCCACTGGGGAAGCATAAATGTGGTCTACAGAGTCTTACCCCAGCGTCACAAAGCAGAGAATAGAAGGACGGGTCTGGGGCTGAGAGGCAATATCTTCATCACTGGCACAAACACAAAGTGCTTAGATCATAGAAACTAGACAACAACTATTCCTCCTCCTAACATGACTAATTGACTCAGTCCTATACCTGGTACAAATTTGCAGAATTTCTGTAGGACGTAGCTATGATAAACACAGAAGAGACTAAATGCTAGAGGTTTAACCAATTACATAAAACAAACAAGGTAAGCATACTGTCACATCTTAAACTTAAAGTGTCTAAAATAGAACTCGTGATTTTGCATAGCCCCTTCCCCAAATGTGTTCCCCTTTGGTCTTTTAAAAGTGCAATTCAAACAAGGTCACCTCCCTATTTGATTCTAATATCTTCCCACTGCATAGAAGACAGTCCCAGCTCCTGCCATGGCTAATAAGGCCTGTCCTCTTTCCAACCCCATCCACACGGCTCCTCCTCATTTTGTCAATTCCAGTCACACAGGCCTTCTCTCTGTTTCTCCAACACACAAGCTCTTTTTCACTTTGAGCCATTGCACTTTTCATTTCTTCCACCCAAGTGCCAGACCTACCACCACCACCACCAGATGACTAGTCTCCTATCAGTCTCTGGGCCTTCTATCTTGACCCCTTCCTTCTCAACAACATACCAGTTCATTCTCCACATTCAGCCAGCTAGCTCTCTCTTTTTTTTTTTATAAAGAGCAACTCAGATAAGGTCACCTCCTTGCTTGAACTCTTCAGGGTTTTCCCATTGTTGTTGTTGTTTTTAATAAAACAAATCAAGTTACTTCTGATTAAAACCCTTCAATGACTCCTCTTTATTTCATAATAAAGCTTAACTCTTATCAAGGCCTTCCTGATCTTGCCTCAGTTTATCCAATGATACCCACTCTTGTCACTGCTATTCAACATTTTGTCAAGTGCTTTTTCTGCATCTATTAAGATGATCTTATGACTTTTATCCTTCATTTCGTTAATGTGGTGTATCATAATCATTGATTTGCATGTTGAGACATCCTTACATCCCTTGAATAAATTTCACTTGATCATGGTGGATGATTGTTTTATGTGTTGTTGAAGTTACTTTGCTAATATGTTTTGAGGATTTCTACATGCAAAAGAATGTAGTTGAACCCCCTTCCTCAAAGTATATATAAAATTTAACTCAAAATTATTCATAGACCTAAATGATAAAACCCTTGAAAGAAAATATAGGAGTAAATCTTTGCAATCTTGACTTAGGCCAAGTCTTCTTAGATATGACACCAAAAGCACAAGTAACAAGAGAACAAATAGGTAAGTTGGACTTCATCAAAGTTAAAAACTTCTGTGCTTTAAAGACTACCATCAAGAAAGTGAAAAGACAACCAAAGGATGGGAATATATTTGCAAATCATATTTCTGATAAAAGACATATCTAGGATATACGCTCTTACAAGCCAGTAATAGAAAGTCAACCCAATGGGCAAAAGATCTGAATAGGTATACAAATGACTAATGACTAATAAACACATGAAAACATGCCCAACATCACTGAGCTATTAGGAAAATGCAAATCAAAACCACAGTTATACTGTGAATGGTGGTTGCCAGGGGCTGGAGTGAGGCTGGTAGAGTTTCAGTTTTGCAAAATAAAAAAGTTCTGGAGATTTGTTGCACAAGAATGTGAATATACCTAACACTACTGAACTGTACATCTAAAAATGGTTAGGATGATAAATTTTATATATTTTTTAACCACAATTTTAAAAGTCTAAATTATTTTTAAAACCCCACAATTATACCACTTCTATCCACTAGGATGGCAATAATCAAAAAGATAATGAGTGTTGGTGAGGATGTGGAGAGATTGGAACCTCTTTGCATTGCTGGTAAGAATGTAAAATGGTATAGCTACTTCAAAAAACATTTGGGAAGTTCCTTAAAATGGTCAAAATAGGATAATATGACCCAGCACTTCCACTTGTTGCTACATATCCAGAAAGAATTAAAACATATGTCCACCCAAAAACTTGTAACCAATGTTCACAGCAGCATTACTCACAATAGCAAAAAAGTAGAAAAATCCAAATGTCCATCAACTGATAAATGGATAAGCACAATGGGTATATCTATGTAATGGAATATTATTTGGCAGTAAAAAAAATAAAATGCTGATTCATGCTATAACATGGATAAACCTTAAAAACATTATGTCAAGTGATGTTTTGTGGTCAATCACAACAAGTCACATATTGTCTAATTCCATTTGAGATTCTACATGTGATTCTATTCCATGAACTGTCCAGAATAGGCAAATCTATAGAGATCAGTGGTTGCCTAGAGTTGGAACAAGATGGCAGGGATTGGGGGTGACTGCTAATGTGCACAAGATTTCTTTTTGGGGGTAGTGAAAATGTTCTGAAATCAACTGTAGTGGTGGTTGGAAAACTCTATACTATACTAAAACCAATCACTCTATACTATACTAAAACTCTATGCTATAACCAGTCACTATACTAGTAAACTATTGAATGGCACACTTTGAATAGGGAAACTGCAGGCATGTAAATTATCTCCATTAAGCTGTTAAAAAGAAAAAAAAATACAAAACGAAAAAGGCCATGCAGGTTTTACCCTGTTCACTAGGAACACTTGCTCTTGGAATCCTGAGCCCCCTTTAAAGAAATCTGACTACTCTGAGACCACCAGGCTGTGACAAAGTCCAAGCCACAAGGAGAGGCCACATGTCCTAGATCAGCCCCACTTTTAAGTCATCACAGCCCAGGCACCAAATATGTGAGCAAAGACTTCAGATGATTTTAGCCCTCTGGCCTTTGAGTCACACTCCCAATCATTTGAGTTTTCCCAACATAACTCCCAGGCAGGCCCATGCCTACCATATTCTGCCCCAATACCTGACGACAGAATCTGTGAGCATAATAAAATGGTGCTTGCTTTATACGACTCTGCTTTGGGTTGGTTTGTAAATACCACTCTTCTGGCTTTCCTCCTACCTCACTGTCTACTTCCTAGTCTACTGGTTCCTCCCTAATCTCCCTGAATGTTAGAATATCCTCTCAGTATGTGGACTTCTGTTCCTGGGCATACTCCTTTAGCCACCTCACACAGATCCATGGCTTTACATACCACACTGATGACCCCTAAATTTATATCTTCAGCTGGACCTCTCCCCTGAACTTCAGAACTACTATATTCACCTGTTTGACATTCTTACTTGGTTTCCAACTAGTATCTAAAACTGAACAAAAACAAAATTGGTCTTTTCCTCCAAACCTGCTTTTTCCAGTTGGCTCTATCTCAGCCTTGTAGTCATTAAGGTCTCTTTGCCTAGACATTCACATGGCTCACTTCCTGGCCCCTTCAGGTTTCCACTAAAACTCCTGGTGAGGCCTTCCTTGACATCCTATTTGAAGTAGTAACCCCACTTCCATCCTTCCCATTCCCTATGTGCCCAACCGAGCTTTGATTTTCTCCATAGCCCTTCTCTCCACCTGATCTGCTATATCTTTTACTAATTTGCTTCTCTCTCTCTACTAGAATGTAAGTGCCACAAAGGTGAGGGTCTTGCCTATTATTTTCATGCTGTAGTCTCATGCCCAAACAATGTGTAATGTCTTTGGCCCTCAATAATTATTTAATTATTGAATGAATAATCAAATGAGTTCAGGGAGCAGAGATGAGATCAAGAACACAAGTAGTGTTGGCCTCAAAAGTAGGTATAATACACCTCCTCTTTTAGGGAAGAGAGAAAAGAAAGTCCACTGGCTATGAACATCTAAACAAAGTAGTAACAGTAGTACATATCACATATGGGGCTTCCTCTGTGCTCTGCCCAGTTCTAAGCACTTTACACATATTAACTGGGCTAATCCTCTCAAGAGTCTATAGGTAGGTTCTATTATCAGCATTTCTATAGATGAGGAAACTGAAGCAGAGTGAGATAAGTAACTTGTCCAAGGGCCAAGTGGCAGAGCTGGGATAAAAACCCAAGATACAGGACTTAGGGCTCTATCACCTTAACCTCCACACCAAACTACCTCTTGAAGGTTCTTTGCTGGAAGTGATACAGGACTGGTGGGATACAGAACATGAGAGGAGTTGAGAAGATTTGCAATAGCTATTGGGAGTTCAGTAGGGGCATCCAAGAGGGGGGGATAAATGAAAGGATTGTTGAGCAGCAGTGAAGGCCTAGACACAACTAAACAACGTGGCTCTGTGGTAGACTCCATTAATTGGTTAGTTCACTTGACTTTCTGTGGTAACAGCAGTAAAGAAACACAGTTGAGTTCAGCCAAGTTTGTGGGTTGATGGGGCAGGTAGAGCAGAGAGATCAAGAAAGTAAGCTAAGATAAAAACACATTTGTTTACCCAAAGGATAAAACAATACAGATTCAAAGGGGTACATGCACCCCAATGTTTATAGCAGCATTATCAACAATAGTCAAACTATGGAAAGAGCCCAAATGTCCATCAACTGATGTGGCATATATATACAGTGGAATATTACTCAGCCATCAAAAAGAATGGAATCTTGCCATTTGCAACGATGTAGAGGGAGCTAGTGTATTATGCTGAGAGAAATAAGTCAGTCAGAGAAAGACAAATACCATATGATTTCACTCATATGTGGACTTCAAGAAGCAAAACAGATGAGCATATGGGAAGAGAAAAAAAGAGAGAGAGAAGGAAGCAAACCATAAGAGACTCTTAACAATAGAGAACTGAGGGTTGGTGGAAGGAGGGTGGAGGGAGCTTGGATAGATGGGTGATGGGTATTAAGAAGGGCACTTGTTATGATGAGCGCTGGGTGTTATATGTAAGTAACAAATCACTAAATTCTACTCCTGAAATCAATATTACACTATATGTCAACTGACTAGAATTTAAATAAAAACTTGAAAAGAAAAAAAACACATTTGAAGTAGTTGAGTAGGGAACCTAGGAGCAAGTTAATGAATTATTAGAATAAACTCAGGGACCCAGGAACTAGAGGTCATGATGACAAGGATGAGGATTCAGGAGGAATATAATATAGGGAAGCATGTTCGAAATCTGGGAAATGGAGTTAGGGAATTATCCAGTGATAGGGCCTGTCTTAGGCAGAACAGGGGCTGAAATCATCTCCTACCCTTCCTAAACCCAGACTATCTATGTTGATGCTTCAAACGCCCACAAGCCAAGACAAGGCTCTTCACCCCACAAAATTGGGAAGGCTTAAAAAATACAACAGCCCCATGGGAGATAAGTCAGTGACTCGTGTTGAGTCCTTGAGTTTTTAGGTTCCTCCTCTAGAACTGTTTTGGACATTAAGAGCCCTTCTAGGCATTAAGTTGGGAAGAAACGGTCACTGAAGGAGAAGGTGGCCAATCACCTGTCAGGTCTGCTTATTGTAGCCCTGGGTGGGATTTTTGGAAAGTAGCAACTAATCTATATCAACCAAATATTTTCTCTAATAACCCATTCAAATAAAATGCTTTTGTAGATGTTCTCACAACATGTTACTTGTTCACTGCTACTGGAAAATTCTGACATAAGCCTGTAAGAGTCAGTGTGCTTGTTTTTACTTGATTACCTACCAAATTCCTCATATTTATTACCGCCAAGGGCAGGAAGATCAATTACTTTAGTCACAGCAAGAGAAGCTAAGGGCAAATCATCTTTAAAAGTTACAAAAAATGATGGGCGAATAGATAAACACAATGTGGTCTATACATACCATGGAATATTAGCCTTAAAAATGAAGGAAATTCTGACTCCTGCCATAGCACAGATGAACCTTGAAGATATTATACCCAGTGAGATAAGTCAGACCCAAAAGGATTAATATTGTGTGATTCCAGGTATATGAAATATCTAGAATAGTCAAATTCATAGAGACAGAAAGTAAAATGGTGGTTACCAGGGGCCAAAAAGAGGGAGAATGGGGAGTCAGTGTTTAATGGGTATAGAGTTTCAGTTTAGAGTGATAAAAACATTCTGAAGATGGTTACTGATGATGGTCACACAACAATGTGAACGTACTTGATGTCACTGAACTGTACACTTAAAAAAATAGTTAAATGGTAGGGGCGCCTGGGTGGCTCAGTTGGTTAAGCGACTGCCTTCGGCTCAGGTCATGATCCTGGAGTCCCGGGATCGAGTCCCGCATCGGGCTCCCTGCTCGGCGAGGAGCCTGCTTCTCCCTCTGACCCTCCCCCCTCTCATGTACTCTCTCTCATTCTCGCTCTCTCAAATAAATAAATAAATCTTTAAAAAAAAA
>NC_138377.1:40242176-40257898 GCF_054177405.1 Leptonychotes weddellii
TTTTTTTTTTAAAGATTTTATTTATTTATTTGAGAGAGAGAGAATGAGAGACAGAGAGCATGAGAGGGAGGAGGGTCAGAGGGAGAAGCAGACTCCCCGCCGAGCAGGGAGCCCGATGCGGGACTCGATCCCGGGACTCCAGGATCATGACCTGAGCCGAAGGCAGTCGCTTAACCAACTGAGCCACCCAGGCGCCCAAACCCTTGGCCTTTTTATGCTATATAACCTTTTTACCATGAAGGATAACATACAGAAAAGTACACAAAACATAGTTCAATGAATTAGAAAGTAATTGGTATTCGGGTTAAGAACCCAAACAATATTCTCAGAAAGTCTCTTGTGTCGCCTTTCCTGTCCACTATCTTGACTTCAATTACTGTAATTTAGTGTACTTGTTTCTGAATTGTTATATAAGTGGAAGGATGCTGTGTATACTTTTATTTCCTGTTTTACAGCTTTATGCTTGCAGATTCATCCATGCAGCTATACTTAGCACATTTTTGTGGCTGTATAGTATTTTATTGTACAATAAATGTGCTGTAACTTGCTTACACGTTCTACTCTTAACGGACATTTAACTTGTCCTCACATTTTGGCCATAATGAATAATGCCTATACAAACATTTTCATATAAGGCACTTGGTGCACATGCGTATACCTGCATTTTTGTTAGGTCCACACACGCTGAGCATGGTATTTCTCGGCCATAAGGTCTGTGCTTCTTCAACTTCAGTGGGTAATGCTAACAAATATTCTACGGGGTAGTATCAATTTATACTCCCATGTTCCCCTTGCGCCAAATCTTTGCCAAAACCTTATTAGCCACCTGGTAGGTATGTGGTGGCACTGTGTTATGGTTTTAATTTCTATTTCTCAGATGACTGATTATTCTTATTTATAGAAATTCTTTACATGTCCTGAATACGAGCCCTTTGTTGGATATATCTTCACCCGTCCTACGTCTTGCCTTTCACATTCATAATGGTATCTTTTGACGAACAGAGTTCTTAATTTTAACACAGGTATTAACCTTTTCCTTTAAGGTTAATGCTCTTGCTCTTTGGCTTTTCATTACTGGCTTATCTGAATTATGTCCTGACAGTGCCACGTTTCTGAATTATGATCTCGGGCATTTTTGCATTCCTGTCCTCTTAAAGGACTTAGCCAGGCATGACTAGAGCAGCCAATGCTGAATCAAGGCTCTGCGTCCATATCTGACTTCACCAGCCCTGTTACCCCGATATCCTTATGCTTTGGGAGAAACAAGGGTTGGGGGAGGGAGGGTATAATTCACTGTGTAATAGAGTGATGTTGCAGTCTGAACACACCTCTTGTCTGAAGCATTATGTTTAATGTAGTCTGAGATCACGTAAGCCGGTTTTGGGGCAGCTGACACACGGATGACTCATGTTGAACTTTCAGCCTAGTATAATCCTAAACCTTTTCACATACCTGACCCAGCATGAACTTGCTCATTTTTGCACAAAAATCCACAACTGCCACAGTTTTAACCTGTTTGATGTGGACCAATATTTCTATCTTTAACATATTACTCAAAAGCCTATATGCAGAGATGACCTGGAATAAGATTAAAAATTGGAGACTGGTCAAACAGTAATCCGTAATTGGTGCTGACAAATGGTTCTGTAAAATCCTGGTAAACAGACCCAGTGACGTGCCTCTGGCCACCATCCTAACATCTGGTCTTTTCCACATTTTTAATCAAAAACTAGAATAAAGACATTGATGCCCTGTGTATGAGACCATGGCTGATATGACATTACAAGGAATAATAAAATAAAACAGTAAAAGAGAAAACTGACAAATTTTCTTTTCAATCAAATTTCATCTTTATCTTTATCATCTAATCAAAGTCATGTTGGCAACTGTTAGTAATAGAATACCAACTAAATAAATGTTTCTAAACATTCATTACTTTCTTTTATATAAACTTAGTTCCCCTTTTTTCCATAAAGAGAATTATCTATTCTCTTTCCTTTCCTGATACAATTTTATACTTATTCCTCCTGGATTTTTCTGTAATTCTGGTTTTTCCCATTTCTAAATTGTTTATTATACTTGTTCATAATGTTTAAACTTCTAGCACAGCAATAATCTGTGGACCTCCAATTCTGACCACATTTTTGTTATTGCCTATATAATGTCTTACTCTGCACACACTTCCGAAGCTTCTAATCAGAGGCTGAATTGGTAGACTGGACCTCCTTTCCTTGTGTCTGGAGTCTCATGGAGCTCCTCATAAATAAAGGCTACTTTGAAGCTAAAATTTCAGGCTCAGCAGTACAAGTTTTATTACCCCTTCAGCCTTGAGTTCTCAAGCCAATCAGAAAGCAGACAGGCATTTGTTAATTTGGGGGGGCCTTCTCTCCAGGGTGATCTCCCAAAGGTGGTCTCACCCAACTAGCTGGATACTGACACTGGATCAGGATATAAAAACCACTCATGGGGAAACCCTTGGTAGGGGAGGATAGTCTCTGAGGGAACTGCTGTGCTAATGCTATGACTTTGGGAAAATGACTCAGTCTCTAAAATTCTGTGCCTTTACTTGTAAAATGAGGGCTAAAATAAGTGACCTTAAGGCCCTATGAAGGTCTGAGATGTCATTTCTAACAGTTTTGTGTTTTCTTCTAGATTGTTCTAAAAAATTCTTGCCAATGCAAGTGTCAAGTATTGTGTGCTCTAAGCAAATACAAACTAAAGTCATCTTTTCCTAAGGAGGAATCTGTACCTCATCACCAGCGTCATCACACACACAACCTACTGCATTCAACAAGTGAGATGAGGGGGCACCTGGGTGGCTCAGTCAGTTAAACGGCTGCCTTCGGCTCAGGTCATGATCTCAGGGTCCTGGGATCGAGCCCCGCGTCGGGCTCCCTGCTCAGTGGAGAGTCTGCTTCTCCCTCTCCCTCTGCCTGCCTCTCTGCCTACTTGTGCTCTCTCTCTACATCTCTGTCAAATAAATAAATAAAATCTTTAAAAAAAAAAAACAAGTGAGATGAGAAATAGTCAAGGTCAGTGTATCAGGCAGGGTCGGCAGGAGACAGAAGCCACATCTGTTATTTAAACATAAAGAATTTAATACTAATATAAAGAACTGTTAATCAAGTACCAAAGACTGAAAATGCAAGAAGGGGACACTGAGGTATCCTAGCATGAAGCAGTTACTCACTCCTAGGGTGGGGAAACAAAGAGAAGAGTGGGGATTATTACAGTTTAGAAGCCTGGATAAGGGATCCCCCAGAGCTGGCATGCAGACTTTTGTGGTAGGAGAGCTGGCCAGCTGGTGCTGATATCTCTGAAGGAGTGCGATAAGGCTCATTCTAGGTCTGAGGAAAAGTTGTCAGCTAAAATAAAGTGCTGCTACTCAGGCCAACTGCCAGGGCAAAGGCCAGTGCTGCAGGACTGCAGACCAGGAAAAGGAAGCAAACTGTTAAGAGGAAGTCCCTTCTTCCTCCTCCAGCCTTCCAGTCTCTTTCTAGCATCCTCTACTGGCAGATTCTAATAGGGAGCAAAGGACAAGAGAAAAATGGTTTGCAAAGTCCCATCCCCAGTATTACCAAGCAGAGCACAGAAGAGCATGTTTGCTTCTGAGACACAACAGCCTTTGAGAAAGATCTGGGGGATGACTGATAGTATGTCCTTGTGGCAGCACTGAAGGATACAGGGTCCTTCGTCTAGGGGACCTCACCTCCCCTTTAATCAGACGCTCCAGGTCTATGGATTGGCTTATATCTGTAAACTGTGTGAAAGGTAGTAACTCTCCATTGTGATGACTCAAGTCAGGTTTCTGGCTCCAGACATGGAGTTTTTCCTTCTATGTAGTTCATGTAGCATTTAGTAGGCTGCCCATCTATTTTATTCCTAGAGACACTATAATGCATTAGCCACTGCCAAAAATCCTTGTAAGCCAAAACATTCTCTGCTTTATCCTCCACTGCCCATTACGGAGCATATGTCCACCTCAACTCCTGTGGGGTGCCACTGGACCTCAAGTCAGGAGCTCCCACCATCATAAACAGCCTACAGAGAACAGAGATTTTCAAGGATACAAGTCTCCTCCCAGCAATTTATTTCTCAGTGCCTTCATGAAAAGTGTATCTTCTGCACAGTCTTAAAGGACGCGGGGGGGCGGGGGTGTGCAGCTTGCACATAATAAATCCAGTCCAATATTCCTATCTTTCTAAGCCTTCAGATTCCTTCCTCATTATGCCAGGAAAGTTCTAGCACCTCAACCTTATTACATATAGGCCACCACTGAGTCCAAGTTTCAGTCAACCAAATCTGAGTTAATACCTTAGATTCAAAATTTCTTGAGAACACACCCAGATCAATAAATTTTATCTGGGGTACCTGGGTGGCTCAGTTGGTTAAGCATCAGACTCTTGATCTCAGCTCTGGTCTTGATCTCAAGGTCATGAGTTCAAGCCCTGCCTTGGGCTCCACACTGAAGGTGGAGCCTACTAAAAAATAAATAAAGAAAAGAAAGAAAAGAAATAAATACATTTTATCTGATTTAGTGTTACATTCTATCCTTCCTGGCCTAACCTATTTACAACCCATTCTCACAGATACTGCTCCTTCCCAATGATACAAATTAGTAAAATTTTGCAAATCTTTTAGAGGCTAGGCTCTTTCCAACCAGGTTGGATTTTGTCCCTGTCCTTTGGAGCATGAAGAGATCTGGGCCTCATAACAAAAGGTTATAGAGATAGGTCTTGAGTATAGACATCCTCTGCAAAGCAATTACTCTAGGAAAGGTTATTACAGGACCCTCAAGCCAAGGAGGGACAGTTTTTTGGACATGGAAAGCTAAGCAGGCTGCTTCCATGAACAAAGGAGAGTCAGAATGACCGGGGTTTCAAGACTCTCAGTTTTATCCAAGTCAACTTAGATGTTCGCATTCCAAGTCTCAGGGCTCTGGTTCTTTCCACTCGGTGCCCTAAATGAGACATTGACAAGGTTGTGTAATTCTATTACCAGCGCAATTAAAACTGTGTTCAATGTTTAGTTCTCTGGCTACATGAAAGAAAGTGCTTTAGAACCCAGACCCTCTCTAATTCTCTAAGAGTTGACCTGGGTGTTTTAAGATCGTAGCTTATCATTTTCTTTTTGTAAAGGCTCCAGTGATCTCAGAAGCAACTATCCCACCCATCCCTCAGTCCTTACAGTCAAAAAGTCCTTTAGCCACTAGGTCCCCCAAACACTTCAGAAATCATTTTATCACAATCAATCAAAGGTAGTAATCTGATGAATCGTGATGCCAATACACGCCATGGATTACTAGAACCTTATATCCTGTTGGCAAGGAGCTGAAGATGTGACCAAGGTAATCCCTGAAGCCCATCTTTGAGAGTTTCTCCCCCGAGATCCCAATTATAGTAACAATTTCTTTATTAATACCTTTTATAAGTCCAATCAGGAGACAAAAAACACACCAGTTACTTTAACAGAGGGCATTTAATATGAGTAATTGTTAACCATATGCTAAAGAACTGAAAAAGCTAAAAGGGGACGGTGAGTATCGAAGTAGTACCAGTAGGAAGCAGCTATCACTCCAAAACAGGAATAAAGAGAATTACTACAGCTGAGAAATTTGGAGGAAGGACTGCCATGGAGCTGGGACTCAGATCTGAGGAAAGGGTATTGATATCTTTGAAGGGGTGTGATAGGCTGGTTCTAAGAGAGTGGAAAACTACAAACTGGAGAAACTGGGGCCAACTATTCATGCCAGAGTGAGGCACTATCACTGTGGTGAAACAGACAAGAAAAAGAAGCACACAGGAAGCAGCAAGCCCTTTTGTCCTCTACCCTTCCACTCTCCCTCCCCTGCTGGCAAAGCCTGCTAGGCAGCCAGCTAGCAAAGAAGAAATGTGGTTTAGAGGTTCTGCCCCAGATTCACAAAACAGAATCTAAAGGGGTGCTATGAAGCTGAGGGATAATAGCTTAATAACCTGTAGTCAAGAGGAAGCAGGGAGCAGCTGCAGAGTCAGGGTACCTGATTATCTGAAACTGTTAAAGGATGTGTGGCATTTTGGTCTCCTTTCTGCACAGTGCCTGGCAAATAGCAACAGCTTAATAAATGTGAGCTATTAGAGCTCACGAAACCACCAAGGAGTTAAATAGAAATACCATACTTCAGTGGCATGATTCTTTGCTATTGCTATTGGGATTCCAATATTCAGATGTTCTTGTTCTTTCTCCACCCCCACACAGTGCAAGCAGACAAGGAGAACAGTAGAAAAAAGCAGTGGGGGAAAAAATTAGAGCAGTGCTGAGGTAATGGCGAAGACACGAAACCAATAGGGATTATATTTTGGGAGGTTAAAAAAAAAATGACAGGTGAAAAGCATAGTGGATTCATGGGTTTACCTCCTGTCTGGGTACTATTAGAAAGTTGCTTTTATGAGATCTAGATGGTTTTCTTTGTTTCTACTCAATGTATCTGTTGCCTTGGCTTAGGTTAGCAAATAAACACTAGTAAAAAGTTTATCTATATGGACAAAGTTAACCCAGCTAAAGGGAATGGTTAGATTAGGTTCAAGATAACTGGTTAGGCCCAAATCAGAATGAAAGTGATTGGCACTTACATGGTCTTGGGTCCTCAGCAATGCTTAGCCCAGACTTCCAAAAATTCTACAGGTATCTGGCCTTCCACCCCTCCAAAGTCATACCCAAATGGAGGGGTTATGTGATCATTAAGTTTTCAAAACAAGTCTTAAACTTGGCAGAGCCAGAATTTGAATCTAGGTCTGTCTGACTCCAAAGTGTCTCTTAACCACTACAAACATGAGGTTCCTGACTACCCTTACCCACAGATGCCACCATCATTGTCCATCTGGTCCTCACTCATTTTCCTCTTCCCAATATTATAGATAGATATCTAAGGTATCTAATTAGCTGGCCTACAGAAAATTAAAATTTAAGGATATAATGCAATGATCAACGAGTTACCTATTTTCCTGAATGGAGGAAAATTACATTTCTTTAAGAGAATAACCTTAACATTATAGTCATTAAGAAATCTTGTGTTCGGGCACCTGGGTGGCTCAGTTGGTTAAGCGTCTGTCTTCGGCTCAGGTCATGATCCTGGAGTCCAGGGATCAAGTCCCACATCGGGCTCCCTGCTCAGCGCGAGTCTGCTTCTCCCTCTGACCCTCCCCCCCTCTCATGCTCTCTCTCTCTCAAATAAATAAATATCTTTTTAAAAAATTTTTAAAAAAAGAAATCTTGTGTTAAGACTGCTTTACTCACTTAGGCAACCAAGTTGCAAATTCCAATTACAAACTTTCTTGAAATGAACAATAAACAACAATAAAATCTGAGGTGTCAATAACAAATTGCATAAGACTGGTCTTAATCTTCTCCCACCCACAAACAAGGAATTTTGTGCTCTACAGCAGGCAGGGTGAGGGGCAGTATGGACATATTAAGACTGGGCTTAGTTTTTAAAGATGGCATATAGTTTGAGAAATTAACAAGGGCTTGTTTCCTTTCTGTAAAGTAATCCTATACATGTGATCAAAGCTTATTTTAAGATTTGTTTTACACAGGCTGGTCTATTCACTAACACGCTTCCTCTGTCCCTCTGCTCATGTTGTATCCCTGAAATGCCTTCTATTCTCTATCATACACACTTAACTTCATTTGTTTCTCAAAATACCGATTCTTCAAAATCCAGCTCATGTCTCTCTCCGCAATGGATGAATTAGTAAGATGGTTTCAACTAGCCGTATTTATAAGGCTTCTCTAAACATGATACAATGGCTTCTCCTCAAGAGATAAATTTTAGAATCTCTGAGCTAGAAAAATTGCTCAGGGATTATCTAACAGTCTATTCTCCTTGTCTCCAATGGGTAAACTGCCCCTACTCGTTAATGTAACTTATCTCAAAGGTCTTTTCCAGCTCTAAACTTATGGCTTCATAGTTCTATCGACTAAATATTACTTCCAAAGGCGTGGAATATATCTAGAAACCATTAAATTCCCAAACGGTAACGGAGTTCAGTTAGAAGTTACGCTGACAGATCTGAGGTCAAGTGCTCGGTTCTGGTCAGAACAACAATCAACTGTGTTTACTGTCCACGTCTGTGCACTGTACCGCCGGTGACTGATTCACTCTGGGCACACAGTAGGCCCCAATCCGGGACAGAAGCCTGCTGGTCAAGCACTCTATCCCAACACCGAGACGAGGCCCTCACTGACCGCTTTATCTCTTAGAAACAAAGCTGGGTAAGATACCTCAATCCGGCACCACCCCCCGATACCCGCTGCGACGGGGACGGCACAGTGATGCAGAGCAGTGATGCAGGTGCACAACGCACCTTGTTTTGCTCCGGGAGCCAGTCGGAGTTCGCGGCACCAGCTCCCCCACAGCCCCAGGAGCGCCAGCTTAGCATCTCCCCCGGCTCCGATGCCCCCCCTCCTCCGCTGCTCTCCGCGACCCCACTGCCCCAGCGGTCCGCCCCTTGTTTCTAACCATGGGGCACTTACCATCCCAATACCAGGCCGGTGGTCACGATGAAGCAGGTAAAGACCACCGCGATGTAGAAAAGCGGCGAATACTCATACAGCGTTACCAGAAATACCGCAGCCATCAGGATGTCCTAAACTGAGCCGAGCTTCAGCCGCCCAGCCCAGCCCACCCGGCCGGTGTCAAAGCCACGACGGTGCCTCAGAGCTGACAAACTTCTTAGCTACGCACTCGCCCGGGGTTCTAAGGCTAGACGTCAGGGCAACCTCGCCGGCCGCGGGAGCCAGAGTGCCAATCACGACGACGCCTGCAGGGCTCGCCCCGCCCCTACTGCTCCAGTCCCCAGCTATTGGCTTCGCAGAGGGGCGGTGCCCAGACTGGACTCACGGGATTGGTACCCGGAGAGCGTCTGTGTGTCCTAGCGGTCAAGGCTTTTCTGCGGCAAATTCTAAATACGAATAGCGGCCAAATCTGTCCAAGGATCAGGTAAGGTTTTCTGATGACACAGAGAGGAGGCACAGTCCGAAATCCACGTCACAGAGTCTAAATCCCGCATCTTGGATCCGCGGCAAATTTGAGAGGAGGAGAAGAGCCGTCATCTTGGGTTCTACAAAGTGAAGTAACCTCACACCTGCTGTTGTTTTATCTAGAAAAGTTACAGTTAGACACTACGAAAGACCAAAAGGAGTCTGACAAGCAGTTTATACGAAACTTGTCGGCCTTTTCAAGTTGGATATAATGATAAAGGAAAATTAGCGTTGCGTATCAAGATTCTCATAGAAGTAAATCAACTGTCCTCCCACATTCCATTCCTTTCTTTTTCTCCTCCCCCTACCTCCTTCAAATTAGAATTAGATATTTGAACTTTTTTGTATTAATTTTTACTTTAATAATAATTTTTAATATATATGTGTGTGTGTATATATATATGTATATGTATATATATATATATATATATATATGCCTTTAAGAAAGGAGCGAAATGCTCATCCCCCTCTCCTCATCCCCATTCAGCCAGCCCCATCAAGGTAGCCTCCCTGGAAGTCCCTCACACCTCCACCGACAGCTCATCGGTTTGGGTTTAGCCCTTGGCCACACGCAGTTACCACAGAGACAGGTAATTTAGTCTTTTATTCTGAGCAGCAAATCACTAGTAAAATTAATGTTGGAGAAAGATGAGCTAAATTTGTTCTATGGCTTCACATATCTCTTGGCCAATGACCATGTGTTGTGTACTCTCTGGAGTAGTGCTGTGTAAGCACCTTGGTTCAACAACATAATTTTTGATAACTACCTATATGATTTGTGAAAGTATATAGTTTATTGTTGGACAGTTTTTAAAATTATAAACAACACCGCAATGAACATTCTTAAAGCTAAATCATTTCCTTAGGTGAATTCCTAGATGCGGGACTTTTAGTTCAAAAAGTATGCATATTGTAAGCCTTTAGGGAAACAATGCTTCTCCAGAAATATTATACCGATTTATGCTCCCACCCTTTCATCCGCAGTTTTGTGATCATTTGATATTGTCACTTAAAAAGCTTGGCCAATGGGAAAGGCAGTTTTATTGCAATAAGCAATAAAGAGTTTTCATAATGAAAACAGGGAATTCCAAGTTAAAGTGGCATATTATACATATGCCTATAATTTTGCTCTCTCCCCGAACGCCACTAAAACTACAGTAAAGGGATGTAAAAAATAAATCAAAAACAAGAAGAGGAAATAACATAACAGAAGCACATATTGGAAGATGGAAAGCAGCTGAACAAGGATAATTCACTAACCAGCCCATGAAAGTCAAATCCCAAACCAGCAGTGGAGCAAACTGACTCAACTTGATTTACACTGAAGCATTCTCAAAAAGAACATGAACTATCACAAATTTAACTCAAGCCTTTATTTCCCATTTGGATATCTGATACAACAATTCCAACATGTCACTTTACTTCCAACATTGATTCTTTCTAACACATAATACACAATACACAGTGCAGGCAAAAATTATTTTTTCACATGTATCCTTTAGTTTTAAACATGTTCTATTTCATTCCACCACCCCAAATCCTTGATTGCCATGCTATGTATCCTTGAGGATGAAGTCTTAAGTTCCTTGTTTGACATAGCCATCTCTACATGATCTGACTCCCACTTACTTACTCAGTCACAAAATATTTGTTTTGTGTCCGATATGTGCCAGACACTGTAGAAGGCATTAGGGATACAATAATAAGCCAAAAATGACATATCTCTGTTCTCATGGAATTTATCATCTAATGGAAAAGATAAACATTAATCAAAGAATCTTGAATAAAATATAAAGGCAAAATTATAGTAAGTGCTATTAAAAAGAGGTACATGGAGCTAGAGGGCATATAATGGGAGACTAGTGAAACATAAGGAAGATCAGGAAAATCTTCCCTGAAAAACAGATGATTGAGCTGAGAGCTGATGGAGAGAGATTTACCAGGCAAAGGGACAGGAGGGGAGAAAGCATTTTGGACAGAAGCTCTAGCATGTGCAAAGGCCCTGAGGTGACAGAAATCATAGCACACCTGAGAAAATGAAAAGCCAATATGACTAAAGCATGGAGAGTGAGGAAGAGCATGCTAGGGGATGAAAAGGAGAGATAGGTAGGGCCCAGACCATACATGAGTCTTGCTATTTTAACTACTCAACTGTACCCTTAGAGCAATGAGAAGCCACTGATATGATTGAAGAAGGGGCATTTTATGGACTGAATTGTGTCCCCCCAAAATTAATATGCTGAAGTTCTAGTTTCCAATGTGATTGTATTTGGAGATGTAGCCTTTAAAGAAGTAATTAAGGTTAAGTGAAGTCATAATGGTAGGATGCTAATTCAATAGGAGTAGTGCCCTTATAACAAAAGAGAGACACCAGAGATCACTTTCTCTATGCAGGTGTATACAGAGAAAAGTCTGTGGGAACAGTGAGAAGGCAACCATCTGCAAATCAAGGAGAGAGTTCTTTCCAGAAAGCCTGCTGGCACCTTGATCTTGGACTTCTCACCTCAAGGACTGTGAGAAAATTAATTTCTTTTGTTTTAACCACTTGGTCTGTGGTATTCTATTATGATAGCCAGGCAGACTAATACAGGGAGTGACATTCTGTTTGCATTTTCAATCACTTAGGCTATTGTGTAGAAAACTTATTGGAAGGAGGCTGGGATGAATATAAATGAATATGGGGATATCAATTAACAGATTCTTTAAGAAGTCCAGGTAAGAAGTATTGGTAACTCTGATTAGGATAGTGACGAGGACTTGCAGTGAAGTGGATTATTAGTCAGAAATTATTGCATTTGTAAGTGACAAAACTCGAAACAAAACAGTAAATCACTTGAGATAGAGATGTATTTCCCTTTCAGGCAAAAGTCTGGAGGTAGGTCAATGCAGGACTGATACGGTGCACAGTGCAAGGGAACCAGGCTTCTATTTTGCTCCACGATGTGTAGCCCCCATTCCTAAGGTCGCCTCATGGTTCAAGATGCTTGTTGCAGCTCCAGCCATCCTTTCCACATTCTTGCTAGCAGGAAAGAGGACAGAGAGAGAGAATGAGATGATACTTCAGTTTAAGGAAACTCTAAGGAGGCACCACTCATTCCATTGGCCACAACTCAGCCTCATGTCCACCTTTAACTGGAAGGAAGGTTGGAAAATACAGTCTTTGTTCAGGGCAGCCACCTCTGCTGTTGAATACTATCGCTCCTGTTCAAGGTGGTACAGAACCAAATGCAAATCCTCTCTCTCTTATTATTATTTTTTTTTTAAGGGAGAGAGAGGGAGGGAGGAGGGTAGAAGGGACAGAGGGAGAGGGAGAGAGAGAATCTTAAGCGGGCTCCACACCCCAGCGAGGAGCTGGACAATGATGTGTGGCTCTATCTAACCCAACCCTGAGATCAGGACCAGAGGCTAAATCAAGAGTCTGCTGCTTAACTGACTGGGCCCCCAGGCGCCCCTCCTTGCCTTCTTTGTTAAAGAGAAAGTGGACTACCAATTTCAGTCTTTTCAGCTTCTCCAATATCATACCTATTTAGATGCTTTACTCCAACCCCTTCCAGCACCCACCCCCTTCCCATTCTGAGACTGCAGTCTGAAGGGGAAGCCAGAACCTCAGTACAGTATGGCCTGCTGCACTTAGTCAAGCCCCACCTTATTGCCACGCGCCAGCACACTGGAAGGGAAAGACTTCCCCTCCTTCCCACTCGGCAGATACAGGCCTTCTGTCCTGGCCCCGGTTTCCTCTCCCACAAGGCATAGGCTAAATGCCATTTTTAATTTTGCCACGGTCTGGATTTTGAAATGTTGGTAGAACTTTAAAATTTTATAAAACCTTTCTCGGTAGTGTCTGGCTTTTTCTAGATTTACTGTGTTTCTGGGGATTCAAAAATCCTATTTTGGTAGCCAAAAGCTGCTTGCTTTCTTCTGCATTCCTAACATCACAGTTCTATTTATCCTTTGAGGCTTATTCATGCTTCTGACTGACCAAGGAGAAGGTCTCATAAAAGAAATGCAAGCAAATATTAACGTGTTTTTAAAAATTATTATCTACATTGCACAATTTTCTTGGCGCTGTTAACCCTTTCATTTTATATGGTCTTTCTATAGCCTACATTATTTCTTGGAAGGGCAAATTTATGTCTATTGTGAAGACACCAGTAGAAACATAATAAGCATCATAACTCTGAGTTTCAAACTTTGAGACAATTATTGCCCAACAGAACTGAATGAGTGTGCAATTGGGTATAATCCCATAGATGACAGGAATTGTGAAAAATCTTGTATGTAGTACCTTGGCAGAACCTGACTCCTAGTAGCCCACTGAACTTCCAAGTCCCTCTAGTAAAAACCTCTCATGGTCTTAGCTGTTGGGCTTCTGTCATCTATATATACTATGTGACAGGAGGCTACCTGAAGCTCACTCCAACTGAGCTGACACTGATGACTTATGTGGTACATGGTCTGTGGCCCAAAGCTTAGGACATTCATCTAGGACAGTGGTTCTCGACTGGGGTTGCTTTCCCACCTCTGTGCCCTGGCAACATTTGACAATGTCTGGACACATTTTGGTTCCCAATGGGGGAGGAGCTACTGGCCTCTAGTGCAATCCCCCCCCACCCACACACACACCCGAAGCCCTGCATGACATTTGGTATTCTGCTAAACACCCTACAATGCACAGCACAGTGCACCCACAACAAAGAATTATTTAAATCCAAATGTCAGTATTGCTAAATTGAGAAACTCTGATACAGAAAATTCTTTTGGTTCTGGACACTTCTCACCAAATCACTGTTTCCATATTGGCCCAGGCCATGTCTTCCATGGATCCCCAAAATAGCCTCCTAAATGGTTTTCTTGCTTCTCTATCTCCCAAAGTCTATTCTTTTTTAATTTGTTTTACTTTTTTAATATTTAATTTTTCATTTACATACAGTAAAAATCATTACGTCTCATGTACAGTTCTATGAGTTCTAACAAATGTACAGAGGTCATAGAACATTAGCACCATCAAGTTTCAGAATCGCAGCTCAATTTTCAAAGTCTTTATTATGTTCTTTGGGTCTGTCCCTCACAGGAGCCACTCTGGGGTTAATCTGAGTCTTGGCAATGGTTTATATTGTAGGTAAGTTCTTGTAGTCTTTGCTATGCTTCTGTGGGTGTGTTCTACACACATGGACCTGGGGTATTTGCCCCGGTTCAGTTTCAAACTCTGCTCTTCAGGACTTCCCTTCTACCCCTGGACTCCCTTTCCCTGTTCTTCTGGTCTGAAAGATGGGACCCTCCATTCTACACTGTTGTGCAGTTCTATGTGACTGAGCCTGTCCTTCAGATGAAATGGCAAGAGAAAAGGAAGAAAAAAAAAGTAACTGGCATACCTCCTTCATTCTATGCACAACAGTGCCCCTTTCCAAATTCCTCACAGAAAGATGGATTTTCTCTCAGGTTTTAGGTGCCTATGCTCCTGCCCTGCTGAGACAGAGCTAACGATTTTGGTGGTTGGTGTTGCCCTCGGGGCAGGGCGAGGAGAGAAAAAAGGGGAAGGGGGGGCAATTCCTTCCACATTCTCCTGTTCCACACTCTTCCCTGATCCAGACTGCTCTCCTGTCATGCAATAGAGGAGGAAAAAAGAACAAGAAAATTCACTGACACCCTACTGGTCATTCTTCAGGTTCTACCTTCTTGTGGTGGAAGGCCTAAAATTAAGGTCTCATATTATGTGCTGCCATGACATTTGGTGACATTGGGCATGACCTAAATGCAAGCTCTCCTCCCTACTCTGCTCACATAGATAAAGTCCTCTACCCAGACAACCCTCATCATGGGGACCAGGCACAGGGCCTGCTTCTCCTTCAGTGGCAGGCTTCAGGTCCCTGCCAACCTGGGCACCACACCCTCTTTAAGCCTGCCTCACACAGCCTCTAGTTGTTCACTGTGTTCGCAAGGGCAACTGCCTGACCCTGCATGGCATTTGGTGTCCCCCTTCCCCGGACTCTGAGTATATATGACTACAAAACTGCCATCAGTCTCATATGTCTAGTGTTCAGTGTTATGTGTTTGGCTATCCCCATAACCCCAGGGCAGGAATCCCTCCTTCACAAACAGGATGAAGAGGAGACCATCAAAACTTTTCCATGGTACTGGCGCAAAAAACAGACACATATATCAATGGAACAGAATAGAGAGCCCAGAAATGGACCCTCAACTCTATGGTCAACTAATCTTCGACAAAGCAGGAAAGAATGTCCAATGCAAAAAGACAGTCTCTTCAACAAATGGTGTTGGGAAAATTGGACAGCCACATGCAGAAGAATGAAACTGGACCCTTTCCTTATACCACACACAAAAATAGACTCAAAATGGTTGAAAGACCCAAATGTGAGACAAGAGTCCATCAAAATCCTAAAGGAGAACACAGGCAGCAACCTCTTCGACCTCAGCCGCAGCAACTTCTTCCTAGAAACATCGCCAAAGGCAAGGGAAGCAAGGGCAAAAATGAACTATTGGGACCTCATCAAGATAAAAAGCTTTTGCACAGCAAAAGAAACAGTCAACAAAACCAAAAGACAACCGACAGAATGGGAGAAGATATTTGCAAATGACATATCAGATAAAGGGCTAGTATCCAAAATCTATAAAGAACTTCTTAAACTCAACACCCAAAGAACAAATGATCCAATCAAGAAATGGGCAGAAGACATGAACAGACA
>NC_138377.1:40258398-40274149 GCF_054177405.1 Leptonychotes weddellii
GAATATTATGCAGCCATCAAAAGGAATGAAATCTTGCCATTTGCAACGATGTGGATGGAACTGGAGAATGTTATGCTGAGTGAAATAAGTCAATCAGAGAAAGACATGTATCATATGACCTCACTGATATGAGGATTCTTAATCTCAGGAAACAAACTGAGGGTTGCTGGAGTGGTGGGGGGTGGGAGGGATGGGGCGGCTGGGTGATAGACATTGGGGAGGGTATGTGCTATGGTGCGCGCGATGAATTGTGCAAGACTGATGAATCACAGACCTGTACCTCTGAAACAAATAATACATTATATGTTAAAAAAAAGAAGAAGAAGGTAGCAGGAGGGGAAGAATGAAGCGGGAGAGATCGGAGGGGGAGATGAACCATGAGAGACGATGGACTCTGAGAAACAAACTGAGGGTTCTAGAGGGGAGAGGGGTGGGAGGATGGGTTAGCCTGGTGATGGGTATTAAAGAGGGCACGTTCTGCATGGAGCACTGGGTGTTATACGCAAATAATGAATCATGGAACACTACATCAAAAACTACTGATGTAATGTATGGTGACTAACATAACATAATAATGATAAAAAAACCCTTTCCTTCTTCAATTCACTGGCTATTTTGTTATTATTTACTCTTTAGAGTCCTTAGGTAGTTGTGTTTATATTCTGCCCAGAGCTTTTAGTTGTAATCAGTGAGAAAGAGAGACTGCAGCTTGGTTACTCCATCTTGGCTGGCTCTGGAAGTCCCTCTGTCCCTACAGTCTGACACAATAGCAGAAGGATCTTCTTAAAAGGACACTGAAGTCAGAATGATTCTGCTAAAATGTGTGACAGACCACATCATTCCCCTGCTCCATCTCTCCAATAACACTATATCTTGACTCTGTAAAAGCCAGAGTCCTTATGATCATTTACAAGGCTGTAAGATCCAGCCCTCCAATCCCTCTATGACTTCATATACAAATCACCCCAGCTCATCCACTCCAGTCATTTGATTGCTTTTTCGTCCCCTGTAATAGCATGTATGCTTCTGCCTCTGGGCCTTTGCAGTGTTGTTTCCTCTGTGTGGAATGTTCCTCCAGATATCCACGTGGCTAATCTCCACAGCTTCAAATCTTTGTTCAGATATGACCTTGCTAATGAGGACTAGGACTACTACCCTATTTAAAATCACAAGTCCCTCATCCCCTGCACTCCCAATCTCTTTTCCTATCCTCCACCCCCACACTAATCACCTTCTAACATAACAATTGTTTACTTATTATTCTTATTGTCTATTACTTCCTCCTCCCCATTAGAATGTTAGTTCCAAGATGGTAGGGATTTTAAGTCTGTTTTGGAGCTTGGTGCCTATTCTATAATGGGCCCTCAGTAAATATTTATTGATGGAGTGAAGTGGTGGGAATATATAAATAATACAAATATACTTTAGCAAGTGTGCTGTTACAGAGAAAAAAGGACTTAGAAAAAATTCAGGCCAGAAAAGATTATTCTAGTTCTGATCTTCCGTCAATTTTTACTTACAATTCTCCTTTACCATTGACCTTGATCTTGTTTTCATGTCAAATGCTTCCCTGGGGATAGAACACATTTCAGTGACTTCAACACAGCTTAGTATTGATAGGTACTTGACTTTTTTTATATAGGTTAGCTAGGCAGAAAAGTTTTGGAAAACATTCTGGAACTTTGTGCCATACCCCCCCACACCCCCTTCGTAAATAACCCAAGCCAGATGGCATTTCCAAGCCCCATTTAAAATAGCTGTAATATTTTTACTGGTTAAAACATGTTCTATAGAATGAGCTCGAAGTTTTTGTACATAGTCTATATTAATTTTATACCTCCCATAAAAGAAAATAAATCACATTTTCACCAGTGTTATCTTGTCAGTACACCCAGTTCAACCTCTCTTCGGTGTAATATAAGACCAGCCCATTTCATAGCCGGTAACACTTGGGAAACATTAAAAAAAACAGAATGAAAGGGGGAAAAAAAATGGATTTACTATTTATCAGGTGTGATATCATGTAGCTTAATGTTAAATTTTTCACCTTTTCCTCCAATTCCTCCTATAGATGTAGAGAGAGGAGATTGGGAAAGGGTGGGGAAGGTTAGGGGAGAACCTATGTTAAAGTCACATATAAGCTCATGGACCACTAACATCACTTTATCTTCCATCATTTGTTACATGGTACTATGTGTCAAACTTACCAGTCCCCTTCTCATGATAAAAAGTATTATGGGGACAGATCACTATGAGAATGTAGTTGAGCTGTGGAATTTCTTATAGCTAATACTTTTATTTTTCTAATTTATGAGCAAATATAAGTATTGTATCAAATTAGTTTATGTATTTTGAACCCTGACTTAATGTTATTTATTAACATGCTAACAATTCTTTAAATTTAAACATTAATACAAACTTTAAAAATTCTAATAATTCTAATGAGGAAGGATGGCAGTGGGAGCATGTTCTGGAATTTTCTTTTTCTGTGGTTCTTTCACTCACTCAGCAAATATTAACTGAGCACCCATTATGGACCAGGCGCCATGCTAACACTGCCCTGTGAACACCATGATATCCTGCCCCAGGAAGTGTCTTTATTGAAGACAACTGTATGAATTCTAGAGTTCAAACTTTACTTCTTCCAAACTACTTTCCTCACTACATTCAAAAATTAGCTTGCTCCAGTAAGTCTGCATCTCCTACAGAAACTTCTTTAAGTGTCATGAGGCAGTGGTTCATAACACCTATATAGACAGCAATCATCATTCAATCATACTTCAATAAATAAACGCCATTGAGAAAAGGAATGTATTCATCAAGTCCTGGAAAGTGGTGGGGATCCGGGGTGGGGGTGGTCAGAGAGGGTGGGAGGAAAGGCAGGCGTGCCTAGTTTGAGGGACCTTTCAGGGACCTGGGGGCTTTGGTTTCAGTTTCCGAATGGGTTGAACTCCACGCTCAAAAATAAAGTGGAGAGTTAAATTTGGAAGGTAGGCTGTGGTCAACGCACATATTTGCCATTGAAATGATTGACTTAATCATGCCACCATGAAATTGCTCTCAGAGTTTGAGTAAAGTTAAAAAGGAGCAAGAACGGGCTTGAATGTTAAGAGTGCATTTCGGCAGGGTAGCCCCACTCTCAGACAGACAGACAGAACCTCCTTTCCTAAAAAGAGCAGGAGCAAGCGGGCGCTCGCGTTTCGCCTAATTTTGAGCCGCGCCTCCTGCCGTCCGCTGTCACGTGCCGGCCCGCCCCGGCCGCGTTGATGGGTGGCGGGGGGGGCCACTCTGCCTGGCGCCGGGGCAGGAAGGGAGGCGGCCGCAGTGCCATTCTTAAAGGGGCCCGGAGGGAAGGCGAGGAGCCGCTGACGGCCGGAAGGAAAATGGTGAGTTGCCGCCGGGAGGGCGGGGGCCGGAGGGCTGGGCCAGCCAGCCGGGCTCTCCCGTTTGCCGGAGCCGAGTTCGGCGGGCAGCGCCCGAGGTGGGTCGGCGGCCGCTTCCGCCCCGGCTGCTGGCGCGTGCCCACAGCCAGAGACTTAGCCTCACGCCGCTGCCACCCCGCGTAAGGGCAGCAGCCTCCAGCCGGGCCTGGGGTCGACCCGCCCAGTGGCTCCTGGGACTGGGGTGCGGCCAGTGCGGCTGGATCATCCTCCCCCAGTCTTTCTGGATGGAGGCTTCCAGCTCCTGAACTGCAGGGTCGGAGGGGCCGGGGGTCCGGCCCAGCGAAGGGCTGCCCCAAACGCCGGTTTCTTTGCCAGGACCCGGGCCAGGCCTGAGGGGCCGACAGGCGCTGAGCACCTTCCCTGGCGGCCTTTGCAGGGAGGGCTCGAAATTTCAGATTCCATTCTCATGGCCTCGCCTTAGCTTCTGTTGTCTCCTTCCCCGGCCTGCCTCTAGGGATTTTTCCGTATTCTTGCTTTCTTCCAGTTAGGGCAGTTGGAAATCTTTTGACCTAAGGTTTTGGTCCTTAGCCTTAAAGTGACCGTCAGAAGCTTTAGTTTGTTCTGGGGCTTTGGCTTCCGTTCTCGAATGGGTTGAACCCCTCGCTCAAAAATAAAGTGGAGAATTAAATAAATTGCCCAACAAGAATTTTCTGAATCTTTTCCATCGGGTGTTTAAATATGCTCATTTCTTTAATTAGAAACAAAACACAATCCCCCACTGTCCTATCTCTGACCTCCCACTCATTTCTCAACCCACCTCCCTCGAATAGATCTTGTCGTGGTCAACAAATCCAAGGGACTGTCTTTGCTTCTCATCTTTCCTGACTTTTCATCTGCATTCCAGGCAGTTGACTACTCTCTCCTTTTTGAAGCATTTTCTTCCGGCATGCTTTCCCCTTGGCTTCTGTTTTTTCTCCTGCTTTTCCTGTTGGTCCATTTGTGTCTCATGCAGACTGTTTGCCTTACCTGGATATCACATGTAGGAGTTCTAGGCTACAGTCTAATGCTTTGTTTTCCATTCTGTATTCTTTCTCCATCCTTTCTTACACTCATAGCTTCAATTACCTCCTACCTGTAAGCAGATGACTTGTGAATTTTTATCACACTTGCTTCTGAGATCCAGTCCAGACCTATATATCCCACTGCCTAGTTCTTATCACAGGTGCAAACAAGTATGTTTTCTTACCTGATCCTTTTGATGTAGGTTTGTTCCCTGTAGACTATATTAGAAGCTCCCTGAGGGCAGGCCCATATTTATTTATTTATTTTATATGATTGTATCCCTAGCACTTAGCACAGTGCTTACACTCACTAAATGTTCCTTAGGTGGATAAACCAATAGGTGAACACTTGTTCAACACTCCACTTTACTGTGTGTTAATATTTACCCATACAGAGTTGTTTGCAGGGTGTTACACTCATTCCTAAATGCTTCTACTAATTAAGCAATTAGAATTGACTGAGCCTGGGTCCCTTTTCTTGTAGGAAGGAATTTTTGGCCTTATTACGGTATTGGGGGAATGAAAATAGCCCCCAAAAGAGCTGTATAAATTAAATCACAGCATGTTTTTCGCTTGGTTCCTGGTCCTTAGAATGTCAGGATTGCACAAGCAGCTCTGAGTATCAGAGCTGGAAGATAAGACTTTTGTGATAAATTGGTCTTTGCCTAAAGAGGAATCTAAAATATTTATTAGTTTCACTAATGGGTTCTACCTTTGGTTGAAGAGAGAATGAAAATTCTAGTTTTTGGACTATCTTTCTTGAAGATAGAAAAAATAGACTAGGATTGAATACTACCTTCAGGAAGCTCCATATGACTTAGCATCTCTTTCTCTAAGGAGAATAGGACGCATGTACTTGACTCCTACAGGAGCCTTATTCATTGGATAATACTCATTGGTGGGATGTCCTTTCTAATTGTAAATAGTATATCCTATGGTATATCATACCTTAACATATTACCAGTGTTCTGAATTTAAAGGACAATTTAAAATGGACAGCTATTTCCTGCTTTAACTTATGCTCTCATTTACCCAACATGGGGTCAAAAACCAGGCTTTTATTAAATTTGTGTTTTAACTTAAAATTGAAAACGTTAATCTTTTTGGGTTATAATGAGACATGTGTATTTAGCATTGGTCTCAGAACTGTTCTAATTCTCTTGAAGGAGGGGGGATCTTATGTATGAAAAGATCAAAGAATGTGGACCTTGTTTGGTACCTGACTCAATCGAACCAACTGTTGGGGGAAAAAACAAAACAAAACATTGAGGGGAATTTGAATTCTGTTTGATTATTTGAGATTGGAATTATTGTTAGTTTTTTAAGGTGAGATAATGTTATTGTCCTTATATTCTTAATGGCACATACTGTCATTTTAATGATACATACTAAAATATTTACAGTTGAAATGACTTCAGGTCTTTGCTGTGTGACAGTCCATCGGGCAGTATTGAGAGTGTTGATGCAATAAGATTGGCTGTATGTTGATAATGTTTGAAGCTGAATTATAGGTGCATAGGATTCCACTATACTGTTCTTTCCTTTTGTATGTGTTTGAAGTTTTACACATTAAAAAAAAGGAAGAAAAAAAAAAGCTTTCCATGCTTGTGTTTGCAATCAATAATACATTTGCATTACTAAGAGAAGAGTCCTTTGGTCATTTCCTTGCCACATTTCTGGAGAAGAATCTCTTACATTTTTTCATAATTTGTAAAAGGTTCTTTTAGTTTTTATATTTGTTTCATCTGGTTTTGCTTCCGTAGTTTTTTTTTTTTTTTAAGTAATCTCTACACCCAATGTGGGGCTTGAACTCATGACCCCAAGATCAAGAGTTGCATGCTCTACAGACTGAGCCAGGCAGGCATCTTGCTTTCATAATTCTTAATAACTTCTTTTTTTAAATTCCCATAGTCATTTTATTAAGATATAAAATGTTATTGGTCTTTACTCTTGTGGTTTATTTTTCATACTTTATATGTATTTTTTCATAGTTGTGAGATGCAAAAATGAACCAGGGTCTTATTAATTCTAAGTATAATAAAGATTACTTTCCTGCATAGTGCAAAAATATTATACTTCCTAACAGCAAACAGTGATCCTGTAATTTCCTATATTCTTCTCTTCCTCTCCGGTTCTGATGAAATTGCACATTATTGTATCTAGTTCTTTAAGACATTTATTAGCCAAAGAGAAAGTTAAAGTGTAGCCTAGATATAAGATGAACAATTAATGTAGATACAAAGGTTGGTAGATTTAAAAGCTCTTTAAGTATTCATGTGTTTCATGTTAACTCACATAACTGTGACATTTGTAGATGTCAGTGTATGTTTTTAAAGGTATTAAGTTTTATAAGTTAAACACATACATGGCATTGAAGTCATGAATTTTTTTCTTTTCTAGAGTGAGTCTTTGGTGGTTTGTGATGTCGCTGAAGATTTAGTGGAAAAGCTGAGAAAGTTTCGTTTTCGCAAAGAAACGAACAATGCTGCCATTATAAGTAAGCTAAACGTGATTGCCTCCGTTACATGGTCTTCGTTGAATTTTATCTTATAGCCACATTGAATAAACTGAGCCATTAGGAAATAATTTGCCTCCTTCTGTTTTAATCTTTCCCCTTGCTTTTATTTATTTATTTATTTTTAAAGATTTTATTTATTTGTCAGAGAGAGAGAGCATGTGCCAGGGCACAAGCGGGGGGAGCGGCAGGCAGAGGGAGACGGAGAAGCAGGCTCCCCGCTGAGCAAGGCTGGGGGTGGGGGCACCTCCATCCCAGGACCCTGGGATCCTGACCTGAGCCAAAGGCAGACGCTTAACTGACTGAGCCACCCAGGCGTCTCTTCCCCCTTGTTTTTAGATCATTTTAAAAAATAAGTAACAGCTGTTATCCTAGAACAGAGGTGGAGTGTCCTACCTCTCTCCTCAGCTGCCTTTACAGGTCTGAAAAAGATGATCTTCTTAGTTACCTGGTCATTGTAGTGACCCATCCAACTCCATCCTTTAACTTCTCAGGAGACTAAAAATTGCCTGGTCATTCAATCTCAGCCAGAAACTTTTGCCTGCACCTAAAATGGTAGTGTTCAGCATTGTCTTCACAGTGATTTGGGGCCTTCTTTCAATTCTAAAACTAGAACCCCAGTTTCGTGGAGAGTACTTTTAAGTGTCATTGACTTCTGACAATAGAAAGAATGATTTGCATATTGCCTCTCCCACTGTGAACTGTATCTGATCTTATGTAGATTTCTTTTATATTCTTAAGTAATATTTAATATGTGGGTGGTGATTTAGAAAGATGAAGGAAGGGCAAGGGGGTAACAGTATAGATCTCTATAGACTGCTTAACAGAGAGGCATCTGGCAGATGTGAATTAATGAGATAGTTACAACTTGTGATCAGTTTTGGTTCTATTACAAATAAATACTACAACATAGGCATACAGTTCTTAAAAGTGAAAGTTCATGTCCGTGCCTTTTGCTGAGAAAGGTAAAGCTCTGAGATCTTACCATATCTTACAGAATTTACTATGAAATTAGTGTAAAACCAAAAATGGCCACCTTTCCTGAGTAATGGAAAAGAATAAAGGCATAGATTAAACATATTTCAGTTTGGCTTTGGATTATGTTACATATGTTTGAGTATAGATATCACTGCTATTTGGTAATCCACGATCTCATAATAATCCTACTGCATTATGAAATCTTGACTCTGGAGAAGCTGGGAATTGGTGGTTGTTCTATCTTAACCCCTGGTCTGCTTTTCCTCTTGCAGCTGTAACCATGTTACATAGACCAATCTCATTTACAGTCACCCTTTCAGACCTTATGTAGGAAGTTGCATTTGAGTTACAAAATTCTTCAGACACACAGAAAATGTAAGGAGTTGACATAAAATTCTAAATAAGCAAATTAGATGATGGGAATTATGGGTAAAAGCCTTTAAAGGCTGACTGCTTGAAAAGCACAGCTAGCTAATAGACCGTAACTAAACTGCAAATGAGTTTCTTAATGTTTTAATTTTAGATGCCAGAAAAAGGGCTGAAACTCTGTGGGTTGGGTAAATCAAGGTCACACTGGAATCACAGTTTACAAAAAAAAATCACAGTTTACTTATACTATATTTTTATTTTAGTGAAAATTGATAAGGATAAACGCCTGGTGGTACTGGATGAAGAGCTTGAGGTTTGTTTGATCATCTAAGTACATTTTTATAGTTAAGCAATTATTATTGCCTAACAGATGCTATGTTAGTTACATGTACTTTTAAAATGAGTCTAAATAGATGCTCATTATGCATGAAAAGCATGTGCTAATTATTATGTAGCACATTGTCTTGCTGATTGAATCACCTTCTTTAAAACATTACTGAAATCCAGTGTAATAAGTGGTAGAAGTTAAGGCTACATGTCCAGTATAACTTCTAAATTGCTTGGCCAGTAATTAAAAACTAAAATGCTATAACCTAAGGATTTAGTTTGTCAAATTAAGTAACAAATTTAGACTGAAAAGAAATTCACTTTTTTCCCCCTAAGTGAGACATTGATGTTTCCTTTGGGGGGTGGCTTTTTATCTTATTCAGTATTCCCTGACAACTGGAACATGAGCATGACTATTTAGTTAATAAATGGAACTAAACTGAGTGGGCTGGAGTGGGCTTTCAGTGGATTAAGGGTTTAGTAATCTCAGGTTATATGCAATTTAGTAACATAAGATTTTATGTTGTGGTATATGGTTATGAATTTATATCTGCTAGTAGAATGGGTGCTTGGTATATCTCTTAAGGATTTATGGGTCAGAAAATGCTTAAAAGTTGTTTCTCTTTATGGTTCCAGGGCATTTCACCGGATGAACTTAAAGATGAACTGCCTGAACGACAACCTCGATATCCTTTTCTTAGTGCTTTAAAAAGATTTGTTTTCTTTTGTGGTCAGAATTTTATTTATGAAGTTGGTTTGTTCAATTTTTAAAAGCCATGTATTTTACAAAAATTTCTCCTACACCATGATCACAATCAAAATATGTATGCACATATTGGACTAAGAAAAATGGGAAGTTGACACACTAGTGGGATGAATTACTTCCTTTTTGAAAAACTCCTTTTATTATTATGTGTTCACAGTAAAAATTTAGAAAGAGAAAAAAAATCCATACTACATACTTTTAATACATTTATTTTTGAGAGATTATGTTTTTATACCTTATCTTTGGAGCTCGTGTATACTTTTATGGAAAGATAATGATAATAAAGGTATGGCTCAAATGGAGAGAACAGAAATTTACCACTCACTAGCTCCCCAGGTGTGTATTTTCTTTCAGAACTTTGTTGGTAAGTACTTGTGTCAAATAGAACAGTAATTTTAGTTTCTTTAACTTGAGAAAAACCTTCATTGTATATAGTTATAAATACCAACATGATGATGGAAGAGTTTCATATCCTCTGTGCTTTATTTTCTCCAGTCCTGTTGGTGAGTGAATTTCTTTAAATAGTGCATATTTGGTTCTGATCTAATTAAACCGTTTTTATAGGAGACAAATTTTATGCTTGTTTTAAAGATGTAAAGTGTTGAATAACCTAAATAGAGGTATGTGTGCATGTGCACACGAATTCATCCCTAGAAAGAAGTTGCTATAAAGCCTCCCCTCTTAGAACTTGCTTGTTTTCTTAGGATAAATTTCTAGAAGTGTAATTGTTTGGTCAAATCTTACATACATTTTAAGGAATTTAAAATGTAGTGACATTTTAAAACACCAACATACATTTTCTTTCTAGGTTTCGTGTATAAGTGCATGAACTTTGTGTATAATCATGATATATATTTGCGTTTATCTTTAAAATAGTACTTAATGATGATATTCCTGTAACCTTAAGAATAGTCCCAGAGTAGCTTACATTGGATATTGAAATGGCTTATTGTTATTTAAGATATATCCATTATCACCAGAACTCCCAGTACCACTACCATTTAAGCCCACAGTAAACTCTGAACTCTTCCCTAAACTTTACTATTTGTATCATTTACTTAGCACTAAAATAACTGCAGTACCTTTTTAACTTAGTATGTAAGCAGCCTGTAACTTTTTTTCAGGGCAGATCTCCCCACACTGATTCATCACCATCCCCAAACCTATATATGTTAGGCGTCCATAAAATCGATCTTGATATTTAATGTCAAAATTAAGATTGTGCTGAAAAGTTCTTAAGTATTTACAAAGTCCTAAAAGATGTGCAGGGATCTAGCCACATTTATTTTTGTCAAGCCCCGGGACTTGTTTGTCAGTTAGCCATGGCTCCGTGCAGGCAGTGAAGTGCACCTACACAGTTAGACTGAAGCTTTCTGTAAACCTGATAGCATAAGAAAATCCTACATGTGTCATTTTAGAAGTAAAAAATGAAAACCCATCATTTTTTCAAAATCTAAGTCTCATTTCTATACTGATCTCTTTTCCAGGGTGTAAGCCTGAACAACAGATGATGTATGCTGGGAGTAAGAATAAGCTAGTCCAAACAGCTGAACTAACCAAGGTGATATTTGTGTTTTACTTGCTTGTTGAGACAATATTTTCCCCTCACTATTAGACCATTAGCTAAAGTAATCTGAAGAGTTAAGTATTTTTTACACAGGTGAAAATTAATTAGAACAGAGCAGTAAATTTAGAGAGTTTTACTGTTTGGAAATAGAATGATAGAAGTCTTTAATCAAAGTGTGTTTTTTGAATGGAAATTATAAGTTGATTAGAAGAAATCGCATTTAAAATATAGGCAGCTTTAGAAAAGCCACCGCCACCATTCAATCTATTGAGAGTTTTTCATCTTCCATAATGTAGTTTCTAGTAGATAAAAGTAAGCATTGAAGCTTCTCAGAGCTCTTTACCATAGGCTAAATGAACCAGATTCTGTGCAGGAATTCCATATTATGCAGTTAACTGTATATTGTTCCCAAGTCTGAAATTGTTAAGAATACTTATTAGCTTTATTAAGCTAGACCATTCTGTTTATATGAGACACTTTCCTTAAGATTTAACATGCCCCCATTGTTTTATGGCATTGTTGAAGTTTAACGGTAAGATGGGTACTTGTTTTCAAACTTTATTTAACTTCACGTATTAGTTTGAGTTGAAAAAAGTATATACTTCTAAGGTTTTGAAATAGAATATTACATCACTAAAACAATATTAAATAACATTTCCTTTCAGGTTTTATTTTAAGGACAGCGTCAGTGTTTTACCCTTAGGTGTTTAACCAGCAGCCCAGGAGATGTCTTTAAGTGCCCTCTGCCTTTTCCCGTTAGCTCATGTGATTGTCATTGACACCACCAATTTATAGACGCTACTTTCTCTCATTTGTACCATAGGAACACCCTGGAGTTGCTCTAAGGGGGTCGGGTGATTAGGAGGGAGCTCTGTTAACAGCCTCATTTCCATTCTGATCCCACAGCCCACCATCAAGTGCTGGAATTAAGGCATTACAATTTATAAGTTACTGTTACAAATAATCACATCGAATCCTCATCACAACCTTGTGAGGTTGATGATGATATTCCTATTCTGTAGATGGGAGAACTGAGGTTCAGAAGATAAAAGACTTGCCCAGGGTTGCATAATAGTAAATGACAGAGCTAGGATTCAAACCCACATTGGCCTCAATCCCATACTTTCTGCTCTATTATGTTGTTTCCGTATAGAAAGACTTCCTGGGCCTGCGTGTGTACAGATTCTTGCAGAGATCCGTGGCTGAGGACCTGTAGTCCATCCTTTTCAAAACAATCCACAGCTTGTATTTCCTCCAACTATGGAAGACCAGCATATGTTCTTCCACTTCCTAACTAACTAGACTGATTTTAGTTGTGTGTACTTGGGGTATCTCTTCTAGTGGGTAAGATGTACAGAACTGTTCTTTTAGAATATTCATAGATTTGATTCGTAGATTTGTAGATTCTTTTAGAATATTCGTAGCTTTTAAGAGAGTTTTGGTTTTATGCCATCTTGATTGCTAAACTTTGGTAACTCAGTACTTAGTTAGCACTTAAAAAAAGTAAAGGTATATCTAATTTACAAAGATAAGTTATGACCAACATGAATGAAAGGAAGGAGAACTTGGTATGTAATACTCACATATACAATGTGTTTGATTTTTTTTTTTTTTTTGAGAGTGTCAAAGTATGACCTAACGTTTTTTTCTAAAGGTATTTGAAATAAGAAATACCGAAGACCTAACTGAAGAATGGTTACGTGAGAAACTTGGATTTTTCCACTAATGTGAACTTCTGTGTTTCTGAAGTTTTTATGTATTAACCTGACCATACTGGAACCAGACATAAATACTTATGCCTAAAAATGCACTGTTACTTACAGTTTGTTTCCTGCAGTAAAGAAATATTCTTCATTTGTTCAAAGTTTGAACAAAGGGGAAATCATCTTCATAGTAATGAAACTTTGTAAAGTGTTTCCTTATATTTGTAATTGTTAGGTGGACTACTTCTCTCCAGGGACTTTTTGCACTCTTGTGACTAATTTCTATAACTTACGGTTCAGAATTTGTTACTATTTACAGACACCATTGGAAAGTGGGTATTAGATTGTGATAGACAACAGTTGCCTCCTTTTGACAAATACTGGATATTAGCAGTTTATATATGAAAATAGCATATTATCACTTGTCAAATCTTTAAAATTTCTTTGGGGTAAAAGACTTGAATGACCCAATTTAGAGCCATGAAAAATAATTTACTGTAGTGTAAAGCTGCATTACAAGTACACTTGTCATCAATTCCATACCTTCTTTGGTTTCCTATATCTTTTTAATCAAGTCCAGAAACTTTGTTCATCAGTCATTCATTCTTACAGTCTGGGAATTAGATTTTATAGTAGTTATGACTGTTACGTTTTCTTCTTACAGGAAATAGCATCTTAGTCTTGGAAATTGATAGGTTGGAACTAATCAAGGGCTTCATTCCTGGTTGTGTCATAGCTAGATAGTTTTGGATCTAGGTTAATAACACTTTATTAATAATAACACCTCTTAATGTTGTCCTGTGAACACAAGTTATCTTAAATGTGTTAATACTGTGCCTTTGATTTGTTAGCTTTAAAGTTAGTTTAAGACTTTTACACTGCCAGTATTCCAGATTTGGTGAAATTAATACTTTTGTAAAGGGTCCAAGTAAAACTATTTTCTAATGTGTATATCTGAAATTTGTAATAAAATCAACTTCATATTTTTAAAAATTCCAACTATCTACTTGTATTGGTGAATATATGGCAGTTGAGAGTTATAATTTGGGGTGTATTTATGATTACCTTTGTGCCATAAGAAAAATTACTTATCTTAAAACCTTGGCCAGAGTTAATAACATTAACACAGTAATAGAAATTGCATCTTATATCCTAAACGTCAGAAGATATTCCCAACTGGACATCCATCTTGTTGGCATCCTTGGCAGAAAGCAAGGATTCTAATATATGGTGTACTTTAAGAACAACATATAAGTGACTGTTTCACATTAATTTGACAAAAGGTCTTGAGACTGTAAAGACTAACCAAATTTGGTGAGTGAATTCTTATATTAAGATTATCTTAGTCATTTCAAAACTAGAAAGGCATTATTTTATGTTGACGTATTTTTCATTTATATATTCTTTGCATTTTTTTTGAGGTTTCTGTGCCAACACTAATAAAGAGGTAAAGATAGTTGGAATTTTCACAATATTGAGTCTTCTGTGGCCAACACTATTTGGCTTCACTAATCTAAAAAACAGGAAGCAATAGGAAGTTAGTTGGAGATGAGGAAGTGCTAGAGTGGACATTTGTTTTGGTTAATGAATGGGAAGGACTCTTTATTCCAATTTCCAGAGAGAGAGAGAACTTCAAACCCAGGAAGTTTACAAATTCTTTAAACAGCTATTTTGATATTGGAGAATAATGCTTATAATTCTGTGGAAATGCAGATATAACCCAAGTGAATGGAGAGTGTTTTTAATGTTTTTAAATGAAGGAAATCAGATTTCATTTCACCATGTTTGCAGCAATAAGAGAAACTAGTGCTGCAAGAATGTGTTTTTTAATGAGGTTCCTTATTTTGTCTTGCATGTTTTAGTTGTTTTGTTTTGTTTTTAAATTTGAAAGCCCTCCATATTGTCAGATGATACTGACTTCCATAAACAGAACTTACTTCCCCTGTTCTCTAACAGGGACAAAGAGCTGTGATAAATCATGCTTATTTGACTCCTTATCAATAACATGTATTTTGCAAGACAATAGATTATGATTGGGGAATCAGTAGAACATGTTTTGACTCCCTCTGTCCTATAGGGAGACTTACAAATCCTATGCTCTAGAGTGCTCTCAGACTTTTATATAAATTTCCCTTCCATGTAATCAAATTTTGCATTGCTCTTTTCAAGATATGTTCAGTTTGCTCTCTTTTTCTGCCTTCTCTCAAATAGTAACTCCAGATTGGATAATTCCAGTTTATACATTCCATAGCTTTCTGGTGCAGCCATTCCCGTTCATATCTTAATCTCTCCCTTTTGGCATCAGCTTTTTTCCTGGGAACCCCCTTCATGGTCTTCTAAGTCAGCATTAGTTTTGAAATTGTTGGCCTTGCATGAGTTCTGCATAGCATCTGATGTTGTCACAATAGAGCCAACTAGTAATCCTAGCATGTTTTTAGTACAGTTTTTGTGGCAACATAAATGACATATGAAGAAAAACTGTTCTCAGGTTACTATGCTGAAATTCCAAAATGTCAGAGTTTTGAATAGTCTTGCTTTGTTCTGGTATTGAAGCAATCATGTTAGGAGAAGGGTTGTTAGACCGTTTTTGTTTAATTGACTTCTAAAATAAGTGTTCAAATTGTCTATTTCTAAAAAGTTTACCAAATACCTAGTGCAGTTAAACATACTCTTGTTTAAGAGGGTGTTGCAAAATTTTTTATTACCGTTACTAAATAACCTTGGTAGCAAAATGTCTGTCTGCACTTTTCTCTCCCCTTTTATCTCCTATTTTCAGGAGTCAAATGTAGCCATAAACTGTATCCTGGTCTGACACTTTAACTAAAAATTTCCAGTTAGAGGAATTTATTGCCAAATTAAATTTGGCTGTCTTTATTCCCCACCTATATAGGTAGTTAGGAAGGTATACTTAAAAAAATGTTTGGACTACTTTAAAACCTGAGCAATGTCATTAATCCATAACGTGGACTAGTGATGGATAGATATTTTCATAAGAGTTTAAATGCTGATATTTGGTGGAAGTAGAGAGTAACTTGTATTCTATCAATTCAAATATTCTTAGTACGGTTGCTTTCCCTATTTG
>NC_138377.1:40274249-40458520 GCF_054177405.1 Leptonychotes weddellii
TAATCTCATTCAGGAGGCTTGAAACATTAATGGTTTAGTCTTGTGAATTTTAACAGTTCCCTGTCATCATTTAACAAACTCAACAACTGCACAACTTCTTAAGCTGTGATTTCAGTCTCTGCTAGTTCATATTGCATGTTTATTTTGGACAGTCTTCTGTTAAGCATGGTGCTTGTACTGGTTTAAATAAAATGTTAACATGAAAGGACTTCTTGCTTCTCATTTTTTTCTCACCTCCTCTCCCTTTTGGAGTTACTCTCACCTGCCTGGCTCAGTTGTGGCCTTTGCGTGAGTCACAGTGATTCAGCAATTTACTTTCTCTGGAAGAACTGAGAGGCAAAATAAACAGGAACCACTTGGCAAAGATAGGATTGGGTGAGGGAGAATGTAACAAGATTATAAACATTTCTCAAACTTGTTCTGAGGGTAGAATGATTTGTTTGTAGTGGCAGAGGGCATTATCTCAAATGATGAACCCTTGCTCTTAAAGGGAAAACCGTAAGTTAAAGGGGCTGTGTACTTCCCAAGAAATCAAATTGAAGGATCTTTTATTGAATATAGTATGTCACTTTTAAACATCCACTGAAGATCCATCTTGCCTTTGTTTTAGACTATTCTGAATGGTTTGTGTTTCATATCGAATGAATACAAATCACCACTACTTACCTAATTTTTAGAGTCTAATGTACACTTCTTGTGATTGAATAGGTGATAGAAGTCACGATTTGTTCATGGTGTGCGAAAGGAGTAGTTTATTGTCTTCCTGTCTTCAAGAATCTCACAAGGAGAATTGGCCAGAGCTTGGAAACATGTCTTATTTCTCAAATTTGTCCATTTACGTATTCGAAACAGCCAGCTCCTAAATTTTTTCATCTTCATTTTTATTTGGGGGGGGGGGGGTGTCCTTTTACTTTCCAGCAGCAAAAAGCATTTCTAACCACTTAATGTCCCAGGGTGGGCCCACTCTCATTTGTATGAGGGCACACCCTGAGTGGATATTGGATCCTGTACAGTAATATTTTTGGCTATGTTGGAGACCCAAGTAGATTAAAGATCTTACTGCTGAGCATCACATCGGCTCTTGTTCTTTACTTGAGATCTGTCCCCAGGTAACTGGAAAGCACCCTGCTGAGGTATCCCCCTTCTCCAATTACAGGAAAGAAAAAGCAGAATGCCAAGGTTGCATCCAAAAGCCATGCTGTAGTCCCCAGAGAAAATGTGTGTATGTGTGTGTGAGAGCGTGCGTGAGCATGACGCTCCTTTTCACTACCACCTACAGGATTAAACACAGATTCTCTTCCTAGAATGTAAGGCCCTCAACATTTTGGCCCACTGCTCACCTGTGGTGGACAGCCAAGCCCAAATGGGCTGCAGCCCTTCATTAGGTAGAAATGCCCCAGGCACTGCTCCTTGCCGAAGCCCTTTTGATAGCCATGATTTGTCCCACATGGATGTACTTGCCTGTCAGCCTCTCCCCAGCCTCAATACACACAGGACCTCTCACTTCCAGCACCCCGTGGTTGAACTCAAGAGCCTCGCCTCTAAGACGTTTGCCTGACTGGTACCAAACAATGAGCTGAGCCCATCTCTCCCGGTGCCAGGTACCAAGAGGTACTTTACAATTCAATTCCTGCCATTGGAAAGAGGAGCCCGTTCTCTTGAAGTGGCAACTGAGCTTGGAAGAATGCCATTAGATGGAGAAGAGGGAGAGACAATGTCGGCTGGGGCCGCGTAGAAGAAAGCAGGCTTGCAGAGTAGCTGAAGCACGCTGAGGAGCCACACTTCCGCCTTTTAGGTTCCCAGGGCCTCCTCTGACCCAGGGCCACTCCTCAGAGTTCCCTTTTTCTGAGGCCTGGTGGGTTGCTTCGCTCTTTCTGGGTTCCTCTCATGGCTACCCTTACCAGAAATTAAGTTAATGTGGACATGTCTGTTTTACTTGCATGCCAGAGAAGCTAGTTCTAGTAGGACCTCTGGTTTCACCTGCCACCATCCCCTACATTCCTACATTTACACCCCAGCCTAACTGAACACCCTTCTTTCATGCAAGCATACTCTGGGCCTCATCCCTACCAACAGAAACACCTCCCCAGGCTGCTGTGGCCTGTCAAAATCAACAATCTTCAATAATTACCTCAAAAGCCATTTCTACCATGAAGTCGATTGTTTGTTGAACTAAATATAGTTACTAATTTAGGAAAAAACCCACAACACTTCTATTAAACCAATATCATTAGAGAAAAATCAGAAAATACAGACAAGCAAAAGGAAGAAAATGTCTATTCCCCAAGAAATCCATCGTGACATTTTTGGTTATCTGTTTCCCTGTCTCTGGAGGAATTCTCCGGCCCCATAGCTTTTTTAGGCACCCTAAAGAATGATAGAATTACACTCATTTTTTCAGGTAATAAAAATTCCAACCTCGTCGAATGTCAAAACTTCAATATCTTACTTCCTTTAAGGCTCCCTCCCTCATCTCTCTTTCCTCCCACTCCACTTACATCAAATCCACGTCAGGCTGGGAACCCACCATGGGGGTGGGGTTGGGGTGTGGTCTGTCCCTCATTATCGCCCTCCTGCCTTGCTCCCCCATTCACTAGTTGTCTCTAGGCCCTCTGGGATTGGTGGAGGAGGGCAATGACTCATTAACCTGGTACAAATGTAATCTGGAGTGGGTGCCCTCTGGGCTGTGGCTAATGTCAAGTATCAATTCTTTTTCCTCATGGTATGCTTCTGTGAGTTCCTTGCCAATTTCCACTGGGGATTTTGGCTGGAAGTCCCTTGACATGGGTCATGTCTTCTGTGGCCAGTGGCTTTACAAATGCCCCTCCCAGCTCTTGGCTTCTGGTAGTGAGCTCTGTCCCTGGCACCTCGCTTCTGCAGATTGCATCTTGAGCTGTGTCCCCCGTTCGGCTCGCTTCCTCAGGGTTCATATTGGCCCCCAGGAAGCATGCATCTTTGCCTTGCTGCCATCAGGGAGGGTACAGTTTGCTGCCTCCGCCATCAGGGGCAGCTCTCAGATCTAGCCCCTGCATACTTCTCTGACCCCATTTTGGCCCATTCTCCTAGCGCACTACACCTGAGCCATGCTGGGCTTATTTTTGTTCTTTAAACACGCCAAGCTCGAACGTTCTCACTAGCTGTAGCTTCTTCCTGGGAAGATTGCCCACTTTCCCTTTTCCATACCCACCTCCCAATAGTCGTTTGGCTGTCTCCTTTATTCTGAACTGAGCTTAAATGTTGCCACTCACAGAGGTTTTCCCTGATCATTCATCCTAAGGGTAGCGGCACCTTCACCATCATAACCCATCTGTTCCAATTCTCTGCCTAGCACTGACCATCATCTGATAGTTTTCTAATTTATGTAACTGGTCTGAAGGACTCTCAAAAGTAATCACGTAAAAACAATTTTGGGGTTGTTTTTCAAAACTTGCTACCTCTGTTCCCCATCAAACCTCTCTTTTTTTCCTCTGGCTAAAAGGCTTGCTTGGTGATCTATCTCCATTAGAGTTCAGTCGCTTAGGTGTTACAAGTGCCTTTTCAGTCACTAAGATTCAGTTCTGTTCATTTTATTTTTTTATTTTATTTTATTATTTTTAAAAAAGATTTTATTTATTTATTTGACAGAGAGAGAGACACAGCGAGAGAGGGAACACAAGCAGGGGGAATGGGAGAGGGAGAAGCAGGCTTCCTGCAGAGGAGGGAGCCCGATGTGGGGCTCGGTCACAGGACTCTGGGACCATGACCTGAGCCGAAGGCAGACGCCTAACGACTGAGCCACTCAGGCGCCCAGTTCTGTTCATTTTAAAAATTCAGTCTCGTATTTGATTCAAACCTCTTCTCTCCTTCAGCACACCCTACACTTATGGTTCTGGGAGGAGCACGAGGGAGCATTTGTCCTCAAGTTCTGCTTTCTTGCAACTGGCGCTTCCCCCCCTGGTGTTGGGGATGCGAGGGCGGAGACAGAAAAGACATTAGCTTAGGACTCTAAGCTGCTGGATCGATTTCCTTTTTTGCGCGTGCACACCTTGCTGGTAAGTAGGTTGCTGTGCTTTTGGATGTCATTGCTTCTCTATTGAACACTGACTGGCCATGAGTTCCCAGAGTAGGGCAAGCCTTCAAATGCTGATTTTTCCCTAGAAGTCATCTTCTGCTTTGTAGGGTTTCTTCATGATTACCCTTTCTATAACTTCTGTTTTACTTGAATTAATAATGATCTTTTGTCCCCATTTTCTTAGTTTTCAATGTAGTTATTATTTTTTCCCTAAATACCTTCAATGGATTGCTTAAATGCCTAGCAATTCTTCCAAATGCTTCAACAAATAAGAAAATCTGCCCGTTCCAAAAGATTTCAAATAAGAAAGGAGAGTTGAAATTACATATATTTAAGTAATTTGCAGTTAAATAATAATTCCCAGTGAAAGTAAAAAAGAAAATCTATAAGGTTCCCCCTTCTTGGAGACCTCCTTCCCCACCTTCCATCCTCCCTCTAAAATCTGTACTGGATGCTCTATAGTCATGAGTGTGTCATCCAGAAGCTTTCCTCGCTTGCTTCTTAGTTGGAGCCCCTTGGTTGGATCCCATGTATTCCCTATTTTGTTAACCCATTTTGCTGAAGCCCATGGTACACGGGAGGAGAGCTTTCTTATTTCTGAAAATATTTTTGCTCCATCCTCACAACTGATCAGTGGTTTGGAGGCTGTACTGGATGTTTTCTGTTTGCCTCTCCAGAATCACTCTCCACCCTTCTCCACCCTGGCTCTGCCCCCCAGGAGGCTGAGCTTGAGGAACGACATCAACTGGCTCCCTTGCCTTCTGGTTTCTGCTTGAGATCAGCCAATCTCTGGGGAGGATGGAGAGGGAAGACAGGTACTTATTCCCTCAATCAGTCCTTTAGCTAAGTTCTCGGCAGGTTATGGCCCTCCATTGAAAGTCATTCATCCACTCGATGGGGCACCTGGGTGGCTCAGTTGGTTAAGCAACTGCCTTCGGCTTGGGTCATGATCCCGGAGTCCTGGGATCGAGCCACGCATTGGGCTCCCGGCTCATCGGGGGCCTGCTTCTCCCTCTGACCCTCTCCCCTCTCATGCTGTTTCTCTCTCTCTCTCAAATAAATAAATAAAATCTTTAAAATAAAAAGAAAGTCATTCATCTACTCGAGACAGTCTTTCTGAATCCTGGTAACCCCCACCTCCCCTCCTTCCTTAGGCTTAGTGATGGAAACAGCAGAGCTTTGAGGACGGAGGTATCTCTTCCTAGCCTGTAATAATAGCCCTTTATCAAAGGGCTCAAATTATCTTAATTTAGAGTTCCATCTCTTTCCTGGGTTTAAATTCTAGGATGGAAGTGATTTTCCAACAGAATTGTAAGGGCATTGCTCCTCCATCTTCTAGCTGCAGTATGCTGTTAAGAAGTCTGATGCTAGTCTGACTGCAATTTTGTCTTAAGTTTTTCCTTTGGGATCTTCTCCTTATTTTTGATATTGTGAAATGTCTCTGTGATGTGATTTGGTGCGGATCTGGTTTCATTCATTGTGCTAGATATTTGATGGACTATTTGAATCTGGAAATTCATATTTTTCAGTTCAAGGAAAAATGTTTTCCTATTATTTGGTAACCTTCATATTTTTCCTCTCTCTTTCTAGAACTCTTACTGGTTTAGATGGTGGACTACTTGCTCTGATTCTCTAATTTTCTTATCTTTTCTATTGTTCATCTCTCTTTTTTTTTTGTTCTTCTTTTTCTGGGAGAGTTACCTCAACTTTCTCTTCCACCCCACTTGGTGATTTTAAAATTTCAGTTACATATTTAAAAGCCATACAAGGTTTTTTAGAAGATTTTATTTATTTGTTTGAGAGAGAGCAAGCATAAGCAGGGGGCAGAAGGGCAGAGGGAGAGGGAGAAGCAGGCTCCTGGCTGAGCAGGGAGCCCGATGCGGGCTCGATCCCAGGACCCTGGGATCATGACCTGAGCCGAAGGCAGATGCTTAACTGTTGAGCCACACAGGTGCCCCTAAAAGCCATACAAGTTTTACTAGTAAGATTGAACAGTAAAGCGAGGAAGACAAAATTTCTTCATAGTCTACAAAATATTTTATAAACACTTTAGATCTCAACAAAGGACTTTTATCTGGGAATAGGCAGCTAACAGCATTTCTACAAATAAATATTTTCTGAATACATTTAAAAAGAAACTACAGGGGCGGCTGGGTGGCTCAAGTGGTTAAGCCTCGGACTCTTGATTTTGGCTCAGGTCATGATCTCAGGGTTGTGAGATCAAGCCCTGCAGAGGGCTTTGCCCTGGGAGTGGAGCCTGCTTGAGATTCTCTTTCTCCCTCTTCCGCTGCCCCTCCCCCACTCTCTCTCTCAAAAAAAGTAAAAAAAAATATTAAAAAATAATAGAAATTTTAAAAAGTGAGACAACTGTGCATGGTTTAAAAAAAAAAAAGTGCTACAGCTGACCCAACAACATAGGTATGAAATGTGTGGGTCCATTTATACGTGGATTTTTTTTGATACAGTATAGTACTATAAATGTATTTTCTCTTCCTTATGATTTTCTTAATATTTTCTTTTTATCTAGTGTATTGTAAGAATATGGTATATGATACATATATATCATATATGTTAATTAACTGTTTATGTTACTGGTAAGACTTCTGGTTAACAGTAGGCTATTATTTAAGTTTTTGGGGGAGCCAAAAGTTATTCGTGGATTTTCTACTGTGCAGGGGGTCTAACCTCCATGTTGTTCAAGGGTCAACTCTATATTTGTGTATCAAATCATCATGTTGTACACCTTAATCTTACATGTTTTATATCAATAATATGTTAATAAAATGGGAAAAAACATTTTAATATATATTAGTTTCATTTCAATCTATTTCCACATATAGAAGACAATTGTATATGGTATGTATCCAATTTCATGAGTAACATAATATGTACATTCTTTATTTAAAAAAAACCATAAATGTAGCTTCATAATATTTTTCTGAGTGCTTATATCATGGTTTACTCAATAATTCTCTTGTTGTTGGGTATTTTGGTTGTTTCCAAAATTACTGCTAAAGATATTTTTGTGCAAAAGAATTTTTCCATGCTTTGGATTATTTTTAAGAGGGTTATTATACTGAACTGGACTGCCAGCAGGTACGGACAAGGGAACCATGCCAACAATGAATACTTTTATTTATTTAAAATACTGCCTAATTTGATTTAAAAGTGGTTATCTTTATTTTTAAATTTGCTTTTCCTTGATTACTAGAGAGACCTGAATATTTTCTCATATATTTTTTATTTTTTTTTATTTTTAAAGATTTTATTTATTTATTTGACAGAGAGAGTCACAGCGAGAGAGGGAACACAAGCAGGGGGAGTGGCAGAGGGAGAAGCAGGCTTCCCTCAGAGCAGGGAGCCCGACGCGGGGCTCGATCCCAGGACCCTGGGATCATGACCTGAGCCGAATGCAGACGCTTAACGACTGAGCCACCCAGGCGCCCCTTTTCTCATATATTTTGTTAATCACATACAACTGTATATTTTGTGATCCTATCTTTTGTCCATTTATCAGCTGGTTTTTTGGAATTGATTTTAGTGAGTTTTCAATATACTTATTAATCCTTTGTCTTTTTTTTTTTTGCTGGGAATATTTGTTTCCTCATTTATTTATTGTCTTAAAATTTGTATTTATTTATTTGTAATGTTGAATCGTTGATTGGGTGGGGTTTCGTGTGTGTGTGTGTGTGTGTGTGTGTGATGTAACTCACTGCTTTTTAGTTTAAAAAGTTTCATTTAAAAAGATACCCATGGGGGCGCCTGGGTGGCTCAGTCGTTAAGCGTCTGCCTTCGGCTCAGGTCATGATCTCGGGGTCCTGGGATTGAGCCCCGCATCCGGCACCCTGCTCCGTGGGAAGCTTGCTTCTCCTTCTCCCACTCCCCCTGCTTGTGTTCCCTCTCTCGCTCTCTCTCTCTGTCAAATAAATAAATAAAATCTTTAAAAAAAAAAAAAAAAAAAGACACCCATGCCCAGAGATTTGACAACCCTATGTGTTCTTTTATCATTTTATGGTTAACCTTGGATTGACCTAATTATATAATATAAAGAGAGAATTTAAATGATTAAACATACTTCAACAAAGCTTTTAACATATCTAAAATATTTTTTCCCAATAATTTGGGATGTTTCCTTTAGAAAGTGTTCAATTCTTATATAGAATTTGGTCTTTTTCTGAAATAATTGTTCTACTACATTGTTAATGCTTGTTGATTTTTGTGCCTCAATCATATTTAGAATTATTGCAGGTTTATAAGATGTTTTCAAATCTCAATAAGGCTAATTTCTTTTCATCGTTCTTCATTTTCACATATTTACTTGGCATTTTCATGTATTTATTGTTTAAGGTGAACTTTAAAATAATTTAGTTCCAAATCACATTGGGATGTTGATTACAATCATGCTAATATAAATTAATTTGGGGGAAAATGACATTTTTTAAACTTCTATCAAGGAAAATCTTTTAGTTACATCTCCTATATTTCTCAGTAAGGTGGTTCAATTTTTTCCATATTGGTAGCACACATTTCTTGTTGAAATTTCTGTGGATTCATTTTAATCTGTCTCTAGTCGTGGGATTGGCTCGTGATAGAGATGATAGATGATGAGAGTACTCAGGATAATGAAGAACCTGGCCCAGGGAAGGCCGAACAGCTGAGCCTCACTGAACTTGGACTATGGCCTGGGAACTAGAAGCACCTTGCTTCAGCTACACAGACTGAATTTTCTGGTTTTCATCTCAGATGCAGAAGTTTGTTGATCCTCCACACCAAGGGTAATAAAGCACCTCCCTGCCTCATTCCACTGCTCCTGTGGTTGAACCACCTGGCCATGTACTCTGCTAATGTCATCTCAATTTCACTGCTTTGACTTGCTCAAAACCAATGTGAGTTTCCTTTACCCATGGCCCATGTTAGCCCCTCCTGCCTCATAAGCACTCTCACATTATCAATTCAGATTCAGTTCCCTTTACCTCCCTGAGGGCCTGGGGGGCTATAGTAGCTCGTGGCTACCCCAGCGTCCTGTACCGTCCCCGTCAGCTTCCCGCAACCCTGCCCACACGGGGCCAACAGGCCAGGACGCTGTACCTGCCTCAGGCCTGGCCCGGCTACGATGCAGCCCAGCTTCCGAAGGTGAGAATCCATGTAATGTTGGAGGTGAGAGGTGGAACCTCATGACTGTTCTACTAGGCTGCGGCCCTCTCTGAGAAAGAGAAATGGAGTGCATCCAAAAGAACTGGAGGGAAATAGGTTCTTTAAAAATTAGGAACTTTTTACTTCAAAAAATTATAAAATGTTTCTAATACAAAAATGTGTAAAGGTTTTTAAAGTGTACAATTTTAAGATTAACCACAAAAGAGTATAAAATTCAAAGATTAACAAATGAAAAAAACATACCCGCACACTCATTACCTGGCCTGATTCCCACACGTAGAAGCCTTGAGACTGGTGCGCAGTGCTTGCTGAATAGCACCTCCATAACATGAGGATTTGCTATGTAATGTCTGCAAAAGTTGGCTCTTTTTTTCATGTTTTCTGAGCCGTGGCATGCTAGACTCCCAGTGTCAGGTTCTGTATTATATTACAGAGGATTAATGAGGTGGCTTAGGAAGACATGAAGAGTAGATGCAGTAGCAAGCAAGCAGTGCCCATTTGGACTGTTGATACTGCAGTTTGAATACTTTCCCATTCTTGTTTAGGAAAAGAAGCAGTGCCTGTGGTGGGGGCGGGGGGAGCGGTTACTTGACTTTTGCTTAGGCACGGTTTTGATCTACTCCTAACTTGTGTTATTTATGGTTTTGCCTCACTCTGAGATTCCACGTACTCCTGGGTTCTGCTTACTGCTTTCTCTTTAGTGGCTCCCCACTTGAGGCCTTGCCCACTGTTGCCGAGGATCTGTATGTATCTCCTGTTCAGAGACAAAGAATCTGTGGGGTCTGCTTGAGGATGTTGTCCTGCTGAGCTACAGCGTTGCCCTGGGGGCTGTCTCCTCCGTAGCTAGCTCCTCTCCTTTCCAGTCTGTTCTGACGACAAACTTCCATAAACCCATGCAACTTGAGCACAGCTCTGTTTCTTGTCACCCCAGTGAGACTGAATAACCCACTCATGGATCAAATGGGCAGAATCTCCAATAAAGGAAATTTGAGAAGAGTATGTTCCATAGAGAGAATGAAGTACAGAGGACGTTCAGATTACAACTTCAGGTAATCCAACGTGCAAAGCTCTCAAAGAGAAGGTTAAACACCCACGCTGGTGCTTAAAAGGTGGCTAAATAATGTCTTGAAATAATTGTTGGTGTTTTTCTTTTGTATTCCCTTCTTCCTCCACACTGTGAAAGTGGCGAGACCCTTTAGGCTTCCTTGCTTGAGGATTTTTGCTGGCAGGACAGGGAGAAGAAACCATTTGAGGTCAACAGTTCTCCTTGCCTTTTGTGAAAGTCCTAACTGCACTGAAGAGACTCTGCTGGGTGTCCCAGAGAGGGAGGGTGGTGAGTGAGGGCTGTGGGGTTGGGGAGAAAAAGAAGAGTTAGTGCTTAGTCTCCCAAATTGGAAAGGGATCAGAGGTCTCTGGGTCTTGCAGGCAGTGGCCCCCTGTGCCCTGCTCTGTGGGCCCTGGGGAGGTGGTGACATGGTAGAGAGGATGACCCCAGGGTGCCTGGAGGGACCAGAGCTTCTAGCCTTGGCAACACTTCTAAGAGCTGTCCATTCTGCTGCCGTGAGGACATACAATTCCAGAACTCTAGGGTGACACTGGATAATACCTGATACATAATCTTTCACGAATTCAGTGGAAGGGGAATTAGAGTCAGAATTAAGTGACTTAAAAACAGTAAAGGGGGCGGCTGGGTGGCTCAGTCAGTTAAGCATCTGCCTTTGGCTCAGGTCATGATCCTGGAGTCCTGGGATCGAGCCTCGAAGCAGGCTCCCTGTTCAGCGGGGGAGTCTGCTTCTCCTTCTCCCCCGCCCCCCCCCCACTGCTTGTGCTCTCTCTCTCAAATAAATAACATCTTTAAAAAAAATAAAAAACAATAAAGAACAACAACAACAAAAGAACATAGCACCTTCTCTATGACCCAGCAATTTCACTCCTAAATATTTACCTAAAAGAAATGAAAATATGTGTTCACAAACAAGCCTTGTACAAGAACGTATGCAGCAGATTTATCCATAATAACCCCAAACTGGAAATAACCTAGATGTCCATCAATAGGAGGATGAAACACAGATTATGATATATTCATGTGATGGAATGTTACAGAGCAATAAAAAGGAGTTAACTTCTAATACAACAACAACAACACGGGCAAATCTCAGAGACATGCTGAAAGAATCCAGATATGAGAATGCATACTGTATGATTTCAATGCTATGGTACTCTGGAAAAGACACATTTAATCTGTAATGACAGACTCAGTGATGGCTTTGGGCTGGGGATTAGGAAGGGGGACAGTGCAACTTTTTGGGGGTACTGTAAATGTTGAACACACTGATTACGGGTGGTTACCTGAGTGTATAATTTTGTCTAAGATCATAGTGCACTTAAAATGAGTACATTTTATTTTTTGTAAATCATACTTTAATAAAGTTGTTTTTAAAAATGAATGAATTATTGATGCATGCAGCAATGTGGAAGAATCTCAAAGAGAAAAGCGCCAAAACATGCTGAACCAAACAAGCAAACACAAAGAATGCATATGCTTCTATTTAGTGAAACTCAAGAACAGGTGAAACTAATCTATGGTACTGGAAAGCAGAATGGGTTGTTGCCTATGGCAGTGAGTCATGAGGGAATTACGTGGGGTGGTGGCAATGTTCTCTGTCTTGCATGGGGGTGGTTATTACATGGACTTACGCGTGTATCGAGGTCCTCATACTCTTAAAATCTGTGTTTTTCACCATCTTTAAATTTTACCTTTATGTGATTTTATGAAAAAAAAAAGACACATAAGAACAATAACAATAAAGACATATTTTGCACACATGAAATTGTCGAGTGAGTCGTTTCTGTACATTGATTCTTCTTGTAAATGGTTCTGTAACAGGTATTTCCAGGGCAAAGGGCAAGGTGGATGACACAGCCACCCGATACGGAGAAGCCACATCCTACTGGACAGTCCAATGCCCTCTACAGCATGCAGCTGTAACCCGATGTGTTAGAACTGTGTATAGTGAGGGGTGCCTGGGTGGCTCAGACGGTTAAGCGTCTGCCTTCGGCTCAGGTCATGATCCCAGGGCCCTGGGATCCAGCCCCACTTCGGGCTTCCTGCTCCGCGGGGAGCCTGCTTCTCTCTCTCCCTCTGCCTGCCGCTCCCCCTGCTTGTGCTCTCTCTCTCACTATCTCTCTCTGTGTGTCAAATGAATAAATAAAATCTTAAAAAAAAAGAAATGTGTATAGTGAACAAAAAAAAAAACACCAATAGCCATCAGCTCTGCTCTATACGGAAAGCAATTGGGAGTCAGACCTCACTCTGGAGGGATAGGAGCTGCCTTTTCCCAAAACCTTGGGCTGAGAAGGGCTCCTCCTCTAAGCACATGGCATGGGGACCATGAACCCCGGACAAACCTCGAGCTCCGCCAACAAGAAAGAAGTTGGGTGGCTTTGGGGGCAACCAATACTACCTGCTACACCTCCCATTCTTCCCAGCTCCATAGCTATTCTTTCCAAGGCCCATGTCAATGTCCAGATCCAAGTGCCACACACAACCCCCAGGTGAAATGGCTTTTCCTTCAAATGTGCAAACCTCTTCTGGAAGATGGGGAACTGCTGGCCCATAATTTTCTGTGCTCAGGGTTCTATCCTCTTGGAAGTGCTTCATTACTCAAGGCCAGGGCTCAGATCCTCCCAAAGCGTCATGGGCACCATATGATCTATGTAACTAGGATTACAGATCACCTATTATTCCACATCTGTGGGAGAGCTCAACTTGGTTAAGTGCAAATTCACGATTGTCTAGGAGCTTTCCCTTTTATGTTACCACCATGTCTTTAAGTTTCCTACTTACCGCTCCCCATGGGGGTGTGTGTGCGGTTTATAAGTTTCCTTGGCCATGGAAAGAGGACTGTCTCCCTGGCATGGGCTGGATGGGGTGCTGAGCAGAGTGGCAAACATGACTACCCTTGGATGATGGATGTGTGAAGATGGCCTGCTGCTTTCTGGCAGTTCTCAACAGACACAGTGAAAAAGAAAGCTGAGCTCAGGGGGGAGGCCAGGCTATTCCCTGGAGATTGGCATGGCTGAGCTTGTTAGTGTGGGGGCTTGGAGATATCTTGAGCTCACATTCTCTTAACCACTCAGCACCTCCCCTCCCCCCTTCCCACTACTGGCTTTCTTTATCTAGTCTAGGGGGCTGGAAATTTCTTTCAGGTGTGTATCTGAACTCTTTGGGTCCCATTCTAAGACTGCATGCTTTGTATTTCTAGGTTTTGTTTTCTAATTCTCCAGTGGCTGACCTGTGCCTAGCCTTTTGGGTTGGGGGCATGGGCAGTGTGGGTGGAGTGGGAGCAAACTGATGGAAAAGACAAGTTGAACAAAGGAAGTCTGAGTGGGAGAAGGGGGGGTGCAGGAGAGAGAGAGAGAAAAAGAGAACATAAGATTAATATTTCTTTGCAATATCATCCAGCCCCAGCCATATATACAAGTAGAAGTAGGAACTTAATTCAGTATGTACTACAAAATTACTCCCACGAGGTGAAAGGGTTGATGGAACTTCCAAAGAATACTGAGAATTGATTGAATGAGGATGGTATAGATTACTCGCTGCTTGTAAGGGTTCTCCAAAATGTCAAGTAAACCCATCATCTTCCTCACCAACTGCCTTGCCTATAGTTGGTTGATCTAATTAGCCCTTTGCCCTCATTAAAATGGGTGTATTGTTTAACTGATTACAGCGGTGTAATACTGTCTAAAGCAGTGCGAACAGCACTTCCCGCAATGATGGAAATGTTCTATATCTACATTGTTCACCACAGAAGCCACCAGCCACATGAGGCTATTGAGCGTTTGAAATATGGCTAGTATAGCTGAGGAACTGAATTTTTAGTTTTATTTAATTTTATCAATTTAAATTTATTTATTTATTTTAAAGATTTTATTTATTTATTTGACAGTGAGAGACACAGCGAGACAGGGAACACAAGCAGGGGGAGCGGGAGAGGGAGAAGCAGGCTTCCCGCAGAGCAGGGAGCCCGACGCGGGGCTCGATCCCAGGACCCTGGGATCATGACCTGAGCTGAAGGCAGACACTTAACGACTGAGCCATCCAGGTGCCCCTAATTTTATCAATTTAAATTTAAATAGCCATGTGACTACAGGTCTCCTCTACTAGACAATGCAGGTCTACAATTTACCTATGTGTTCTGGTAAAACACGAAATGGCTTCATACTGCCCCAGCTTCTGAGCAAATCAGTATTCCACACGATATAGAATGGGTGCTCAATAAACCCTCATTGAAATACCTAAAATGCTACCCTTGAATGAAGTGGAGGGGCTTGGGTTTTATAATATAACAGCAGTTAAGGGTTAAGGGGGGTTGGAGCAGAAAAAATTTCTCTTGCCAAGTCTCTCCAACTCCTCAGGTGAAGTGCGGGACGTCCCTTCCAGAACCAAGGATGTGTTCTTGGGAGGCAGTTCCATTTTGCATAGTAAGGTGCTAGACGTAGTTACCAGGTAAGGGAAAGCTACATTTCAAGTGAATCAGGAGAGTAGCTTGTTGCTAAAAGGTAGGAGGACCTGGAGGTTCTTGGTGATGAACCATCACTTCCCAAAGTGTAGACGGAATTTATTTATAAGAACCAGGCTGCATCTCATGGTATGGCTTAGACAATTCCCCGAAAACTTTTCCCTGACACCAGGAAACTGCATCTACCCCTCATTAGATGATGAACTTTCTTGGACAAATATTGCCCAAAATTGTATTTTGCTAAGCTTCTGTGGCCTGTAGGCCTTCCTTTCTCTAACCACTGCATCCAATCAATCAAGTCCTGCTGAGCTTATCTCTCAAATACTATCAAATCTGTTCATTCCTTTCTCTCCTGGTTTTTGTTGCTTTGGTCAGAGCCCAGCTTCTGCTGGGACCATTGCTGAGGGCTCCTTCCTGCTGCTCTTGCACTCCTCTATTCAGGATCATAGTGCACAGTTGGGCAGTTTGCACACTGCACACACAGCCTGCATTCCTATGCCCTAGTGTGGACTTCGTTTATCTGGAGAGAATACCTTTGTGATTTGCACACGGGTGCCACATAATCTTGGTGGTATAGACCTGCACTGTCTAAGACAGTAGCCACTAGCTACACGTGGCTACTTACATTTTAATTAATGAAAATAAACAAAATTTAACGTTCAATTCCATAATCATACTAGCCACATTGAGAGTGCTCAATAGCCACATGTGGCTAGTGGCTACTGTATTGAACAGTGCAGAAAAAGAAAATTTCCACTATTGCTACAAGTTTTGTTGGACAGCACTGGATAGACTCCACTTCTAAACCCCTCTCTATACAATTTGCTAGGGTGAATGATCTTTAATGCAAATCTAAATATGTCCCTCTCTTGCTTAAGTCCTTCAATGATTTCCACTTCCATCAGCAGCGATCAGTTAGCAGGTGGTGAATCAATTTTGTGGGTCACAACCAGCATAAGAACAAAACCAAGCTTATAAGATACTCTGTGATCTGAACCCCCGCTAACCCCGAACTCTCAAAACTGTTTTGTGCTAGGTTCCGTTAATTTAGAACTGCTGGTGATTTCACCTGAGACACTGAGCTTTTTTCTTCCTTCCTTCCTTCCTCCTTCCTTCCTTCCTTCCCTTCCTCCTTCTTTCCTTCCTTCCTTCCCTCCTTCCCTCCTTCTTTCCTTCCTTCCTTCCTTCCATCTCTGTGTCTTTGCTCAAGCTGAACCCTCTCTTAGGAGTTCTGGTTCTACCTTCTCTTTGCCTGGACTTCTACTCATCACATACGCCTCAGTTTAAGAAACAGATACTCCAGGAATCCTGCTCTGAACGCTGCAGAACGGGATGGATGCCCTTCTCTGACCTTTCATCACGAGCCGCAGACTTCCGTTAACAGGGTTATAATACCGTAATGATTTATTTAAGTGTTCGTTTCCGGCACTATACTAAGTTTTTTCAGCGCAAGTACTATGTTTCTCATCTTCGTATCTCAAAGGGGAAGCACAGCGCCTGAAATATACTAGGCACTCATTCAATAACTATTTGTTCAAAGAATGAATGAGGGAAGGAAAGAAAACTTAAATCTGCTGCGCGGACAATATAGGTGCGTCGTGGGCTTCAGCCATCAGAGGGCGCCGGCGCATCTCGGCTGGTGCGCAGGCGCGCAGAGAGGGCGGGCGCCGCGGCGGCGGCGGCTGCAGCGGCGGCGGCGGTCGTGGCTGAGGCCGGGGGAAGTGAATGGTTTTACCCAGAGGGCCCTGCGCCGCCTTTCTCCGCTGGCACCGGCGCCGCTGCCTGCTCCTCCTTCCCGGCCATGGCGTTCACGTTCGCGGCCTTCTGCTACATGCTGGCGCTGCTGCTCACCGCCGCGCTCATCTTCTTCGCTATCTGGCACGTGAGTAGCCGGGGCCGGGGGAAGAAGGGCGAGGAGGCGGCGCAGCTTCTTCTCGCCCCGCGTCTGCGGTCCGGGCGGCGACGGCCCCCGGAGGTCCGCGCGCTGGGGGATGGGGCCGAAGCGGGGCAGGCCGCGCGGCGAGGGCTCTGAGAGCCCTCCGTCTGCGGGCCGGGGCTGCAGGTCCAGGCTGCGGTGGCCCGATGGATGCGCCCGCTGTGTCCCCTCGCAGGCCGCGCGCGCCGCTACTCCTCCCTGGATGGGTGGGGCGGCCGCGGTCCTGTGGGGCCCTGCGGGACAGCGCTTCGCTGGCGTGGATCTTGGCCGGCCCGGGGCTCGGCATCCCCGCATCCCTGCATCCCCGGGGAGGATGTCAAGGGCGCACGGAGGCATGCTGCGTGCTTAGCGGGAATGAAGTTTACCGAATTACTATTATTTAATCACATTGTCTTTCTTTTCGGGTTTCCGCGGGAGTATGGCCCAAATGAGATCGAATAGCCTACTTTAGATGAATTTCCAACTCTATTTTCAGCACTTGTTGGGCGCTCTTCGAGTAGAATGCCCCCCCCTTTTTTTCAGATTGTTTCCTTGTGAACTTTGATGCAGATTGGAGTGATCACTTTGTTGACTGCATCTCCGAACTTTTCCCCTAAATCATACTTTGACCGCCAGAGTTTCTCAAGAGACACTCTTCCTAGCCACCTCTGTATTCAGGGTAGCTGGATTTAATGGAGGTAGTTTTAATTTGACTTCGAAAATGCTCACAAATCTTAAACTTCCCTAGGGCAGTTTTTCTTTCTTTTTTTCTTTTACTCACATCTTGCTGCAGGATAGAAGCACATCCTTACTGGTTACTGTAAGGAACAAGTAAGTTCCTCATGACAGTTCTACAACAGATTTTTAAGGATTCTTGTTTCTCTAGCACAAAATAAGCAGCCTTCTGGAAGTCAGCATTCATTAAAAATGTATCTTATATTTGCTTCTGCCCTCCTCATATTCTTTTAGTGCCTTCTGGAATATCAGTCCTCTTTTGAATGATTGGACATGTTCATTCATGTAAATTTTAAGTCAGGTTTCATCATGCCAATAACAAGGATTTCTTATGGAGCATAGCCTGGCAGAGTGATTTAAATGGCAGCAGTGTCTTGTGTAAAAAAAAAAAAAAAATCTCATAAGTAGAATACCACAAATTATTCTCTTTTGATAAGGAGTGTGATGATGTTCATAATTATTTTGGAACCTAACTGCTCTATAGTGGGGAATGCTTAGGTAGGCTGTTCAGTAACTGCTCTCTCAAAATACTTGTCAGTAAGAACCAATAAATTAAGAGCACTTTAGGCTCTTTGGTGGAAGAACAATAAATAAAGATAATCTGGAATGCAAACTAGCTCCACATTTCACTGGTGGAAGTGAAATGTGTGGCTCCCTTCCATTTGTAGATAACAGATTTAAGTCACTTCCTGCTTGATGGGTAGTCTTTGTTTTTTGAAATGATGAGGATTCTAAGAAAGAAAGCTGTGGAGGGCCTTGTTTACATTTTGAACCAGGTTGTTTGGCTTAAGGAAAATCTGAACTGCATTAAAAATAAAAATGGGTAATTTGGGGCGCCTGGGTGGCTCCGTTGGTGAAGCGTATGCCTTCTGCTCAGGTCATGATCCCAGGGTTCTGGGATCCAGTCCGGAATGGGGCTCCCTGCCCAAGGGGGAGTCTGCTTCTCCCTCTGCCCCTTACTCTTATTCTCTCTCTCTCCCTCCCTCTCAAATAAATAAATAAAATCTTAAAAAAAAATAAATTAAAAAAATGGGTAACTTAGTTTCAGCGTTGAAATGAGAATGTATTGGGTGAAGTAGGTAATTTTAAGTCCTATTATAGAATTTTTAAAAATTCATTTGTACTACACAGATTAGTGGCGAGCTTTTATCCTTGAGGATTTCTTTGTAGTTCAGAGGATTAGGCATCCTTTGGGAACAAATTGAAAATTCTAAAGTATATAATTTTAATTTTTCTATTAACTACATAACCTTCAGTTTATTTTCTTAGGTAGTTTAAGTATCAGAAGACTCACTTGGAAATTTGAAGTAGAAATTCAAAGAATCCTGTTTACATTAATCGTTTTATGGAGGATATTTTTTGTGCTGTTGGTTACATCTGTCAGTTTAGTACTAATTCATGTGATTGATACTCTGTGGAGAGTAGAGATGGGAGCATAGGTTTGTTTGAACAGAAGTCATTCCCTAAAGCCATGCGTCAAATTTGAATGTATCCTGAATTGCATAGTTTGATACCTTTAGGGATATATCTGTTTTGTTTTTGCACTCTGTTGGAAATTTTGTGAACGTCTTTGTCCAGACGCACAGTCACAAAAGATACAAAAGCCAGTAGGTTAATCTTTTCAGAAGAGTTTGAAAACTCCAGCTTATAACATTTCAAACAGAAGCTCATGCAGTAACATACTCATTAAAAGATCCCTTGAAATCACCTGAAGAAAATGTCCAGTCAAAAGAGTTAGTTTTAAAACATAAGTTTTATACTCGCTATTAAATTGGATCTTGTTATAGGCAAGTAATTTAATTTGCAACGACAGTCCTTATTTTGAACTTTATTACTAAGATGCATTGGGGATATATCACACAGCAAATGTCAGGTATTTGATTAATAATATCCATTAAGTAATCAGAAATTAGTATCTTCTAGTTGTATGTTTATATTTTTAACTTTTTTTTTTTTTTTTAAAGATTTTATTTACTTGACAGAGAGAAATACACCGAGAGAGGGAACACAAGCAGGGGGAGTGGGAGAGGGAGAAGCAGGCCTCCTGCTGAGCAGGGACCCCGATGTGGGACTCCATCCCAGGACCCTGGGATCATGACCTGAGCCGAAGGCAGATGCTTAACCGACTGAGCCACCCAGGCGCCCTATTTTTAACATTTATATGTGTTAGGTTTCATTAGCAAAGGCAATGCCTATTGGTGAGTTCTGTATTCTTTTTAAGCTAGGCTTTCATTCACTAAATATTGATTGAACATTTAAGTATGAGCCAGGGACATAGCAGTTGAGCACAGCAAAAATCTTTGCTGTCATGGAGTTTACATCTTAATGTCGAATGATTTTCTTCTATTCCTGTTTTAGTTAGAATTTTTATTTGGTCTGGTTGGTGGATTTTGTAAAATTCTAGAAATTAAAAAAAAAAGAACAACCCATCTTTTTATGAAGTGAAGAACTTTAACAGGGAAATAAACCAGCATAGTAAAAGCTAGAAAGATAGAACTCCACTGATTACCGGTAATATTTTTTTTTTTTTTTAAGATTTTATTTATTTATTTGATAGAGTGAGAGAGCACAAGCAGGGGGAACAGTAGAGGGAGAGGGAGAAGCAGGTTCCCCGCCAAGCAGAGAGCCCGATGCGGGGCTCGATCCCAGGACCCTGGGATCATGACCTGAGCCGAAGGCAGACGCTTAACCATCTGAGCCACCCAGGTGCCCCGATTACCGGTAATACTGAGTAACACGGTCTCACATACAAAGATACTACTCCTAACCCACCAGAGGAAAGGCACATTGAGTTCTCTTATCTCCTGGATGACCAGTGACAGCAACTAAAATAACTCTCCTATAAACTTGGTGCCTTTGGCTTCTTATTTTGACATCTGACTTAATACCACAGAGTGGGGTGTTGCCCTTGTTTTGATTTTTAGTACATTTTGACTTTGAAGTTCTGTGTTAAGTGACCCTAAATGTTACAGCCACATTTCTCCAGAGTGTAGACAGAAACATTCTTGTCATATATTTCCTAAGTGGATGAGATCTTTCTCCCCTTATCACATTTATAACTGTTTGACTCCTCATACCGTGAGAAGCTGGTCTTACCTGGGTTACCCTTCTCCAGTTTTGTTTGGTGACCTCATGAAACCACCCACAAGTGTAGGGCTATGCATAGGACACAAAAGGAGGTTAGACTGATCACTTTTATCGGGGCCTTGAACAGGGCTGCTCTTGCTTACCTGATGCCTTTAGGTACATTAGAACAAGATGCCTTGGGCACCTGGGTGGCTCAGTTGGTTAAGCGACTGCCTTCGGCTCAGGTCATGATCCTGGAGTCCCGGGATCGAGTCCCACATCAGGCTCCCTGCTCAGCAGGGAGTCTGCTTCTCCCTCTGACCCTCCTCCCTCTCATGCTCTCTCTCTCTCATTCTCTCTCTCGCAAAAAAAAAAAAAAAAAAAAAAAAGAGCAAGATGCCTCTTGGGGCAGAAGAATCAGAAAAATCCTCCCTCCTACACAGACGCGGCCCCTCAGTGCAGAGCCTGGTGTAGAGTCCATGGCGGGGTGCTTGGCAGCAGGAGCACAGCCTGGCTTTGAGCTTCCACCTTGGCCTTTTGTCCCACGCAGGAAGGGTGCTACTCTATGTGGAGGTCCTGGCCGTGAAGTTTAATAGTCATTTGGTGTTCCTCTATGCTGAGGCCATTTCTTGTATTTCCCTATTGAAGCAGGACTTTGAAATGTATGTGTTTGGGCACAATGGGAACAAACTGAAGCGCATGAGTCCATCTCTAGTGTCCCACTGAATCGTGTGCCAGGGGCAGGGCATGCACAGATGATTAAAAATACCTCACCGTGAGGGGCACACAAACCTGTACACAGATACCCCAGTGTGAGAAATGGCCTATTGGTAGCACTATAAAGCCCTGTGCTCTGTGGCTACTAGACAGGTAGGCAATCATTTCTGCCCCAGGGAGTCAGGGAAACCTACAGAGAGGAGTTGACGTAGGAAGAGGGTTTTTAGGGTGAAAAGTTTTGATAGATAGAAAAGATCATTTCAAGAAGAGAAAATGACTTGAACAGAGGCATTGAAAAATTGAAAACTGAAGATATTTATCACAGTGATACCAGCTCATTTAAATGACATTAGTATAAACATGTGCTCAGTTCTTTAAATCTGATTCTGATGATTTATTAGTGAATTTACTATAAATGGGTACATGCAGTATTGGTATACTTTTGCTTTTGTTTTATTAGCTTTATTCAATTGTCATTTGATGATGGGGCAGGTTTGTTGCTGCTTTTTATTAAAGGTCCTAACTGATTTTAATTTTATTTTAGATTATAGCATTTGATGAACTGAAGACTGATTACAAGAATCCTATAGACCAGTGTAATACCCTGAATCCTGTAAGTTATAATATAGGATTTTTCTTTAGATTTTTAAACTGTTTTTGCTTTTAACTTATTTTGAAAATGGCCAATATTCTCAGTAGCATGATATATTTGTACTTTTTGAAGTAGGCAGAATTTACAAAAATATTCTTTTTCCTGCTTGACTATTCTGACTATTATTAATCTGCCAGTGATCTTGTCAGCTGTCATACTAACATTCTTCCAATCTGCTTTTTACATTGTCGGCCAAAGACAGTTGAAAAGGTCAAAAAGATTAAAAGAGTCAAAATTGCATTAAAGGTGTGTACTGCTTTTTAGTTTAATGTTTTAATGCTACATTCATTTCATGGGGAGGGTTAGGGCATTTGTATTTGTAAAATGTTCTGTTTGGTGTCCTCGTTCATGTGCCTGTTGAGGTTTATGAGTTCATGAAATTTCGCATTTTATGCAAATGTTTGCTTGCTGGCCCAGTCAAGTAGGGAAAGCTGTTAAATGCTTATGCATTTTTAAAAATGTTAGAGCCATAGGCACTTCTATATTAAATTATTTGGAGCAGTGTTTGAAAGTTAGTTAACATAAAATGACTTTAATAGATGGTAAGAAGATTCTTCTGTTGTGACTTATTGGGAGGTAGTCTGGAAGTGGAGTCTTCAGTACCATGTCTGCTTTTATCTTTGGTTATGTCTATTCTGGAATTAATTATTCACTCTTTCAGCTGATGTTTATTCAGAACCTTCTAGATGATAGCTCTTTCCTTAGGTTCTGGAATCTTGCACTGGTGCAGACCTTTGGACTCACGCTGCCAGAATTTTGTGGATAACAATTTGTATACAAATGTCTACATAGTTATTTCTAATATATATCCACTCTAAATTTCTAAGACAGACTTGTCTTACACTAAGTTCTGAGCTCGGATGGATTTAGTTATAATGTGGCTCCATTGTGCTTAGGGGATTTCACCCTTAAACAATGATTGGAGTGGACTGGTTTTTATAAGAGATGCATTATAGAAGTTTCTGGACTTTTTTGAGGAGAAGGGAGTGTGGCATGTGTTTCATATTAGAACCGGAAGGGTTGCAGCTAAATGAAGTCAAAAATATATATATATTTTTGACTTCATTTAGTTTACTCATTTAGGAAGATTCTCCTTTCGTCTGTAGGTTTTATTTTGCCTAATTGGTCAGAAGCTGAAAGGTTTGTAAGAAAGCAGTGGGTATGTCTCCAAACAATACAATACAATAATTCATCTTTAAAAATTACTTAAGATGAGAACTTGTGTAGGCTTTAGTTGTGTAAAACTGTAAGGCACTAGCACGCCAGAGGGATTTTATTTGGAAAAGGGTCTATAAAGTGCGTTTGCTACTCTATCATTGTTTCCTCGATAAATATGAGCGATGGGATAGATTTCTAGTTTGTCTTCAAAGAACTGCTACAGTGAGGCTTGATGTAGGTACAATTAAAAGTATTAACTTACTAGCCGTTTCTCTGCTCTTATGAAACAAAATAGGTGACGAATCTGCTTTCTTGTTGGAAAGTAATACTATTGATTGTAAAATATCTTAACCTACCGTTGAAACTAATTGTTACCAAGAGATTAAGAAACCGAAATTTCTTCTTTTGACAGTTGTTCATTAATAGTATTCTATCTTCTTTGGCTTTTCATTACTTCAAATAACCAAATGAGGATGAGGATGATAAGAGCTGAAATCAGATGAGGGCTTTTCTGGGCACCAGGCTCTGTGCTAAGCATCTTTACTTGGGCTTTTTCATTCAGTGCTCATGACCTGCCTAAAGGGTAGGTATATTGATATTCTCATGAATAGGAGAATAGGCTGAGGCTTAGCAAGGTTGAAGCACTTTACCAACAAGGTCACATAGCTAAGGTAGAACCAGCATTTGAACCCAGACAGCTGGATTTTTACACTCAAGCTTTGGTATTTCCCTAATTTACCGTAAATTTAAGGGGGACTAATTTCATTTTTACATTTAATGTGTGATTTCTGACTCTTCTTCATGGAAGGAAATTCTCACTTAAAAAAGACATGTGCTTGGGACCTCCTAATGTTGCATAGATTGGAAGGAAGTTTTATATCAGCACATGTTGCGTTTGGATAGGGTGCCGATAATTGGCTTACTAGCAGCGCATCTGACAGTTTTCCCTATTTAAAATTTGTTTTGACAATTCTGCCAAAGTATGGGGGAAGACAAATATTATTTTTTAAAATGTGAACCTTAACTAGAGAATATTATGATTTGCATGTTAAGTACTATCATTTCAGCCATATTTGCATGAGGAATTTTTTTGGCTACTAGCTTTTGTGTAAACATTGGTTCCTAAATGGAATTAATTTTTGTGCCACTTACGGGGAAATTTCACCATTAAACAATGATTGGAGTGGACTGGTTTTTATAAGAGATGCATTATAAAAGTTTCTGGACTTTTTTGAGGAGAAGGGAGTGTGGCATGTGTTTCATATTAGAACCAGAAGGGTTGCAGATTATCTGTAGTCTCACTCTTACTAAAGCATATTGTTTAAGAACAGTAGGTATTGTGCTTTCAAAGTCATTTTCTCCCCATATCTCAATCTGGAAGTGTAGGATGAAAACGTGGATGATGATTTATATTGTTAGATATCACTTTGCTTTAGAGAGCTGAAATAGACTTATACTGTAAGGAAAAATCCTGTAATTTAAACTAGCATTATAAACAGCTCTAGTGGAACTCCTAATACAATATCTATTTTTCTTGGTTTGTCCTGGTTGCAGTCCTTGTGTTTCAAGGACTTCCTGTGGACATTTTCTTGTTTTCTTGCAGATGTTTGATTTTGATCTTAATTAAATGGTGTGGCTTAATGGTTCGTGCTATTTACAAGTTTATATACATATGCAGAGTTTATCTTTTGTTATTTATTATATTGCTTAAGTTTGTAGAAGATACTGGTTAGTCATGTAGATTAGTTGGTTTTACTGGGATTTCATTTAAAATATTCATTAAAAAAACTTTGCTTTACAGCTTTGAAATGGAAAAAGTGATTTGGGAGTATTAGAAAGTGGGCTTGAATATGTAGTACAATTGTTATTTCTACAGCAATGGTTTTCTCTCAGGAGTGATCTGATGATACTGAGGATTCATATAATTTTACTTTGATCTGATGCAGACATTTGAGAAGCTGGCTTTGCATCTGTGACTTGTAGGAAGTTATTTAGCTGAAACTTGCAGTGAAAAGTTTGGGACTTTCATTTAACAGAGTCATTAGGCTGAAGTCTTTAGGATGAAAAAGATAAAGCATGAACTCTTGGTCATCTTATAAAAAGCATTTTGCTTCAAATAATTTTTCTCATTTAGTACCACCTACAGTCAAAAAAATCATTTTGTTTTTGAGTTCTGAGCTTCTCCTGGTCTGCTGTGTTTGTGTAGTTCATTGGAAAGCAGGCTTAAAGAAACAGGAAGGCCATGTAAGAATCAGAGCTCAGGAACCGGGAAAATTCCAATTTTATGGTTCAGAACTGTCTTTTCCCTCCTACATTGCAGAATGCACATCGTTTGCATCTGTGTTCTTTCCCCCCTGACTGTGCTGAGATTATTGGCTTTTGGCTTTCCATTGAAAAATTACTTTTGTGGTAATGTGATGTGTGTTTGCTAAATATTGTTTATATAGCATTCCTAGTTTCTGTTAAAAGCTTTAAAACACTAATGTGTAAAGTTTTCTAAACGGGAGTTTTGTTTTTGTGGATTTTTTTAATATCATGTTGCATGTGATCAAATACCTTATTTTTGTATTTTTATCATTACTGAATGGTGGAAAGAAAAAGTATTCCAAGCGATCAGCAAATAACCTAACCGTCTGGGTGGTAACTTTATATATTTTAACCTGTTACTGTAAGAATTTGAGTTTTAAATTTTAAGTTCTATTTATTCTTTTAGAGCAAGCTATATCATCTGGTCAGTTTGCTTGTAATTCTGCTTTTGGTAAAAAGTTAAATACGGAAACAGACCTCAGTAGCATCGTTTGTGCCCAATTCTAAGAAAACAGTAACTTTTTTTCATTATGGAAACTTGGTTGCCACCTGCTTTCCAAATTAGCATTTGACTTACTGCCAAGGCATTTTGCTAACTGGCTTGTATCTTTCTTCCAGCTTGTACTTCCAGAGTACCTCATCCATGCTTTCTTCTGTGTCATGTTTCTTTGTGCAGCCGAGTGGCTTACACTGGGTCTCAATATGCCCCTCTTGGCATATCATATTTGGAGGTAATATTTAGATATATTTCTAATATTTTTCCTAATTATATTTTATTTATACTATGGTTGATACAGTTATCTTGCATGCTAGTCACCTAAATGAAAACTGAAAATTGGTTGGCATGTATTTTAAAAATCAAGTAGATGAACAAATCACTGCTTCCGTACCTTTTAGGGCGCTTACTTTGTTACTCTTTAAAAGTGTTTTTCAAAAAGTGAGGTTTAATTTACATACAATAATGTGCGTAAGTCTGAAGCCCCATCCCTGTCAGTTACCCCTGCACCTCCCTGGAACAGCAGTGACCTCTGTCAACTTGGATTAGTTTTGCCCATCTTTGAACTTCACATAAATCAAAATGTACAGTGTATCTAACTTCTTTCTCCATGTTTATTTTATGATTTTAAATTTGGTTGTTTATAAAATATATTCATATTTCATAACTTTTAAAAGTTATGTCTGATCTATATAATAGAGTTAGAGGTGTTTTTTTTTTTAAATAGGAATGTTAAAATCCTCATTGCTCTTTTTTTTTTTTTTTTAAAGATTTTATTTATTTATTTGACAGAGAGAGAGACAGCTAGAGAGGGAACACAAGCAGGGGGAGTGGGAGAGGGAGAAGCAGGCTTCCCGCGGAGCAGGGAGCCTGTGAGGAGCTCAATCTCAGGACCATGGGATCATGACCTGAGCTGAAGGCAGACACTTAACGACTGAGCCACCCAGGCGCCCCTCCTCACTGCTCTTGATTTTAGGAAATATACTTAAGTGTTTAGGTGTCAAGTGGTATGACATCTGTAACTGAGTCTGAATTGTTTTGTAAAAAATGCGTGTTTGGAGCTAAAACAAAAAAGAGAAGGGTAAAGCTGTGTGGTTAATGTGAGCATTTGGAATATTTTGGTGAAGTGTTCTTGCACCCTTTCTGTAAGCCTAAAATTATGTTAAAAAGTTAAAAGAAAATCGTACTTCCTTTTTACAGTTATTTTTCTTTTTCTTGTATTTATGAAGTTGTTGGGGAGACCAGATAGGACTTGTTTAACTGTCCTGGTCTCATATAGGAGCTCTTGTTTTGAAATTAAGATGATAAGAGGAAAGAACTCCACCCTAGAACTAAAATCACGCTTCCCTGTGTGGACCACCTCTCATTGCAACAAATGTTACTTGAGAAGAAAACCCCTCCTTCCTATCTCAAAGGTTGTCTTCCTTTTTGGAGCGGCTAATCGACTGTGTTTATTACAGGTATATGAGTAGACCAGTGATGAGTGGACCAGGACTCTATGACCCTACGACCATCATGAATGCAGACATTTTAGCGTATTGTCAGAAAGAAGGCTGGTGCAAATTAGCTTTTTATCTTCTAGCATTTTTTTACTACCTATACGGGTAAGTTTAAAAAATAAAATGAATATGTGATTTCATTTTCCTTCTGAAGAAGTTTGTAGGCATTATGGTCTTAACACCTTAAAGTCCACTTGAAGAATAACTCAGTGTCTTGAATGGTGGTGACTGGTGACGGCGCTGTGCACGCGGCAAATGCTCGCACACTGAACAGGAATAAACTGGTACTTGTCAGAGGCAGCCAGCTGCTGTGCAGTCGGCGGCAGAAGGTTTGGGCAGGGGTGCTGCTTCCTAAACTTTCGGACACAGTGCGTCAGTGAAGGATAATCCTCATTCTCCATGGCAAAGTGATGGCCTTGAGAGGATTGCAAAAAAGTGTGAGTTTGCAAAAAACCGTTTGCTTGGCTTCACTGTCTGTCTTGAGATGGTGTTTAATTTTTTGTCATTTTTGACAAACTGTATGCTCTACCCTTTATTTTCTGGCTTGCTTGACCTGAATGGGATGAATGAAAGAAACAGATCTGTCCTATATGATGGTGCAGTTATCGATTCTTCTGCCTTTGTACCCTGATGGACTCATATCATTCCTCCAGGTCAGGGTTTCTCAACCTCAGCACTGTTGACATTTTGGGCTGGATAAATCTTTGTTGTGGGGGCTCGCCTGTGCATTGTGGGATGTGGAGCAGTGTCCCTGGCCTCCACCCAGTAGACACTAGCAGCACCTCCTCTCCCCCAGTCACCAAAACTAAAAATGTCTTTGGATGGTGCTGAATGCCCCCTGTGGAGCAAAAACCAGCCCTGGTTGAGAACCACCACCCTAGGTGTCCTGTAGATTCTCATTAAAATGAGAAAAGGACCCTCGCAAGTGTGGAATTATATTTCTTTAAGCTACATAAATACACTTTCTCATCTTTTGTTGACATATATTCAACCAGAGAAGACATCCCACCTGATTTTCAAACAATGAAGAAGATTGGCTGTATAAGATGGAATTGTGATCATTCAGCTTCTTTCTATTCCCCTCTCCTTTTTGTTACTTGAAAACTTGCTAAGTATTAGATGGTAGGTTTATATTCTTATTTCTCTTTGTATCATATAAGTTTCTATTATGGAAGACGATGAAGTGCTAGACCGAAATTTATGAAAAAGGTATGTTTATGCTTTTAGAGGTTATAATTGTGAAAATGAGTATCCTTTAGTGCATTTACAGGTGCTCATTTATGAAACAGAAATAATGAATAAGTCCTGAAAAGTGAAATGCCAGGTGTCATTTTCATTTCCTGCTAACTTTCATTTTTTCAGTTTCTTTAACAAATGTCTGGAACAGTGCTGGCATATAGCAGGCACTTCAGATGTATTTGTGGAGGGGCGCCTGGGGGGCTCAGTTGGTTACGTGGCTGACTCTTGATCTCAGCTCAGGTCTCGATCTCAGGATCATGAGTTCAAGCCCCACGTTGGGCTCCATGCTAGTGTGGAGCCTACTTAATTACAAAAAAAAAAAAAGACATACTTGTTGAAAGAAAGACATGAATCATTGAATAAATGATAAAATTGGAGATGTAAAGTTGTGGGAAAATGTTCACCAGGAGATGGTGGCACTAGGTCATTTCATTTCTGCTTTGAATTGTTTATTGAGTTTGCACAACCCTTTGTTTTGTATTTCCATTTAGAGATCTGTGCTTTTGAACCATGCCTTTCCCACATCACTCTGGTAGAATTGCCCTGAATTAAATGGTTATTGTTTTTATTTTGCTCATTTGTGCCCTTTTTCAACCCGTTGCTGTTGTCTAGAGCCTTTTTCTATTGGGGAAGTTTCTTAATTGACCATTCCCATCTGTAAAATGGGGATAATAATGGTACCCACCTCCTAGGACTGCTTGGAGGATTCAGCGAGGTCATATACATAGAAGATCTAGTGGAGGGCCTGGCATGAAGTGAGCCCTCCGGAGATGCTCGCTGCTATTATTAGACAACTCCAGGACAGTGCACTGTTCGGATTGCTTCTCTAAGCTCTGATCCCTTATTAAGCTTTCAGCTGTGCTGTTCTACTTGTTAAAATTGGAAAAGAAATAGGGAATAACCACAGCACATGCACTGAGCCCAGCAAGTCCTACCTTAGGCAGAAGTCCATAAATGCAAATTGAGATCGTACCGTGAACTGGTCATTGGTCTTTTCATTCTCTGTGGTGGCATGATACCATAAACCAGTTTGCTATGTAAAGCAGTCTCAACTTTTTGGTGCATTTAGTTTTTATAGATAGGAATGTTTGAATTAATAGGCTTTTTCTTCTTTTCAGCATGATCTATGTTTTGGTGAGCTCTTAGAACAACACACAGAAGAATTGGTCCAAAGTGCATGCAAAAAGCCACCAAATGAAGGGATTCTATCCAGCAAGATCCTGTTTCCAAGAGTAGCCTATGGAATCTGATCAGTTACTTTAAAAAATGACTCCTTATTTTTTAAATGTTTCCACATTTTTTGCTTGTGGAAAGACTGTTTTCATATGTTATACTTGGATAAAGAATTTAAATGGAATTACGTATAAATTAATATAAAATGATTACCTCTGGTGTTGACAGGTTTGAACTTGCACTCCTTAAGGAACAGCCATAATCCCTTGAATGATTGCATTAATTATTGACTATCCTTAGTCCATTGGAAGCTTTTGTTATATATAGGAACTTGTAGGGCTCATTTTGGTTTTATTGAAATGCCATCTAATTATAAATTAGCTGTAGATATCAGGTGCTTCTGATGAACTGAAAATATATATCTGACTTGTGGGAAACTTCATGGGTTTCCTCATTTATCATGTATGTGATTATATATGGACAAAATAAGAAGAGTGGGATTTTTTTCCCTCCAACTTGAATATTATCCCTGTATATTGCATGAATGAGAGACTTCCCATATTTCCATCAGAGTAATATACTTGCTTTAATTCTTAAGCATAAGTGAACATGATATAAAAATATATGCTGATTTACTTGTGAAGAATGCATTTAAAGCTATTTTAAATGTGTTTTAATTTGTAAGATATCACTTATAAAGAAACTGGTTATTATACTTAACTGTTCTAATTTGGTGGTAAAGGTATTCTTAAGAATTTGCAAGTACTTTAGATTTTCAAAACTGAATGAGAGAGAACATTGTATAACCGTCCTGCTGTTCCTTTAGTGCAATACAATAAAACTCTGAAATTAACTTATTTTCAGTGCATTGTTTTAAAGACTACAAATAGCTATTTCTTACACTTGCTTAATACATAATAAAGACATATTACTGTCAATTTAAAAAAAAGTAGTAGAGTATGACATTGTATGTGTGCGTGTTTGTAGTTGTTTTTTTTTTAAATACCATGTCTGCATCTAAAAAGGAATATTTTTAAATGGCTAAGCACATTACCCTCTGTTGTCACTTCACAGGATTCATAAACATCGATGGCACAGCATCATCATTTTTCTTAACCAATTTAAAAAATTATTGTGGCATTTAAAATGTTAAAAAAAAATTGTTTTTCCTTTTTGAAACAGCAGGTTTCAAGGAAAAATGACTTGTTAAATTTGAGTTTTTGCTGCTGCTTGTAAGGTAGGTAAATTATGGCTTGCATGGTTTGGGAAGAATTCTTGTGCTTTATTTGGAATGAAGTAGTTAAGGCAATTGAAAATAGTGTAAGTGATTCAGAAGTTTCTTAAAAGATCAAAGAAAGAAAACCAATACCTAGGAATTCCACATAATGCTCAAGGGAGTTTATGGATGAGTTTGTGGAGTTCCTGCTCTAAGAGCTCCTTGAATTAGATGCTGTTGAATTCTCGGCTAGTGAGAAAATGCCTCCCCACCTTTGGGAGAGTAGCTGTTAACATCTTGGGATTGTGTAACAGGGTGAGTGTGCTGAAGAAGAGGATGTAGAACCAGAAGAGTGAGGAGAGCCAGACCATTTCATGAGAGAAGCTTTAAAGACCTTACATTTTATGGTCTGGAGGACACCTCGAGGGATCTGTCTGTTGGGTCAGTTCATGCAGAAAATTATTTATTGACCAGTTGCTAGGCACTGAAGATTCGTGCTCAGAGTTTGAGCAGCCATTCAGTTTCTAATCCAGCTAATAATGTCAGCACCCACTCCTCATTTTTCTTTCTGGTTCACAAGTACTTTTGATCATCACAGACCTTGCCAAGTCCAGATAGGTTTCTTGGGCTGTTACTTTAGCATTCCTGTCAAAGTATTTTCACAAGCCTTTGCTGTCTCTTAGCAAGCACTACTTTCTTTTATAAGTTTTAACACATCTTCTTTTAATAATGTATTCCAGAATATTCTCAAAATTCTGCAGGGTTTACTGGCTGCAATTTGTGGAAGCCACCTTCTTATGCTTCAGAAATTAAATATGTAGTCCTTAGCTGATTCCTCAAAGGTGACTGACTGACTGCCAGTGAGCTTTACCCATCTCAGTGGTAGGTTGTTGGTTCCCAGGCATGAAAGCGATTAAAAGATTGAGTACCTGGAAGCTCTCACAATATCTACCCATCTTTACCTTTTCTGGTATTTTAGGAACTTAAATCACTTGCTAGGAGAAAGCAGAAACAAGGTACTTGCATTAGGCAGTATCCTACTGGCTCTTTTCCTTGCTCAGAATCTAATTTGTGGCCCCCGTTAATCTGGTTTGGGCAGCCCTCGCGTTCTGTTATTCCTGCAGCCCAGCTGCGGCATAGTTAGCCTGGGTTCCTAATCCATCCAGCTTTACCACCCTGCTCCCTGTACAGTGACAGCTGTTTACTTAGGTATTTTTTTTTTCCTTGTTACAATTACTTCTGCTATTATGTGCTTTGTTTTATCTTGAGGAGTTTTCCAGCTTCCAGAAACCATTAATATACCACACTGTGGTTTGTATCTATACTGACAACTCTTTGTTGCTATGGTACTACAGATTCTCCTGAATTAAAAATCTTATATAATAAATGTAGTCTATTTAGCAGTTATTCTATGGAGTAATAATAGTATATCATGGAATATGTCCCTTTAGTACTAAGGAGGTGTAGAGATAGAAGCCTATTAATGACGTTTGATGATTTTCACAATGCTTAACTGGTATTGTCCAGTTGCCCCATGGTTGAGGAGAATTGGGTGGGTCCCAGGCGATGGACAAAGTGCTAATTTGTTTGAAGTCTGAATTATTTTTCATGGGAAGGGGAAGTGATAGGAAATGACCAGACAATCACTTTTGACATGTGTCGAGTATTATGAAAGCGTATGAGAAGCCTCATGGATTATACCATGAACTGCCTGACCTAGCAGTCAAGATCAGATCCCCAGATAATGTTCTTTCACAGAGCAGTGAATTACGTGGCGGTTTGCAGTATGTGTCTCATTTAAAGCCTGTTCAGTATATTTAGGCCTGAGGACCACTCATGCTAATAGCTCTCATAGAGCTCTTCTCTGCTCTCCAAATCAGCATATTTTGAAAATATGTCAGATGTGTGCATAGAAAGGAGATAGAAATGTATAGATACATTCTTAACTAGAAAAATATTTTCCTTGCTACAACATTTCTCTTCCAATTATATGTTTATGAACAGTGTTCATGGACTATTATTGCCATGGTGCAAATAATGACTTCTGACCCCCTGCAGGGGTGTGAGCTTTCATTTTAGGTGTGGCTACGGCATAGCAGTGTGATGATTTATCCCACCCAATTAAATAATGGTCTGTATTTAAAAGTATTCATCTAGTTTACTTATTTATATATCATTCAACACTCACAAATGTGCATCTCTCAATAATCAGTTGTACGATACAATTGTAAAACAGAAATGTTGACAGCAAAAATATTTTAAAACAACTCTATTCGAAGGGGAAAGATAAAAATATTGATACCTGTCTAGCATTGTTCATAGGAGTACTCATATTCATCCTTTTGGGAAACTACTAATGTTAGTCTCAAATTATTTAAGCTCTTTTGCTGAAACCAAACTCATCTGTGGTCAGAGCAGCAGCTAGTGAGTCTCTGGTACCAGTATTATAGCTCAGAAGATGATTCTGAACGAATCTTTAGAGTGCTGCCAAGAGAAAAAATGTGGCTCTGTTTCTGGATATGTTGAATAGCTTTCTTAGAACAATTTCCCTTTGATTAAAATGAAGAGTCCTAAAGCTAAGTATCTAAAAGGCGTAAACAACTCTGCTGCTTGTTCTACTTAGTTTTGGGAAACAGTATTAACCATATAAAGTGACTGATCTATGGGACTGGAGTGAAGGTTTTATCCTATGTTAATTTTACTAATGCACATTGTGGACGTGAAGATGTAGAGAACATCTTCACATGGATAAGTTAATTTTATTGTACGATACGTTTTCTAAACATTTAAATCTCTTTGCTTACCATGTTCACGTAGCCTGGAGAAGAAAAATTTCTTAAATAATAGGTTGATGGCTAGGTAGACCCTAAAACTACTAACAGAAACATAGTAGAATGTAGTTAGCCATCTGTGCTCATGGTTTGTTAAAATCTGAGTTAATCTGATCGGTGCTGTACCACTGTCCAAAGAAGATGCCCTTAAGTAGTCCTACCTTCTTTTTTTTTTTTTTTTTAAAGATTTTATTTATTCACTTGAGACACAGAGATACAGAGAGGGAGAGAGAGAGCACATGAGAGGGGGGAGGGGCAGAGGGAGAAGCAGACTCCCTGCCGAGCAGGGAGCCCGATGCGGGACTCGATCCCGGGACTCCAGGATCATGACCTGAGCCGAAGGCAGTCGCTTAACCGACTGAGCCACCCAGGCGCCCAAATAGTCCTACCTTCTTAGAGCTTCATTTATTTTGCTTTTGTATATTAAATAAAAACCGTCTCAAATGTTTCCTTGTATAGTTTATTGTTAATGACTGAGTCTGTGTGTTAATTCAATTTCAGCAGCTAACTCTGGCTTTTGTGTGACCAGGACTCTAGCTTGTCTTTCTGCCTCCTCTCCCCCATTGTTTTGAGGGAGGGCTATCCCATAGGTTAGGTAGAGAAAATACTTTTCCAAGAGTGTGAAATTATTTTTTTTTTTTGAGTAGTGCCATTCCATGTTTCTCTGTTAACAGAATAATTGTTTTCCCTTGATACTTAGTATTAAAGTAGTTAAGCATTTTAAACATGGAAAGCTTAACTAGCATTTGCAGTAAAAATGAGAGAAGCATGGACTTTGAAAGTTCAGTTGATTATTAAAGGACTTGGTTAATCCATGCCAATATTTTCCCTCTACTTTCTTAAGTGTTCATGAATAAGCTCTATATTCGTATTAAGAAAAAGCAATGTAAGACTTGGTGATGTCAATTTCAGTGATTTCTTAAAGTTTAATAGAGTACTGTGATTTTTAAATTGTATTTGGTTGTAATACTGAAACCATGAGGAAGGTCAGTCTGTTATTGCAGCCCTTACTTACTAAAAAAACTTTTTTTTTTCTGGCTGTAACTTTTGGCATTTATTATCTTACGTAAGAAACTCCTAGTTTAAGTATTCAGATACTGGTGGGATTTGTGGTTCTCCCGTCTTCCTTAGTAGTCTTATAAAATCTTAAATTCCTGAAGTAATATGTATATAAAAGTGTTAAAATACTGATTGTATCTTATGGAACGTACTTGATCTCTGGTCTGAAGATCCCAAACAGCACTAGTAATTGTTTTAAAGTATTGCCCAGTGAAATTAAAGTAGCTCATCAGCAGCAAGAAGAGTGTGAAACAAAAGGGAACTTTTGGCAATTACAAAACGACGTTTTGATGCGGTGAAATTTACTTTGTCTTGTGTGGTAGTACCTATGACCCATGGTTCACATTTGTGATTGCCAGCAGCCAAGGGACTACTTACTGTATGTAGCACTGAGGCCACCGATGCCTGTGAAACATCCTTGTCCACAGTGCCGACTGCTCAACATCACAGTTAAAGACAGATAGACATATTCAGTAGCAAAGGGTGAGGTGAAGGAGCGAGAGAATTGGAGACTTAATCTGTGGATACGTGCTTTCTCACATAAATGTGAAAGGGGGATTAAATTCATTCCGTGTAGTCCCTAGGGTAAAAAAAACCGAATGCTCTAAAAACAGAGCAGTTGTCTGACCCAGGGAATTCCTCTTATCTGAAAATGTTCCAGCAAATGCTGGCCAAACACCTGTTGGGGATGACCCAGTATTGGGTGGGAGGTGACCAGACGAATCATAGGATCTCTCACACTTCTGTATGTCTATGAAGTAGAAAGAACCATGGGAGAAAATGTGGGAGGAATAGAGGATGAAAGTTACTTGATTTTAGCGTGGGTACTCAAACCAATTTTTATACTTATTAGTATGTCATATTCTACCTGGTAGTTACAAATAGTAAAATGAGGTAAACGTATGGTAAATAATAAAAATAGGCAAATATTTTTCCATATGTTTGTTTCAGCATTACTTCCGGGTAAAATATTCCAGAGAAGTCAGTGCCTTTCTAAAAAGGAAAATTGTATGGCAATTTTTCGATCTTCTGTAAGAGATGAGAGACACAACTGAGATTTGTCAATAAAAGCTTTAGGAATATTCTGCACATACACATTTACATTCAGGTTGGTAACACTAGTAAGTTTCATTTCAATACAAATTATGTTAATAGCTCTTAAATTTCAGACATGGTCATATATATGTCATTTGAAATTCTTTTTTATCTAGATACAGATCTTGATAATGAATCTCTTGATGATAGATGTGCAGCTAGTTTGTCCCGAAACTCATGAAGATAATTATATTGCTGAAAAAAGTAAAGATATATTGAAATATATTGTAGAAAACTAGTTAGCAGAGTAGTCACAATACTAGTAGGAATCAAAAAATAATTGCTAAGAACAGTTCTACATCCTTTTGGGTAAGGAAGTGTTTGCATTGTGAGAAGTTTTACCTTTCAGTAAAGCTGCATATAGTGTGAAAAAACTATTGCTTTAAAAATCAGAAGGTAACATGCAATACACCTGAATGTTTTATAAATCTGTAAAATCCTTTCTCCCTTTACTGGCATTTACTGGAGCAAATTAAAATTAAAAATAATACATGAAGGCATTCTTTTTTGCTAATGTATTTTCCTCTGGGGGTTGAGGGAGGAGAAGGTACATGCTATAGCAATTAACAATGGTAGAGTCAAGAAAATCTATTTCTTAGTTTATGGAAGCCCTAGATTTCTGCTTCTTGTGATGACATAATCCATTTGGAACAATGTTCACAGTAGTCAATATTAAAAAAAAAAATCACTAATCTTAACAGATAAGTGAAATAAAGCTTTAAATAATTTACTTGGAGTTTTAATAGTTTCCCAGAGGATTTTCTTATTCTGCCAATAATCTCATTTTTTATCATTATTGGGAAGTGGAAATTGCATACTACTGGCTATCAGCACAGGGATGGGAAAGCCTTTCCGCGACAGAGCGCTGAGGTGATCAACTGACAGTCCATGTATTAAGCACGGGCTTAATGCTCTCCAGGGTTAAAGATGTAAAACACACACACTCGGATATGTTTGACCATTTGGTTTTGTTTCAGAGAGAGGTCTGAAAACATCTTGAATTTGAAGAATCATTTGGTTTTAAGAGATAAGAAGGGGAATTCTCTGTTTTCAGAACCTGTACAGTGAGGTGGATCCTGTATGGATTGTTTTGAATGACCTGATTTAAGTCCTGAGAATCAGACTGCTTGGTGAATTTGTCAGTTACTGTAATAATTCACAGTCATGGCCCTTGGGTAGACCCCTGACCCTGGGAAGATGGACTCAAGCCCAGGAAGCTGCTGAAGGCCAGGACTCTCGTGCCTGATGCTCTGATTTAGTCCTAATGCTGAGACCGGGTACTTGGGAAAGGAAGGCAAATTGGCTTTACAGATCTAGAAATAAAGTGAAATTTGCAGAATCTTTCAGGAACATTAATACATAATAATATCCTTGGGGCACTGCTACTGCAGAGATTTTTAAGTGTTAAGGGGAAAGTAAATGGTGAAGTTTTCACCTTAGTTATCCACGGCAAAGGATAATTAGCATTGCTTTGCGGTTTTTTTTGTGTTACAGTCATTCATCTGTCTTTGTTAACTGTTTTGGTGATATGATAGGATCATCATTAGATCTTTCTGGCCAAGAAACTACCAAATTTATAGGAATCCTCTCATTTGGAAAATTCGGAAAATTTTTCTAAATGAGAGGATTCATTCTGAGAACTGAATGGGCAAAAACTGAACAGTAGTAGATCCTGCAAGAGTAAACTGGAAAGTTCAGATGTTTCATTATTTTGTTTGAAACACTGTGAACTTTTTCAGACATCCAGGTTATATTTAAACATAAATTTTGAGCAGGTGATATATGAGTAACAGAATGCTTTGGGTTTTCATTGCCCTCTTGATGACGGATTCCACGTGTCTGTAACTGCCCCTAACCCGCGAGCACACAGGAGCGGGCAGCCTCCTTACCTTGATCGTCTGTATGGCTCCAGACCCTCGCAGGTCTCTCAGGCTGTCGATGGCTTGCTGTGGTGAAACTGTGTCAGACAGGTACAGGAGGAGACAGGCGGCTACTGATGGAACACGTTAGGAAGATAGTATATTATTAAATAATTAATGATAGGGTAGAGCATTGCATATTTAATTAGACTTACGCTGGTGCATAAGATGGAGTTTAGTGTCATTGTGCAAAATAAATTAAAAGACTTTCAGTATGTGTTTTTGACAGTTAAATTATGATTTTAAGTTACTGGTCGAATTGAAGTTTAAACTGGCTTCGTTCTTTATTGAGTTCTATTTAATATACCATATGATTCATTCATTTAAAGTGCACAATTCAGTGGATTTTAGTGTATTCACAGATAGGTGCAGCCATCACCGCGGTCCATTTTAGAACATTTTCATCCCCTCAAAAAAAAACCCTGTCCCCTCTTTTCATCATCCCCCTGCCCCCGTCACCCCTGCCCTAAGCAACCACTAATCTACTTTCTATGGATTTGCCTAATGTAGATATTTTATATAAATGCAATCATATGTGGGCTTTTGTGACTGGCTTCTTAGCATAATGTGTTGAAGATAAATCTGCTCAAAATTTATGTTTAAATATAACCTGGATGTCTAAAAAAGTTCACAGTGTTTCAAACAAAATAATGAAACATCTGAACTTCCCAGTTTACTCTTGCAGGGTCTACTATGGTGGCATGTCCCTGTTTCATTCCTTTTTATGGATGAATACTATTCCATTGTATGGATGTACATTTTGTTTATACATCCACTGTCAGTTGATGGGCATTTAGGTTGGTTCCATTTTTGGCTGTTGTGAATAATGCTGCTATAAATGTTCGTGTACAGGTTTTCATGTAGACATGTTTTCATTTGTTTTGGGCATATACCCAGCAGTGGAATTGCTGGGACCTATGGTGACTCTAGGCTTAACTGAGGAAGTAATGCCAGACTGTTGTCCAAAGCAGCTGCACCATTTCACGTTCTCTCCCGCCATGTATAAAAGTTCCAGTTTCTCCACATCCCAACACATTTTTTTCCCACCTTTTGGATAATAGGCATCCTAATGGATATTGAGTGGTATCTCATTGTGGTTTTGATTTGCATTTCTGTGATGACTAATGATGTTAGGCATCTTTTCACATCCTTAATGGTCATCTGTATATTTTTGTTTGAAGAAATATCTATTCAGATCCTTTGCCCATTTTTTGAGTTGTCTTTTTATTATTGAGTTGTAAGAGTTCTTTGTATATTCTAGGTCAGTCCCTTATCAGATATATACTTTGTAAATATTTTTTCCCATTCTGAGATGTCTTTCCATTTTGATAATGTCCTTAGAAGCATAAACGTTTTTAATTTTGATACCGTCCAACATTAAAAGGAATAACTATTACTCTAGTATGCCATTTTGTTAACTATCTTTTTTCCTAACACATTTTTTCAAAGGTGAACAGTAATTGCATGAAGTAATTAACTTTGGTTTTCATACTTATGATGGATATTATTTAGAGTTTACTGTCAGTATCATAACACCTGCATAGGGAAAACATTAGAAAACAAAACAAAACACAAGAATGCAGGTGCTAAGACTTGTAGATTATGTTTTGCAGAATCCTTCAAAACAGTGTTGAAAATACCTTCCATTCACACTCTGGCTTTCTAGAGAATACCAAATTAAGGGCCCTAAATAATTCTTTAGGTCTTAGCAGATTTATATTGTGTTTTGTCTCATTTTAATACAAAGTGAGCATATGGCCCAGAAACAGGATACTTTTGCCTACTTTGAGGATAAAAAAAAAAGACAGAATAATGAAAACACATTTCTTACCAAGACAAGATCTCCCGAGTCCTCCATAACAGCTGAAAGGGAAGCACAGTTTTGAATATTGTACGTTTTCCTTCCACCCCACCAATTAGAACTAAAGACTTACTCTTTCTGACTTCTCTTTCTAAATCTAATAGTGCCTACTAGCACAGTGCCTGGCACACAGAGGTTAATAAGTATTTTTAAATTAATCAAGAGCAAAGTGTGCTTATTTATTTGTTGGGAGGCATTCTGAACACCTCTAACGGTCAATGTAGGCAGGGCCTTTTTATCGACATTTTAAACACCAGGATCCACATCTGAGAAATGGAACATGTTACTAAATAGAAATCAGACTATTTTGACCAACTGCCGGTTTATTTTCCTCTGTCTAAACAAAACCTTGGTTATGGAACAAGTCCGTATGATGACTCTTCATTTATCTAAAAAGAGTACAGAGGTGGTGTGTTACAGAGGTTTAGAGCCTGGGTTCTAGAGCCCCACTGTCTGGGGCTGAATGGTAAGGCTGTCATTATGACACGTGTGAACCTAAGCAAGCGATTTCACCTCTCTGGGCCTCAGCCCTTTCTTTCACCTAAAAAATGGTGACAGCCAGAGTACCTGCATCATAGTTAGGACTGAATGAGGTAACTAGCATTTGTAAAGAGCTTGCAACAGAGCTTGGCACAGAGTAAGACGTAAATGAATGTTAGCTGCTAGAGTCTAGCCTTGTGAAGAAATCAGCAGTTCTGCATAACTGGGTTTTCCAGAAAAAAGTCATGATTAAACCTCAAAGCAACAAAACCATTCATTCTAATTACTTTCAAGGATGCTTTAAAAAATGCATTACACAATTCCTAACTTTCTTAGAGAGTTTATTGAACCTGATGGGGTGCCGACGACTTCTCTGGAACATGAATGAGCGTGGGGTACTGTAGATGAAGCTGGGAGAGGATGTGAGCCACAGGGTCTTACTGCGCTTGCGTGCTAGTGCTGTTAGCCTGGGCTCCTTGAGGGTGGGGAGCGGGCCTCGCAGTGCGTGTTCTGTATTTATAGTGTTTGGTACACAGTGGGTGTTAGGGGTTGAATTGTATCCTCATAAAGGTGTGTTGAAGTCCTAATCCTGGTACTATGAATGTCACCTTATCTAGAAATAGGATCTTTGCAGATGTAATCAAGTTAAGATGAGGTTACAGGGGTGGGCTCTAATCCAGTATGATGGTATCCTTTTTTTTTTTTTTTAAGATTTTTTTATTTGTTAATTTGAGAGAGATTGAGAGAGCACGAGCAGTGGAGAGAGGCAGAGGGAGAAGCAGGCTCCCTGTTGAGCAGGGAACCCAATGAGGGGCTCGATCCCAGGACCCCAGGATCATGACCTGAGCTGAAGGCAGACGCTTAACTGAGCCACCCAGGTGCCCTGACTGGTGTCCTTATAAGAGGAAATACCCCAAGAAGACACAGCAACACCGAGAGAATCATGTGACGATGGAGGCAGAGATTGGAGTGATGCAACTGTGAGCCAAGGAACATCAAGGAGTGACGGCCACCACCAGAAGCTAGGAAGAGGCAAGGAAGGATTCTACCAGAGTCTCAGAGGGAATATGGTCCTGTTGACACATTGATTTTGGACTTCTAGCTTCAGAACTGGGGGAGAGCAAGTTTCTGTTGTTCTAAGCTACCCACTTTGTAGTACTTTGTTACAACAGCCCTAGGAAACAGCATAGTACAGTAGGCAAGCAGTGTCTGCTGATTTTATAAAGGAACAAAAATGCACAGGGAGAATCAATGGGACAGTGCTAGCAAACAACAAGATGGTGGAAAAAATTTTACCAGACCCAGTTTCTGAGGGATAAACTCTAGAGCCGTCTAGCAATGGGAGCACTCAAAGATGGCAAAATGGATAGAAAATTAGTCACTGTAGGACACCTTTGAAAGCTCTAGGACGATGAAAATTTCCAGTCATCAGATGCTTTATTTTATGGGAGCCAGAAGCATTCAACATATGCAAACATCTTTCCATCCTGTTTGTATTCTGTTCAAACACCAGACAGCATTTGGTGTGCTAGAACCTGCTCAAGTAGAATTCATTAAATTTCACTAATCTGAGCTAGTTTGATCTCTGGAAACTTTTCAGTAGAGGCTGTTTTTTCAAAGATGTATTTTAAAAAAAAATCTCAGAACTGATTTGAAAAATGGGTCCCAAAATTGGAAAATATTTTTCATGAGCCACATGAAATTATCTAATGCTATTTTACCTTAGACTTGTTAGAAAATTAGTTAGTATAGGCAACTTATTCTAAAAGTTTGCTTTTATAATTAGTAAAGCAATTAGTAATTGCTTACAGTTACAGATTATGCTTTTCTCTAGAGAAAGGCTGGAAACTGTAGAATGTAGGATTGTTTCTAGTTCTCTGTACATTAGAGTTTAGTTCAGCCATGAAGAGTGTGTATCCCCAAAGCCCCGTGCACTACTTGGTTTGCCTTCAGAATGGGAACAGTTGGCACGAGGCCCCCCAGCTCTAGGTCTAAGGAGAGAAGCTGGCTGGGCTTGCCCTTTCCCTAGGTGCGCTGAGCCTACCTGCTTATTTGGTATCGTCTGCATACTTTCTAGTTCAAATCAGTGACTTTAGGGCTTTTGAGGTATCAAGCTATTTGATACTCTATCTTGTTCCAGAAAGGATTAAGCAATTTATTAGGATGCAGAACGTACGAGAAGCACAGAGAAGGACTAGTTTGCTCCCTGTGGCTGGCTCTCCTCTGCAGTGTGTCTCCCTTCTGGCAAAGCATCTACTGTATTACCCCCAGCACCACTTCTCATCTTTGTATCGCTACTGTCTACTGCTGATTGTCACTCCCTTTTTCCTTTCTCCAAGCTACTTTTCTCTCTCCTCCTTTTTTTTCCGCCTTAGCTCATTTTATTTTGTTTTAAATTTCCATACCAGCAGCTTGTGCGTAGCCATTGACAAACAATGAGAGTCCCTCTTTCATTCTGGTGGCAAATTCATATCATCAAATATAATTTTCCAGTCATACTTTTAAGATTGCTCAATGTTTATGAATGATTTGTACTAATTTGCTAATTTTTTAAAAAACTGACTTTTTAAAAAAGATTTTTTATTTATTCATTTGAGAGAGAGAGAGCACGAGTGGAGGGGAAGATCAGAGGGAGAGGGAGAAGTAGATTCCCCTCTGAGTAGGGAGCCTGACTTGGGGCTCGATCCCAGGGCCCCGGGATCATGACATGAGCTGAAGGCAGACGCTTAACTAACTGAGCCACCCAGGCGCCCCTCAAACTGACTTTTTTTTGCTGTTAGAAGCAACTAAGCAACTGAAAGGCTGACCAATGAGTAAGGGTATCATAAGAATGATGCCCCACCTTTTTTGGGAGGCAGAGGGTCCCAAAATTATAAGTAAAGTTCTAAGGCAAAAGGAAAGAATAACAAGCCTGTAAACCTGTTCTAAAAATTTCCAAATCTACTCATTTATTGTCCTTACTCTTCAAAAGTAATAATGGCAGATATCTGAGTGCTTGCCCTGTAGCAGACATTGTGCTAGTACTTTTCATGCCTCATCTCCTTTTAATCCTTGCACCAAACTAGAAGGTAGGTAATAAGTGAATAAGGATGCAATAATTAGAAAAATCATTCTGACTGGAGCATTTCTCATGTCATTTATGGAGAAAAGAAAAACGTACTGTATTAAGGTTTTTCGGTTATTTTTAAGGCAGATTGCAAGCTCCTCCATTATTTCGCAGCAGCTGGCTATGTCAGGAGTCCCTCCGTCTGGGATTGGATGATGATGAGTGATGATTGCATACTGATGGTAGAGGTCCAAAAGGTTTGGGACTCTGTATTTTGACAGTTCCCCTCTGGTGCAGAAAACAAATATGTCTTGTATACCATAGCTCTTTAGTTCTTCTGCCAATAAACCAAGATACAGATACACATGTACAAAATATTACAAATTTAAATTCAGTCAAGACAGAGGATGTGGTGTTATATTTCTTAAGCCAAACTAAGTAAATAACACGATAATCTATAAATTTGAAATACTGATAAGCTAAAACAATATTGATCTCTCTTCAAAGTAGGGTAAAAATCAAGTCACTAAGCACAAAATAGGAATTAGAAACACCTGAACCAAAAGGTGATTAAAATTAATCACCTTAATAATAAAATTATACTATAATATAATAATCATAATTATATAATAACACTATAATATGATAATAGCATTATAATAGAATGATTATAATATTACCATATTATAATTATATAATATTTATAATATTATTATGATTAATGACTTAATTCAAAATGCTTTTAACTGAAATTTAAGATGAGTCAACTATATTGCTGTTCTTGAAAAAAATCTTTTTTCAATGAGGCTTTAAAAATAAATTTTAAAACATCTAATAATTCAAAATAAACTCTTGTGAAGAAACGATAGCATATTTTTTTCTCATTTTCTTCTCACAAAATCCATGTTTGCTACTTTCCTCCCTCTGCTGTTTTGTTTTACCCTAAGCACTGTATATAAAATCTCCTGCATGCCCATGGTGCTCATGTTCTCCTTTATATTTGTACTGTGTCTTGCCATCATGCATTTAATTTTATGGACTAGGTCTCTAGGAAATAAAACGTTAACTGTGTTAGAATTAGGTGACTTAGCTAATTTCACTATAATGAATATGAACCAAGCAATAGTACTCTTGGCCATTCTATACACTGGAACATCCTTATGGCAATATTCACTATAGAGTCTTACATTCAAAATGAGTAATTCTGGCTGATCTCAGCCTCCTCTCTCTCCCTGCCTCCTAAATTGAGGGACATTTAACTAAGCACCTTTTATCACGAACCTCCAGATTTGTACTTGAAATGTGGCTAGTCCAAATTGAGATGTATTGTAAGTGTAAAATACATATCTGATCTCAAAGATTAAGTACAAAAACCCGCATCTCATTAATAATTTGTTTTATGCTTAAAACCATTGAAATGATACCAGTTAGGCTATGTTAGGTTAAATAAGATGTATCAAGTTAATTTCATCTTTTTTTACTTTTTTAGTATGGCAGCTGGAAAATGTAAAATTAAATACATAGCTTCTATTTGTGGCTCCCGTCATATTTTTGTTGGACAGTGTTGCTTTAGATAATACTATTATTTTTTTGTACTTCTAAAAGGATTAAAACCGAAGTCCACGTACTTAACCATTTTTAAGAGTAGGTAATTTTCTCTCTGCCTCTTGCACACAATGGATAATTTCTATTATACAGTGGTTTTCAAACTTTCCTAGAAAGGACTCTGAGGAGGGAACCACAGGGGCTGATGCAGGGAGATTCTAGGTCTCTCCCGTCAGATTGTCATCTTTTATACATTGGATTCCATTTAAGATCTCACTGGAAAACAAAAGGTTTGGTAAAATACTAGAAACCCCTTTTATAGAAGATACTAAATGAATAGGGCTTTACAAAATGTGTAAGATTGGTTCTTGAACCAGTGATTTTCATTATAGTTTGCTTATGACCTAAATGTTCTCCAGATGAAAACTTCCTACCATGGCATGTACCTCTAAATCAGAGAATCTTTACAAATAATGCAAGAGTCAACTAATTAGCCTCTGTAAGTCTTTTTTGGTAGGTAAAGAATAAATTAGAGAAAGCAAATTAATAAATTGATATTCCAAAACAACCAGGAAAAAATTTTAAGATTTCAAAAATTTATACTGGTCAGACTCAAGATGTGTGTGTGTATGTGTGTGTGTGTGTGTGTGTATGTGAGGGTGTGTGTGTATTTATTTATATTTATTTTGGTGTATTATAAGGACATTAGTAGGACTACTAGCCTTGAGATATTCCAGGCCAACCAGGATAAATTTTGAAAATCCAAGTTTTTTAGTACCATGCAATATGTAAATTCCAAGGTGGGGTGGGTTAGTAGGATATTTATGGGGTTATTAGACTTGAGGCTACAGTGTTATAAACATCCTTGAGCCTGTGAAGATCAGACCCTACTGCATCTTTCCCACTTAGATGCTCTCTAAATTTTCTATCCAGCATGGACAATTTCACTACTACCTCTGGGTTCTCAGCTCAGGCTTAATTTCTACTATCATAATCAAGTCTGTAAAGGATAGTATGTTCAAAGATCTGGGCAGTGAAATGGCAGTTTTCTACTTACATACTTTCTTCCCTCCAACTTATACAATGTAAACTCAAATGCAATATGTGTAACTACAACAATCAGTGAAAAGCAATTCTGTGTTTAGTAAATGAGGAGTTAGTTCTCTGTGCCCTTTGCAAATACCTCTTTGCGTATTAGAATAAGTCTACAGTTTGAAACTATGAAATAACACACATTTATTTGGTATATGAGCACAGACTAACGTTCGTTCTTTTTGACAAAGAGATTTTCAGTGTTATTAGGAAAAAACTATTAATATGGTTGTTTCATGTTATACCTACCTGTATCTTTTTGGATATTTCTTCTAACATTTTTAAATTTACAACCTATAAGCAGTAATAAGGCAAGTGAAAAAGTCAGTTTTTGGTCACATATAACAAATATATTTAAACACATACAAAGCTACTTTACAAGGTCATAATTATATGATCATTTTTATGTTTCAATTTCATTTTGAGTGTGGATTTCAATTTCGTATATTCTTAGGAATGTAACTGCAGGGACTCATAGACCCCAGCTGAAGGAATTCTTAATCCAAAGAGTCTTTATTCTTTGTCCTTTCTGTAACAAGTACCTGCCTGTTGCCCTCAGCCTCACCTTGTACCCCAGTGTTGAAGTCTTATTAAGATAGGTAAATCAGAAATGCAGAACTGTGAATGGGTCTGGAAGGGTTGAAGAGTGATCTCTGTTCTTTTAGCTAGAGCCCACATGAGGGCTTCCAAAAGTGAGCTCCCTAGGCTGATGATCTATGAAATTCTCTTCTTGCTCAGTACAGTGATGTATTAGCTGATAAACAGATTGTCTTAAGAATATCAATAGGAAGCCACCTGCAGTGTTACCTACCTGGAAGAGCACATAAACCAAGAAACTGAGAACAATTCACTCGTGACAGGGGTAGCCTGAAAAGAATAAAACTTTAAGTTTAGTTCAGTTTTTATAAAGTTATAAATGGAAATTCAATTTAAGAAATGTGTGCTTGGCACTGAACAAGGGTGTTTTAAAGTTTTACCATAGTCACAAAACAAAAATGCATATGCAAATATCAATATGTTATTCACAAAAAGGCCCAGAAAGACTGGAAGTTTTAAAACAGGGTCTTATCATTTGCTTTGTCACAATTTAATTCTTTTTTTTTTTTTTAAAGATTTATTTATTTATTTGAGAGAGAGTAAGAGAGAGCACACGCAAGAGGGGGGAGGGAGAGGGACAAGCAGATTCCTGTTGAGTGCAGAGCCCAATGCAGGGCTCACAGGGCTCAGGCTCACAGGGCTCGGGCTCACAGGGCTTGATCTTAACAACCCTGAGATCATAACCTGAGCTGAAATCAAGAGTAGGATGCTTAACCCAGGAACCCCTGTCACAATTTAATTCTTAAAAATGGTGAGTTAATTTAAACTTAACTTAAAAATAATAATGCCTAGATTGCCTATGGCTAGTATAAAGCATACTTAAGTTACCCTGTGGTATGTTATCTGAGGTATTTTGTATTAGTAATCTTGGGGAATTAGCTAGAAAATGACCTTCTGATGATTTCATCCCCAGCATTCAGTCTATTGAATTACTATTTTAAGATTTCTTTATAGGACTTCCTTAAACAGATACAATTTCATATGATAAAAACATTCTTTGTTGTAATGGATTTTGGTTAAAATAAAATAATTTCAAGAAATCATATTCCCAGTTTGCAGTACTCAGGGACAAAGCAGGTAAAGGCTAACCTGGTCTTTAGGACAGAAGATGAGTTTAGAGGAAAACAGAGGGCATTGTATAAATGCCATGTGACTTGGAAAATTAGATGAGTTTTTGAGTTTTAAAGGGGATATAAGGGGAAATGAAAGATAATTGCTATTTGATGGCAGAACAAAAGGAACTTTAGGGATAACATACTCTTTTTCTCTTCCTATAATTGGAAACGGTGTTTTCTCAAATAGAGAGATTATTACATTTACAGGGATGAGAGAAAGCACTGATTGTTGTAGAGATTCTAGTGTAACAATAAGTCACTGCCAAGATTTGGAAGTTGATTCTATATAGAAACATTTGTTTTTGCTCTTGTATCTATGGTAACATGACTTTTATCTTAAGCAGGGTCTGCTAGTAGATGCATTATTGTGGCAAATAGTTCTAGGATTTGACTAAATGATAAACAAATATCTCATCCTATGTTTGGTATATTATTCTTTTGTCATAAAAGAATAAGTAGGTCTTGGTACTAAATAGGAGATTTTCTGATCCTATCTCAGCTCCTCACTTACTTGTTTCTACTATGGTTTTCCGAATGCATAAAGAATGACTTTCTCCTCTGCCCATCCCCCACCCAAAAGAAAAGCCTATTCTATCATAGGTAGTAAATAAATCATGGAGTTAGAGGATCCCTTAAAGATTAGAATAACACAATCAGCAGAAGAGAATCACTAAACATTTTCAATATGTGGACTACATTATCTACATGGATTATGATGTACACATCAAGTAATTTAGCTCATCATTGATCAGAAGTGTTAACATACCATGATATCTGAATTGGAGTCTGTTCATCTTCAATAGGCTCTTCGTCTGATGAGTCAAACTCATTTGTTTGCAATGAACTAGGCTTCAAAAGAAATCAGTTATGTTAAATAACTGTAAAGAAGAATATGTACATATAAGCTGATCCTTGCTTAGACACACACTGAATACATATTTGCAATTTATTCAATCTGGAATATCAGAATGATCAGGGATATCAATAATAAATTATTGATTTTACCATCCTATTAATAATTACAGTGCTCTGTAGTGGAAAGAGAATTGGATTGGGAACTAACCAGGATTCTGGTTTTGTTTCTGCCACTTACTGTATAATTTCGGAGAAGCGACTTCAGTTTATTCTGGGTTTCAGTTTTCTACAACTATAAAGTGAGGAGATCTATTCATTAATTCACAAACATTTCTTAAACACATTCATTTGCCAAGCTCTGGAGATGCAAAGATCCATAAAATAAATAGCTTCGGTAGAGTTGGAGAGAGATGTGCATAGATTATAAAAGAAAGTTGTAAATGCTAAAACGGAAGCATAAACTATGTACTTTATTTATTTTTAAAGATTTTATTTTTTTTATTTGACGGAGAGAGAGAGAGAGCACAAGCAGGGGGAATGGCAGGCAGAGGGAGAAGGAGAAGCAGATTCCCCGCTGGGCAAGGTCCCTGGGATTATGACCTAAGCCCAAGGCAGATGCTTAACCAACTGAGCCACCCAGGTGCCCCTAAACTATGCATTTTAGAGCAGAGAAGGGAGTGACTGCTTACAGAGTGGGAGAAAACTTCAGACGGGATATATTAGCTGGGTTTTGAAGGATGAGAGGAAGTTTTTGGCAGATGAGGAAGAAGTTAAGGCAATAAAGGCAAAAGGAGAAAGGGCTTGTTTTCAGGAACTGTGACATCAGAGCAGAGGCGATGAAGCCAATAAGTAGTTTTAACTACCCCATTTCTCAAAAAATAACCCCAATGCGGCCTAGTAGTTTGGTTGATGGGGGGTGGACAGGTAGAATAATATGCCCTCAACTTTGTGAATCACTGGACTAGAGAGATCAAAATGGACTTTGTGTAATGATCTAAGGAGTTGGAACTCAATCCTGTAGGCATAATTTCTACATGAGAACATTAGTTTTATAGGACCAATAAAAAACACACCTTTCTTCTTATTTCCAAGTTGGAACCACCTGAGAGATAAAACAGTGGAGAGGCAAATGGAGATCAATATGTTAGTTTTATTACTGAGTGTCAAAGGGAGGATGTGGCTTTAAAGCTGTGGTCAAGTGGACCTGCCAATTCTTCACTCCAGAATTGGACTTATCCACCCAGTCATGGGAGCAATGGACAACCCAGTGCAGAGAGAAGGGAAGAAAGGGTTCAGCTATTTTGTTCAGCTCCTCCCAAACTGGGGGATCAGATCTCTCACTCTGTCCCTTCTGGGAACAAGTGGAAAAAGAGGCCAGGAGTGAAGGACAGCTGATGCTCCTACACATGGAAACATGGGGATTAGCAAGTGTAACCAGCTAATGTTCTTTCCAGTTCTGAAGCTATATTCTATAATGGTCTTGTTCCTTACTACAAGATCACATTACACAGCCATTTAGGCTATGGATATGAGTTGCTTTGGATCTCTTTGTGTTGTTATTATCAACTCAAATGAAGGTCCTTTAATATTCAGTAGGTGGTCAACCCTGGTGGTAGGTGATTGAGTCAGGTGGGGCCTCAGCTCCTTGCGTCTGTTCTTCCTTTCTCTTTAAAGCAGTTTTGACGACTCAAGATTTTCAGTGATTGTGGCTCCTTCATTCAGGCTCTCCTAGCCAGGTTAACAAATCCTAACAGAGTTGGACGTTTCCGCTCCCCCAGGCCCAGGGATTCTGAACCCCAGAAAGGGATGCAGTGCCAGTTGGCCCCGGGGGATGGCGACGCGCCCACAAACGGGGGTTGGCAGAGGTCTTTCGTGAAGTTTTCCCCATCTGTGGTGAGGACCGCTCACCAGGGGTGCGCGGGGCATCCCCGGACATCCTGCGGGGCTGGGTATTAGGCAGACTGATACACTGAGACATCTTAGCTCTCCATGTCACAGTTTCTTGCGTAAAACCGGATTCAGCCCTCTCTTGCAGGGCTGTCGTGAGGTTTAGGAGCCTCCGCAGGCGGCAGTTCCCAGTCTGTGCACAACAGGTGCACAGCCAATGTCCGTCGTCCCCACGTCCGCCACCGACCCTGTTCCTTCTCAGTCATCGCTCTCCCCGGTCCAGGGAAGCGTCACCTCCCCGACCCAGGACGGTTACAGTGCAAGTCAGGTCGCGACCACGCCTAGGCTGTCCCCAGGCCCAAGAACTGGCCTCGGGGCCGCTTCCGTCCCCTGTGGCATCGCTCGTCCAAGCCTCGGCCCGACTCACCGGCTTCATCGCTGGCCGCCCCGCGTCGGGACCTGCTGCCGCCTCTCTCCAGCGGCACCGGCGTCTCAGCCACCGCCCCGCGCCGAGCCCGCCCCTTCGCTCAGCTCATTGGTACATCCTTCTGTGAGGTGGAGCGCGGCGTCTTCTAGGAACCAATCAGACCCTCTCCCTGTTTCTTCCTTCGCCCCCGAGTGCCCCGGCTCGGCCTTTAACCGCTCATTGGTTTCTAGGGGGACTTTGAAAGACCCGCGGCTGGAGGGCCCTACTGAACGTTGATTGGCTGGGAGGGCGCCCTCCTCCCGCCAGTGGGGAACGGGGACAGGGCGGGAAGCGGGAGCGGAGAAAGCGTCTGAGCGCAGCCCCAACACTTTGGGGATGCTGGAAAGCCTTACTTTCTCATGACAGGATTCCCGAGTGGTACCAGGGTAGGGAATTTTGCTTCTTAAATTTCTAAAATTTTAAGGACATAGGGGGAGCACTGTCCTGGAGCATCTTAGGAAAACACTCCATACCCCATAGACTTTATACTTATGGTCATATCTAGTCATATAAATAGGATGGACACGACTAAAAATCCAAAATATAAACATAACTTGTATGTTTGGCATTTTAGGTTCTTTACCATTCTAGGATCTAGACAAGGTTAGGTTGTAGATTCACATTCCTGTTCACTAAATATGAATGCAGTGGTATTGTATGAAAGGAAGATAAGTCTCCAGATGATTTTAAGTGCTAGTGTTTTTACATAATTGGCTATAATCTTGAAAAGCTGTGTTTGATTATCCTCTCCCCCATTGTCCCGTCCGCATTTAGCTGACCACGGAGAAGGAAGTCATCGGGAGCAATATTACCTGCACATCTGCAGAATATATGGAAATTTCAGCTCCCTGACTCATGTTGTGAAAACCAGTGGGCATAGAGCTAATAGGAGGAATTCTTTAGTAAAGAAGATAGCATACTTTGACTTGGAGTCTGTATGAACCAGGGTTCTCCAGAGAAACAGAACCAAGAGGATATAGACACAAAGACATTTATTTTAAGGAAGTGGCTCTCCCAATTGTGAAAGTTTGGCAAGTCCACAAAGTCTGACAGGGGAGTTGAAGGGACTGGAGACTCAGGAAGGACTTGCAGTTGAAGTTCAAAGGCAGTCTGCTTTAGAACCAGGACTAGCAGATTTTGCAGATGAAGTCCAAAGGCAGATTGCTGTGGAATGCCCTCTTGCCTTTTGTTCTATTCAAACTTTCAACTGATTGAATGGGGCCCACCCACATTATAGAGGGCAGTCTGCTTCACTCAGAGTCCACCAATTTAAATATTAATCTCATCCCAAAGCACCTTCATAGAAACATCCAAAATAATGTTTGACCAAATATCTGGGTGCAATAGCCCAGCCAAGCTGATACATAAAACTAGCCATCATAGACATGTTGGACTTGATTGATTGATACATTCATTCAGAAAATATTGAGCACCACTTGTGTCCTAGGTACTATTCAAGATGCTGGGAGTGAACTGGAATGAGTTTACCAATGTCTCTGTCTTTATGGGGCTCACATGCTATAGGTGAAGAGAGTTAGGTAGTGATATGTGTTGTGAAGAAAAATTAAAATAAGTAGAGACTGATGAAGATGCTATTCTAGATAGAAAAGTCAAGGAAGGCATCTTTGAGGAGATGTCATTTGAGACATCCAAATGAAAAGAGAGTGAACCATTTGAGTATTTAGAGGAAGAGTTTTCAGTCTGTCTAAAAAGGCAGGAGGTGCAAAGGCCCTGAGGTAGGAATGTGTTAGGTATGTTCCAGAAACAGCAAGGAGGCCAGTTTGGGAGAAACTGAATGAGGCAGAGAGTGGTAGGAAATAAAGCAGGGACTTGTGGCTTAAGAGCTTCTTTTCTAAAGGATTCAAGAAAGGGTCCAAAGAAAGATTGGGGCCTGGGCTCTGGGTAGGTCCTCTCTGGTGGATATTCAATACTCTCTCATTCTCTAAGTCTCACCTTCTTTCCCCTTCTCCCTATGTTGTCTTCACAGATCTCTTTAATCTTCAGCATCAGGGGTCTCTTCCATTTCCTCAGAACATACCATCCTCCTCAGAATGGATGAAGTCCCAGCTCCATTGAGTGTTGTACAATTTCTGCCTCCTCTGGCCTCAGCTGGATGTGAACACAGAATTAACCTGTTCTGGCCTTTGCTGATTCTGCAGAGTGGGGAGGATGAGCTCTAGTCTCATGGTAGGAAGGGGTGGGAGGCTGGGGGTCACCTGGGAGCATTTCAACTTTTGTTTGTTCTCTCCATCCTCAGGGCTGCATCTAGTCTTTGTCTTTGCTTAAAGACAAACACATCTCACTTCTATGATGTAGTTTTTTGTTTGTTTGTTTGTTTTTGTCTAGTCCCAGGGTTGGCAATCTGTGGCCAATGGACCCATTCCCACAGGCCTGTTTTTGTAAAGTTTTATTGGCATACAGCTACATTCAGTTGTGTAAGTATTGTCTGTGGTTGCCTTTGCACAACAGAGCTGAGTACCTACAACAGGGGCTGTATGGCCTGCAGAGCCTAAGATATTTATTGTCTGGCCCTTTACAGAAAATGTAAGATATTTACTGCCTGGCCCGTTACAGAAATGTTTGCCCAACTCCTGGTATATAGTCTTTGAGAGAAGTGTATGTTTCTTCTAACAACATGATTTTAAGCCCACTTCTCGCAAAATAAGAGTCCCTGCCTTATTATGCAAAAAGATGTTCTCTGCTTGGCGTGGTCCCTTTGTTATGGAGGGTCCCACATAAACTGACAAGGTCTTTGGCTGAGCTGTCTGGTTAAATGGCATCATAGTAACCTGGTTTCTGTCCAATCCCCAAGATTCTCCCCTGAAAGGAGGAGTGGGGGCTTAGGTTCAGCCTGCCACACCTGTAGTTCTCAGTTAATTTTTTGGTGTGTGTGACTTCATGGCTGTTAACAGAAATGTATGTGGTCAAAACAATGTGGAAGATTTATTCAAACTGCCAGAGGGAAAAGTGTTAACACATGTTCATAGACAGATGAGTATTTTGAGAGATGCTCAAAGAGAAATGAAATATGGTTGCTATCAGTAGTCGCCCTTGGATGTATGTTTTACAACTAGATCCGTATTTTAAAATATTTTAATGTTAATACTAATGGATTTGACATGTGTGTTAGGGGAGAGAACAATGGAACCTTAGAGTTGAATGCCACTTGAGAGAACATACTTCCTCATTCTTGATATGCCAAGTTTAAGAATTTCTCCTGTGATGATGACCGTCAGTACAGTGTATGACATGGCAGTATGCATATGTTGTCTTCCCGTTGCTTTTCCCGTTGGAGAGTTGCCCCTTTTTCATTTCATGTGCTCTTGTTGAGCAGGTGGTTGAGACTGACCCATAAATGTACCTTATTCTTTTGGTCACAGTTATTGCTCCAGGGAAGGCTCATGACGCCTGGAGCGTCCTTTCTTGTTTTGTGTGCTTTGGTTGTTGGTGCTCTTATTTTCTTCTTTACCTTCCTTAGGCTTCTGTTTTACCCCAGAATGATGCTGAGTTCTAATTTGCACTGGATAGTTGGAGTAGATTGTAAAATCTATTTAAAATATTATTTAAAATTTAAAATGCTCTTGTATTTTATAATTGGAATGGATATCACAGTTTCACTCATCTCACATGCTCTTCTGCAATGTGACTTTGCCATGCTCCAGCATAAGGTAACACATAATACTCCTCCTCTTAAATATGGCTGAACTTAATGACTAGTTTGATGAATAGTGACAAATGATAAGCTCAAAAAAGCTCCCAGATCAAGAGATGGAACATTACCAGCTCCTTTGGACTTGTGACAGTATTGATTAATTTCACTTGCTTGTGAATTGTATACAAATGGAATATTTTATGTCTGGCTTTTTTGGTTCAACTTGATGTTTGTGAGATTCATTCATGCTGTTTTGTGTGGTTGTACCTGTTCATTCTCACTGTATGAATACACTACAATTTATTTTTCCAATCCACTGTTGGCAGATATTGGTGAGTTGCCAGTGCTGGGCTATTATGAGAAATGCTGTCATAAACATTCTTGTCCATGTCTTTTGGTAACTCATATACGAGGAGTGTTGCTGTTGGGCATATACGAGGAGTGGAAGTACATTTGTTGATTCTTAGTCTATAGTGCCAAACAGTTTTCCAAAGAGGTTATACCTATTCACACTCCCACTGGTGCTGTGTCAGAATTCTAGCTCGACATCTTTGCCAACATTTGGTATTGCCTGTCTTTTTCATTTTAGCCATGGGGTGAGTGAGTCATTTTATTTCAAAGCAGCATCTAATTTCAAATCGTTGAATTTTTGGAAAATTTTTATGTATTATGTGTTAATTACTTGGTATACATATTTTTCTGTATTACTTTAGAAATGTACATATCACTGCAACATATATATTTTGAGGGTACGAGCCTATGTTAGACTAGGAAACTACCGATATGAACTGAGTGGCTTCAAATTAAGAAGGTTCTCAAATTTAGACAACATCAATGAGCTCCTTATGTTGTGGTGGGAGAAATATTAATATTAATGCAGCCCCTCCGTATTCCTCATGATAGTTCAGTGAGTCCTCACGGACGACCTTCCATATGCTCTGAGATATAAGAGTAAAGCACCCACTGTCTTTGGCTCTCCTGCTCTTGCTTGCTAGGGTAATGTGTCTGGTCACTGCCCAGGCCTGGAGCAACTGCCATGCTGGCACCCACCAAAGGGGCTGTGACTAATCACTACCGTCCCACCCGTCTATCACACCAACAGCACCTTCTCTGTCGCTGCCGCTGAAATTGCTGACGCAGGATTTCACTAACCCTTGCATCTTCATGTTTTATGGCAATTTTAATGAAACAGCTCTTTTTAATTTCACTGGCTTTTTTTTTTTTTTAAGATTTTATTTATTTATTTGACAGAGAGAGACACAGCGAGAGAGGGAACACAAGCAGGGGGAGCGGGAGAGGGAGAAACAAGCTTCCCGCTGAGCAGGGAGCCGCTGCGGGGCTCGACTGAGCCACCCTGGCGCCCCTTCACTGGCTTTTTTAAAAGCCACGGTCACAAGATGTTGGGTGTGGCCAACACTGGGCGGACCTGGGAATCATCCCTCCCCTCTGGCCCTGTCTTAATGTCATGGAGCCCAATTTATGTCCTTGGCCTGTTCCTTTAGGATGAATTACTTCCCAGGAGTTCTCTGGCCTCTCCCTGTCACCAGTCCTGGTAAGATTATCTCACCCTCTGCCAGGTGTGCCCGGGCATGTCTGAGTCCTGAGTGCTTGGTCTCCAGCTGGGGTGACCGCACGTCTGGGTCGGCCTGGGTTAGTCCTGACTTAGGACTGTTGTACTGGCGTAGGTATTAACAGCTCTCTCTTTTATTTTCACAAGTTTCCGGGTTTGGGCGGTAAATTATATGGTCACCCTCTCTCCAGCCATCTTTAGGGAAGTCTTTCGGTGGTCAAGCAGAATCAACAGCACATTTTAGAGCAGTCAAGACAGAGACTATATAGAAGAGGATTCTGAAGCCCCGAAAGGCTGCTGTTGACAGTGCAGTGACCTGCCTTGCCCGCTGCCCCTGCTCTCCCTGTCAGCCCGGCAGCTGGTTGCCGCTTGGCTCCACCTACTGGCGGTCTCTGTTCTGGTCCCAGATGCTTTCTTCTTTGCACAGAGCTGGAGCAGAGTGCTCTGAAACTCAGTTGGAAGTTAATACTTGGGGCGGTGGGCCCACCCAGCGCACCCTCGTGTGCCCACATTTCCTAATTGGACTTCTGCTTTGTTCCTCAGACAGTTTCTCTTTTGTTCATATTTTAATTCTGAACAGGGCCCTGATGATCTCTTGCCATCTCCTCCATCCCATAGAATGCCCTGGAACTGGACTCTGGCTCCTGACCTTCAGTCATGTGGGTCCTGCTGTCCTCTGCCAGCTTTTCCCACGGTCCTACCCTGTGTTCGTCCTCTTCCCCCAAGCTGTGCGCTCTGCTCTTTGTAACCTCTTGTCACGCTCGCATGCTAGCTTCCCCCCAGGAAGGCAGGTGCTCTAGCAGAAAGGGCAAGGCCATTGAAATCAAAAGACCTGGATTCAAGCCTTAGTTCTGCAATTACCTACGCAACCTTGGACCAATCACCCAGTCACCTAACCTGAGTTAGAATCTCCTCATCTGTAGCCTATGAAATGAAATTGCTGCTTGAAAATTGACGTCTGGGCTCAGAGAATTTCCCATTGAGTTTGGTATATATCAGTTATCTGGTGTTTACCAGATAACTGGATCAGTCTTTGGGAAAATCAGCTTTCTGCACTTGAGGAATCAAGGCTCTACATAAAAGAAGCTGGGGAAGAGAACCTGGAACAGCCAACTTGATTTTCCATCTTCATTTTAGGAGAACGTCTGGTCAGCTCCTATTCACCTACCTCAAAATTGCTTCAAGCCCAGAAAGGCCTTGAGTCAGACAGCTTCTCACAGGCAAGGGCGACTAGAACTTTTCCCCATCTCATCTCATTGGTTTTGGGGAAACTACTCTGAGAAACTTGTCAGGAAGGGAGAAGAGCCTGATACTCTCAAATCTCTGTCTTTCAGTAATACTTAGGTTCCTTTTCAATACAGTCTAAAATAAGGAGAAAGCGTTATTTTCATCACTTTATACTGAAGTGAATTCAGAATGAGTTGGAAACATGTATGTTATAAGCATCCATATTAATGATCTAAAATATAAAACAGAAATTGGCAAGGCCGACCAGATAATAGTTCTGTTCTTCCTGGAAGGGAAGGTGGCAGTGGAGAGAAGTAGTTTCAGTAAACATCTCTCTTCTGTGCAGAAATTCCCAGGGTAGGACGCAGATCTGATTAAATGAGTCAGGCTTACATTTATTACGGTATATTACAAACATTTTTCCGCATTCAGAAGTGACTGGTGTCTCCGTGGATTTGGCCAGTTCCTGGCAGTTATGCACTTGGCTGCTAGTATAAACCAGCATGCCAAATGCCTGGAATGACGATCCATGTCTGAGTGGCTTTCAGTCTGGGAAGCATGTTGTTCAAACACCGTGTTCCTTCCCAAGGTGGCCAAATCCTGGTTACAGTTCTGTCCTTTAAGTCTGTTTATCCTGAAACTTGACCAGAAAGGATATGGCCACATCCCTTGCCCCTTTCAGTTTCCGCAGTGCACACCTGGGGGACCTTGTGTGGGTTTTACAGGATCTGTCTGCTGTACGCCTAGTGCCTTAATCAGAAAATCACATTTGGAACATAATGTGTCAGATGGATTATTAGAAAACACTAATTCTTTTAGAGACTGTGAAATCTGGAGGCCTGGCCCAATTCCCAAACAAAGTAATAACATTCTTTTTTGAAATGTCCTTCCAGTTTTCTTTGAATGAGTATTAACCAACCTGTCCTCCATGGTACCTGATTCATAGTTGTTCTTTGTGCTTCAGCCTTTTATTAGGAGGGGACACTGTTGCTTGGCATGGTCTGTATAGCAGTGGAAGCTGGTGGAAAAAAACCCAAACACTTTTCAGGAATGTGAGCAAGGACTCTCTTGGCATATATAGAGAGGACTAGAATATGTATTCTATGAGGCAAGAATTTTTGTCTTTTTTGTTAATCATTGTTAATGGTATCTAGACCTACATCTGGCTCATAATAGCCACTTAGTAAATATTTGTTGAATGAATAATGATTGAATATATAATTGAGTATAAGCCCAACCTCTTCTTAATTGCACAGTAAATATCATATTGTCCATTCCTTATTCTCTTTTATTCTACTTACTTTGTTTATATTCAGTTTAGACAGAAGGCAGTTACAGGCATTTCTCTACTAAATGGGGCAAATAGAAAGTCAATATGGCACCTCGAATGGGGCCTTGTGTGCACATGCCACACTTTTCACTTATTCCTGCCTCCCTTCCTCCCCCAGCCTTTCCTACTCCGCTCAAGAAGAGGCCCCCTTCCCCTGGCTCAGTTTGTGGCCTGGCCTGTCTCAAAGGGAAGTTTGTCTGTACCTATAACATGACGTGGCCATGACAATGCTCACCTCTGTTCCTCCAGTTCAAACGAGGCATCCCTTCCACACAAGACAGATCCCTTTCCTCTGTGGAATCTTACAGTATTACTGATTTCTTCTCTCTTTTGCCTGTTCCTCATCGCTGGCTGCTTCAGAGTCCACAGAAGAGCTCAGGTTTCTCCAATATCAAACACACCACGCACCCACCACCACCAACACGATGACCCCCAACCCCTCAAAAATAGCCCCATATCAATTTTACTGTCACAGCCCAATTGTTGAATGGAAAGAGATTCAGCTTTCTCACTTCTTTTTTCTCCTCTTATCCTTTGCAAGACTAAACAACAAAAATTTCTCTCAGATGGAAAATATGTCTCTCTTTTAAGAATAGAATCAGATTTTATTCTTCCTTGCTAGCTAGATTTCTTAGGATAAGAGCATAAATCCCAAATCAAATTGCATTTTGTTATCATGGAACTTTCTGTTGGTGAAGTCTCTTGACAATAGAAGAGAAAAATACAAGAACAATCTCTTATTGTAAAACTTGTTCATTATCCAAGAAGAAATACTCATTTAGACCCTGTCTACTGGAGTTGAAGGTTGATGGACTGACCAGGTGAAAATAAGTGATGGTTCTTCAAGTGAACCAGTTGATATAAATGAACCAGCAGGATGTTTGCTAATCTTTCTTAAGGTGCATTCTTGAAAAAGGTTTAGAAAGGCCTTGTGAACTCTTCCTGGTTAAAGGGAACAATTCTAATGCTTTCTTTCTTCTTTAAAGGTAGAGTCCTTTAAAAAGTAATTTCTGTTGTTTATTCCTGAATCCTAAACACAACACAGTGTCTTTTGCTTGACTCAGTATTATCTTCCACACCAACCACACTCAGGATTCTAGCCTGTGTCTCTGGCATTCTTCTGATACTCTCTGTGGTCACCTCCTGATGACATCTACCTGTCACACACAGTGGACACTTCAGATGATCCCTCTGTGGTTTTTTATTCTGATGACCAATCTCTTCTGAAAATTCCTTCTTCCCTCAGTTCTCAAGGAGTAGGCTATCCTAGTGCTCCTTCTCTGATTCCTCCTCCTCTGTCCTGGAAACATTCCTCAGGGTCCTTTCTTTGGCTGTCTTCTAACTCCCCATACTCTCCCTTGGCTGTCTTATTGTTCCTGTGGCTTCAACTGCCAATAAGCCCATGAATTCCTAATCTCCACCTCTGGCCCTTACCTCTCTTCTACGTTCCAGACCCATGTCCACAACTGCCTCGCACCTTGATGGCCCTCAGGCAGTAAATCTCAACACCTATAAGGGCTGGAATTATCTCTTTCTCAAACTTGCTTTTCCTCTATATCATTGTAGCCCCACACCTGAGCGTCATCCTAGCTCTTTTCTCTTCCCCGCACTTGGTGACCAGGTGTTTGTGCCTTTTGTTTGGGCCTCCTTCTCTCCCACTGCCCCTGCCCCAGATCAGACCTTATCAGTTCTCACCTGGAATATTGAAAGAGTTTCCCACCTGCCTACTTGCTTCTGCTCATACACATCTTCAGTGCATTTTCCACGTGAATGTTTTGATGATGCCAGCGGGATCATTTTGAGATGCTAATCTGATCATGTCACTTCCTATTGAATACCTTTTTACCTTTCCCCACTGTAGAGAGGATGAAGTTCAAACCTTGAGCATAGCATAAAATATTGTTTGTTAACTGCCCTCTCCCCAACACCCCCCGGCATAAAGTATGCATCTTAGCTATCTTGTTGGGGGGGTTCAGACTCAAATGCCTACAATGAAGGGGATGGTGGGGACCAGATGTGGGTGTTGTGAATTGGAGAGTTCATAACCCCATCTAAAGGGGACAGTCTTTGGCTCCAGCCTGTTGTTGCTGGGTGGGAATTTGGGCCCAGTCCAGCCAAATTAAAGATTTTTTTTCATAAGAAGCTGGATTTTTATGTTAAACTTTCTGTTTATTAAATGTTGGAAACTAATTTAAAAAATTAAAAAACACTGTGTGGTAGTTCATTATGAAAGTGAAAAAGAAAAACACATGATCTTTGGACTAAATTAAACACATCTGTGTAAGATTGTGCACGATTGATGCCTGTGTCTAGAACTCCCCCTGAATTCTGCATCTTAGCCACATGGAACTGCTTCTAGTGCCCTAAACATGTGGTATGCCTCCTCACCTTTGTTTTTGCTGGCTTGCTCGGTTTGGAATGCTCTCCTTCCTCCTCACGCTCTTCCCACCCCACCCACCCTTCTCCCAAATAAATGCTGAGGATATTGGAGTTTATCCTAATTTGTCAAGACTCCCCTCCTAAGTCCCTTCTCTCTGAGCATTTCTTGGCATTCCTTCACTCCACTTTACGGAGAACCAACTCACTTTCCTTTGCCCTCCAACAGGTTCTGTGGAACTTCTTTTGTTTTTGTTTTCTATTGGTCTCTAGGCCTAAGCTGCAAGGGGACAGTTTCCATGACAGATTTATCCATGCATCCTCAACACCTAGCACAGTGATTGGTGCATAGTAGGCCCTTAATAGATATTTGTGAATGAATAAACTAGATGTGTACTTTCCAAAATTGACACTCACTTTAAGTTTTATCAAGAAATGCCAAAATGTTATTTTACAGTTGAAAACTTAATATCATTCCAAAATCCTCATAATGGATATTATGGTATCGGTGCCTCTTTTGGAAGCCAGTCCCCAAAGATGGCCACCAGTGAACATGCCTCCCAATATTCATGACCTTGTGTAATTCCCTCCCCTTGAATCTGGGCTGGCCCTGTGACTTGCTTTTTGACAAATAGAATAAGGTGGAAGGGACACTGTGTGACTTCCAGGGCTGGGTCAGAGGAGGTCTTATGGCTTCCATCTGAGTTTTTTGGAGTGCTTGCTCTTTTTCAATCTCTCTGGCAACCCAGCTGCTCTGCTGTGTGGAGAGGCATGAAGAGGCCACATGTAGGCCACTTACCAGCTCCTGTTGAGCTTCATGCCAATAGCTAGCATCAACTGCCTGCATGGGAGTGGGGCATATTGGACACCCAGCCCAACTGAGCCTTCATACTGAAGTCATAGCCAACTTTGTACTGTAACTGCATGATGCCCCCCAAGTGAGATCTGCCCAGCTGAGCCCATTCAACCCACAAAACTGTGTGATAATAATAGAATTACATTTCAAGCCATTTAAGTGTTGGAGTGGTTTGTTAATACAGCAATGGATAGCCAGAATAAAATAAGCTTGGAATTACTATGTCAAGAATAGTTTGACCTGTCATGCTACAATTGACTTTGGAGTTCTGTGTAGTTTCCTTCACTGAATTATATACTACTGGTATGTTTATATATTTATCAAAAAATCTGAGTTAAGTTCTCTAACAAGCTCATCTCCTTCAAATTCTCTCACAGTGACTAATGTGATGATGAAAAACTGCCGGTATAAATGCCATCCAAAAAGGGCATTTTTCACTTCATTATCATGGAACTGTAGAAAATATTTCCTATGGTCCTTTTTTTTTTTAAAAAAAGATTTTATTTATTTATTTGACGGAGACCAGCGAGAGAGGGAACACAAGCAGGGGGAGTGGGAGAGGGAGAAGCAGGCTTCCCGCGGAAGGACCCCGGGATCATGACCTGAGCCGAAGGCAGACGCTTAATGACTGAGCCACCCAGGCGCCCCTCCTATGGTCCTTTCTATGGAGCATTCATTCTCTAGCAAAATAATCTATGGCAGATTTTAGTCAACAACATTTATTTGGTTTCTAGATGTTGGAGAGCTCTCTTTCCCCACTTTAAAATTAAGGTAATTTACATACAGCAAGACACACCCTTCTTAGTCTACTGTTCTGCAAGTCTTGACAAATGTAGGCAGCTGTGTAACCACCATCATACTCAAGCTACGGAACAGTTTGATTTTCCCCTCAAATAACCCTGTGCCCCTTTGTAGTCAGATCTCCCCCTTGACCACTGATCTTTTTTTTTTTAAACGATCATTTAATGAGGTGAAATACATATAATGTCATGTTAACTATTTTAAAACGAATAATTGAGTGGCATTTTGGTATATTCATAATATTGTGCAGCCACCAACTCTGTCTAGTTCCAAAACATTTCTGTTATTCCAAAGCAAAACTCCTTACAGTTTTCTCTCTCATTCTCTCCTACCCCCCAGCCCCTGCCACCCACTACTCTACATTTTGTTTCTGTGGATTTATCTATTCCAGGTATTTAATATAGATGGAATCATATATATGACCTTTTGTGTCTGGCTTCTTTCACTTAGCATAATGTTTTGGCTGTTCATGGTGTTTGTAGCACGCATCAATACTTTATTCCTCGTTGTGACTGAATAATATTCCATTGTATGGATATGATCTGTTTCTTTGTCTCTCTCGTTTTGCCTTTGCAAGGATGTCATATAAATGAAATCATATGATATGTAGCCTTTCTAGTTCAATGAGATATTCTGATCTTTGTTTTAGAGGGTGTGGATGCCTTCAAAAGTCTCTATCACTTGTTAAACTTTTCTCCCAGTGGTTCTGTCGAGGCACGATGTTTTGGGGTCATAACTTGTGTGTATTCTCCTCCCCTGTCCTTCATCAAACTTCCTCATTTTTACATGGAGGCCCTGCCCAGAGCGTGGGCACCCGACATTAGTCACTGTTGCTTTAGGGAAAGGTTGTTGGTGTGAAAGTAGAGAACACAAATGTCTGACCCTTCACTTTAAGTTGAAAAACCATTTTATGGGTGTAAGTAAGATTTGTGAAGAATACTGAAGGAGTCAGGTTTTTTTTTTCCCCATGAGCCAGAGACGTGAAAAACTATAGGCTGGGGTGGGGGCGGGGGGAGATAGATGCAGAAGTAAAGGTATTAGATGCTGTTGTGTTCCTGGGGAAAGGAACATTGCTGCTCCCCACCCCCTCCTTGGAGAGCATGGTTGGGGGAGGGGAGCATCCCAGGACATTCAACTATGTAAGGGGATATGAGGACAGAGGGAACTTGTGATTATGTTCAGAGTGGGGTCTGGGAAAGCAAGGCGGACTCTGGAGCTTCCTTACTGCCCTGGTGAGATGTCCCCGAAGAAGTGTAGATAAGGCCGCGGAATGTGTCAACACAGAGGGGGCCTCAATGGCCCCGCCTGGTTTCCTGGCTGAATGAGCCACAGTTTCACTTTGAGAAGGACTTGGAAGTTAGCCAAGAGGCAGAGCAAGAGCAGGTGGGCCTGAAGGGGTCTCTTGGTAGGGAGACCAGCCATGGTGAGAATATATGTATTGTGTGGCTGGAAACCAGATGGGAATTCAGCCCCCTCAGCAAATGCTGGCCTGGGGGGGTCATCCATCAGAGCCAAGGGCCAACCAGGTCTGAGCATCTCAGCAGAAGCCAGTGGAGGACAGATGATGGCAACAAGGGACGAGAATGCCTTCTGCAGGTGTCATGATGCTGCGTGAGCCTGAGGAGCTTGGAAACCACTAAGGGGAAAGGAAGGGGAGGAGAGACTCCAGAACTGATTTTGAACTTGAAATGGCTTAATGTACTTGAAATTAGCCAGGAGTGTAATTTCTGCCAGCACATGGAATGAGAGCTTGAAAGAGAATGGGAGTGGTAGACTGACTAGTAGTCTCTCTGTGCCTGTCTTTTCCTCTGGCAAAGAGAGGGGCAATCATAGCACCTCCTTCACAGAGTTAGTTTGAGGGTACGTGCGGCATTTAGGATGGTGCCTGGCACACAGCAAACAATAAATGTTAGCTCTCGTTATCTGCAAAATACATACATACATCTATATCACAAGCAAACAGAGAAACAGAGAGTGATAGGAAAATATATTGTTTGCAAACCTTACCTATTGTGGTTCTGTGCCGTTGTACAAGCGAGCCAGGAAATCAGAGTTCCTGCTCTTTGGAGCACTCTTTCTTTTCTTTTTTTTTTTTTTAAAGATTTTATATATTTCTTTGAAAGAGAGAGTTAGAGAGAGAGAGAGAGCATGAGGGGTGGGGGAGGGGCAGAGAGAAAGGGAGAACCAGGCTCCCCGATGAGCAGGGGCTCCATCCCAGGACCTCGGGATCATGACCTTAGCTTAAGGCAGACACCTAACCGACTGAGCCACTCAGGTGCCCCCGGAGCTTTTAATTTAAGGCATCATCAAACTTTCGGCAGTCCTTACTGTTGCTGCTAAAGCTGAATTATCAGTAAGTATTGACTACATGCTACATGAATTCAGATGACAGCAGCAACAAGCCTGGATAGTTGTTTCAAGCATGACTTTTAGGGTATTCGCATCTGGGAAGTCACTTGGATCTTGCTCTCAAGTTTGTGCCTTTACAAGCTTAACTTTATCAATTTACCCACAACATGTAGTCTTCCTATGACTCTTCCTCTCTGTTTTCCTCTACATATTACATATAGAGATATTTTCTGTTTAAAAGGCATATTGGTCAATTTTATAACAGCATATTATTATTAGAGTTATTGCTAGTAATCAGTAGCCAAAATATGTGATGTAGTTTTCCTTGTGGCTCCCTTGCTTATTTTGACTTTGCCCATCCTAACATTTTTAGGATTGTTAAGCATATTATTCCTTTCATCCTTCACAGTTCTTTTTTTTTTTTTTCTTAAAGATTTTATTTATTTATTTGACACACAGAGAGAGACAGCGAGAGAGGGAACACAAGCAGGGGGAGTAGGAGAGGGAGAAGCAGGCTCCCCACAGAGCAGGGAGCCCGATGCGGGGCTCGATCCCAGGACCCTGGGACCATGACCTGAGCTGAAGGCAGACACTTAACCACTGAGCCACCCAGGTGCCCCCAGCCTTCACAGTTCTGTAGACATGGTTGGTGTCTATTGACGTCTATTATGATCCTGCTATTGGCTTGCAGCCGGTCAGTTACAGTTGGATTGGTTTTCAGACCATTGGCCGCCTTCCCCATTACTGGTTGTAGCCCTTCCCCTGATCATCCTGCTTTTCTGTTCCTCACTATTTCCAGGCAGTCTGGGTCCTCTTATTTTGTGCTCCTTATGTTAAAGTTCAAAACTTAGTGCCGTGAAAAGAGCAGAGTGCCTGGGTCTGATTTTCCAGCACCAAAACTAAACAATTAACACCTAAAGTCCATTAAAAAAAATCTACATTACATTGGGGAAAAGCTTTTTCTTTGATATCAAGTCTTCTCCAGGAAATCACTAGGCCGGAGGGTCCCACAGAGCTTGCATTAGAACCTTATTCAATAATTAAGATTGTATTTCATTCATTCGGGGTAGTAACTTCAAGAGTTCAGAGTCTGCTTCTTTCTGTTTGAATAGGTGGCCCAAGATTGCCTTTTCTTCCAAATACTTATGTTTTTCTAACATATAAAAATTCATTTGTCACTCAGTTGTTATAGTGAAGTAATTGGAAGTCTTTTGATTCTGGAAAGTTCTGGATACAGGTATATCTTACAGTGTGCATTAATACCAGGCTCCGAGGGAGAAGGATGAGCTGGGTAATAAACCAAACAGTGGGACTCTGGCAGGCTCTTGCAGCTCAGACAGAAGCAAAAGCAAGGACACAAAAGGAGCCTTCCCAAGGCCACAGCAGGTTGCTCTCCGGAAAAGAGAATCAGTCGTTGATTTTTAAACACCCTCTACCAGAGAGTTGCCTTTCCTTTCCCCTCCCCAGCTTTATTGAGATATAATTGTACTTTTCCTTTTAAGCTGTTTCTGGACCCCTCACCACAGTCCAGCTTCATAAGAAAAGGTAAGTGAGAACCAGTGAGGAGAAATTAATGTGCTTTTTTAGTGCTTTTCCCCACGTTGCTTCCCAAATTGCCTTCCCTTAGGCAGGAGAGCCAATGTGAGCAAGGTCCCTCCCGTGGCTTGCTGGGCTGTGGAGTTCAAGGCCACTGGAATGCCTGCGCCAGAGGAACATGCGGCTCTGTGCAGCTGGGCTGATGGGAAGCCCCGAACAGCTTGCTGAGTTATTACTGCATTCTCGGCCCAAGCAGCGGGAGGCGAGACGATGAGTGAGTGAAAGAGCCCGTGGACTCCAATGTGGGCTGAGGGAACCAAAACAAACACTGAGAAGACAGGCCAATATTTAAATCTGTTTCAAGGATGGAGCACGCAGGAATGTTTGACTATATTTTGTCTAGTGAACAGATTTCATTTTTTAATGGCTGTGTTAGTCAGTGCAAAGCAGAATTGGGGAATGGAATCTGTTTTTCTACCCCCCTCCCTCGTGCCTCTTGGGGACACTGGCCTGTTCTGGGTGTACTTAACGTGGCCTGGGAGTCTTAGAGGGAGACCAGTTCTGAACTCACATGCTGTGCCCAGATGCCCAGTCCATCTCTCCTTCCCGAATAAACCTTGCCCGAGAATATTGGGATGAGGAGAAGACCATGCATGGGGAAACCTTTTTGCAAACCTTACCTATTGTGATAAGCATTTCACAAATGGTGCTTTCCTGTTTTCCAGCCTGCTCAGCTCTGGTTGCAGAGCATCAATCTCCCGGACAAAGAGCCCTTCCCTATCCCCTCTCCCGCTATTGCGGGAGCGGGTACCTCTCTGATATTCTTCTTTTATCCCTCCCTAGGATATTCTTCTTTTTTTTTTTTTTTTTATCACCTCACACCAGATTTTCATGCTTACATTCATCTTGCCACTTTATCACCCTCCTGGATGTCCATTGCAGTTTCCAGCATGTCCATACCATTGTTCAGCTGCGTGATTCCAGTTCTTTCTCCTTGGCCTCCAGCCATTGTCGCGGGCCAGGGGAAAGCCAGTCCCTTCGCTCGTTGCTGTATTGTTTTATGCAAATATTTTTTACTGACTTGAAGCCAAGTATTTTGATGAACAGAAGATGATCATTTAAACACATAGTCTATCCTTGCAATTACATAATGAGGCAGAATATTAGAGTGGAGAATATATGTGTAGATGTGTACACACAGTCCTTCCTTTTGGTCTATGGAGGGAGAGCATATTATCCAAAAGAGCAGACAGAGGAATCCGTGTTTACATTAAAATTGCCCAAGAAAACTGCAGATTTCACTTCTTTTTTATGTTCTTCTCCAGTTTTCAGGAAAGTGTTGGAGGATCTAGCTTGCGGTGGGTGGCATGGGCTTGGGGATGGTAATTTTTCAGTCACACGATTAATAAAAATTCCTTTATCCAGGCTTAGTTTAGCAGTAAGGAGCAATCTAGGCTCACAGCTGTAGAGGGCGCACGTGTCTCAGTAATAGCACTGCCATCAGCCCTAGAAAAAGGAGCCAGGTGGTGGGGAGAGAGTATTCTATTTTCTCACTAGATATTTCATGGCAAGGGAGATAGGGTGCATTTGGGAATAGACACTAAATTGTGCTGTTTTCATATTACCTTTTGTAATACGTTTCTTGTGAATAAACTCATCTTCTAATTTGTATCCTTTGGTGATGGTTTCCTTAGAGGTGCGCAAGCCCCACCCAGTAAGAATGAACGTCTTGAAGGTTTTATACCTTGCGTTGGTCCTGCCACTCCGTAACTGGCACTGTGTGTGCAGCAAGATGTAAGTGGTTTTTCAAAAATGGCACTTGGAACAGGGCATCCCTCAGCATGAAAGCCTTCGGTGGTTTTTGATCTCATTTAGACCCAACCCCACCTCTTACTCTGCTTCTAGTATATAGCCTCTCTGCACCTTCAACCTTGTCTCTCTCTCTCTCTCTCACTTCCCTCCCTGCATCCAGGCTAAACCTGAAACAGTTTATTCAAGGTGCTGAGCTGGTCCACACTCTGCCCTCTGCATTTGCTCCTGCATCTGCTCAGTGAGCCTGTCCACACACTTTCCGGGGACCAGCTCCTTCCCACTTCTCAGTCCCTTGCTTCACACAGATTCCTCAGAGAGGCTTTCTTCTTTGTCAGTGGGGTCTAAAATAGGCCTCTCCACATCTAGCTTTTTTTTTTTTTTAGAAAAATTTGAATTGTGTTCTGATTCACATGATGACGTTTTACATAGCATAGATGCCACCATTTTAAAGTGTACAATTCGGTTGGTTTTAGGATATTTAGAAGATTGTACAATCATCACCACGATGCCTCAGAACATTTCCATCACCCTAAAAAGAAACCCCATACCATTAGGAAGTCACTCCCCACCCCCATTCCTCCCAACCCCTGGCATTCACTAATCTACCTTCCCTCTCTGTGGTTTGTCTATTCTGGACATTTCACACCCACCTCTTTTGAACCATTAAAGTCCCCTGTTTGTTTCCTTCCTGGAACATATGCCTTTGTTTGTTTACTTATTGTTTATTCTCATACTCCACGAATAACTTGTAGAGTTTCTTTCCAATTCAGTCTGCCTAACAATTTGACGTGAGCTCAGCCTCGTGGAGGGGGCGGTGTAGTGAATCACTGGGGATTCTGGGGTTGCTGGGCAGGATGACCTCTAAGAGCTCTTCCAATTCAAAGTTTCCACATTTCTGTGCAACATCTTCCCATTCATTACATTTCCGGTAACAGCTCTTTGGGCTCCAGGTCTTCCTCAAGGATTTTCTGTTCTTCACTTGCAATCTGAAGCGTCATAACTGATTTAATCCCGTTTAACCAAGTGCTATGTTGTGCTTCTAGAAAACTCTTTAAGGGCTGGGACCATGCCATGGGAATAATAATAGTAACATTCAGGGAACATGGGCCATGTGCCAAGCATGGGGATGTGTGTGCTATTTGTATTTTTTTTTTTTTTTTCACTTATTTCAATGGTCTTCTTACAACCTGGTGGGATAGGCACTGCTATTATCATCCCATTTTGAAGATGAGAACACTGTGGCTTAGGGGAAAGGACACATTTTACTCAGCTGGTTTGCGGCAGAGCAGGGACTTGAGTCGGGGCAGTCAGCCTCCAGGGCCACTTTCTTAACCACTTCATTCTCTATTCAGCTTCGTAGGTTTCAGCTACATGTTTGCTCAAAGTGCTGGTGTAATGTTTGCCTGCAATATATGAATCAATATTATTGCACTGTTAAGATTCTTCACAACAATGACATCATAAATAAAGAAATATTTCTTGGGACACCTGGGTGGCTCAGTCAGTTAAGCGTCTGCCTTCAGCTCAGGTCATGATCCCAGGTTCCTGGGATCGCGCCCTGCATTGGGCTCCCTGCTCGGTGGGGAGTCTGCTTCTCCCTCTCCCTCTGCCCCACTCATGCTCTGTTTCTGTCTCTCTCAAATAAATAAATAAAATCTTTTTTTAAAAAAAGGAAATATTTCTTGCAGTTCTTAGCATAGCAGCAGAGGAGGAGTCTCTGTTATATGGGATTCTCTGCTGTCCTTTGGGCTAGGGAAGTGACCAACTAGTGTCCTTTGGCATATCTAGGGGCTATGTAAGCATTTGTGCATGGATGAAGGGAAGAATTCCTGTCGGTGACAGCAGCTCATGCATCCACAGCAGTTGGCTCGTGGAAGAAGGTGTTTTCTTTCCTTCAGGAAGGTTGACCCCCAGGAGAAATGCCTCTGAATGCCTTAGGTGGTGTATTAGTCAAGGTTCTCCAGAGAAACAGGACCAATAGGACACATACACATACACACACACACACACACACACACTATATAAATGAAAAGATTTATTCTTTTTTAAAATAAAATCTGCAAGTGGGCTGGAAGGTTAGAGATGCAGGCATGAACCAATGCTGCAGTTCAAGTTTGAAAGCTATCTGTTGAAAAATTCCCTCTTGCTCAGGGAGGGCAGTGTTTTGGTCTAGTCAGGCCTTTGGCTGATTGGATAAGGCCCACCCACATTAGGGAGGGAAATCAGCTTTACTCAAAGTCCACCAGTTTAAATGTTAATCTCATCCAAAAACACCCTCACAGAAAATCCAGAGTAATGTGAGCCTAGCCAAGTTGGGCTCATAAAATTAACCATCAAAGCCTGGTACTTGGTGCTTGGGTTCAACCTGCCCAGGGCCTGGACTGGAAAGCAAGGGGGTCAGTATTGGAGAATGTTCCAGTTCCTGTATAGTGAGGGGAGTACAACTACCACCTACTGTAAGGTACTACCAATTGGTTCTCCAAGGGTGGTCTTGGTGGATAAGGATGTGTCTCAATCACTTTGAGAACAAGCACTTGCTTGAGACCCATCATTGGATTGGAGGGTCCATGAGCAGATGGTTCCTGCACTTTCTAGCTGGGTGGACTTCAAGGACCTACTGATCACTCACCCAAAGAAGGCCTACTTGGGGTTGACTTTGTCACCTCTGATTCACATTTTTTTTTAATTGAAGTATAATTAACATATAGTGTTATATTAGTTTCAGGTGTATGATATAATGATTCAACAATTCTATACATGACTTAGTGCTCATCATGGTAAGTGTACTCTTAATTCCCCTTATCTATTCCCCCTATCCTCCCACCCACCTTTCCTCTGGCAACCACCAGATTGTTCTGTATTTAAGAGTCTGTTTTTTTTGTTTGTCTCCTTTTTTCTTTGTTCATTTGTTTCATTTCTTAAGTTCCACATGAGTGAGATCATGTGGTATTTGTCTTTGTCTGACTTATTTCACTCAACGTTTTATCTCCTAGGTCCATCCACTGTTGTTGCAAATGGCAAGATTTCATTCTTTTTTATGGCTCAATAATATTCCATTGTGTGTGTGTGTGTGTGTGCGCTTGCACGTGTGTGTATACATCTCTCTGTGTCTCTCTCTATATATCCCCCCTTTTTTTATACTACATCTTTATTCGCCCATCTGTCAATAGACACTTGGGGTGCTTCCATATCTCGACTATTGTAAATAATGCTGCAAGAAACATAGGGGTGTGTATATCTTTTCAAATTAGTGTTCTCATTTTCTCTGGGTAAATACCTAGTAGTGGAATTACTGGATCAAATGGTAATTCTAGTTTTAATTTTTTGAGGAAACTTCATACTGTTTTTCACAGTGGCTGCAAAAGTTTGCATTCTCACCACCAGTGCTTGAGCATTTCTTTTTCTCCACATCCTCACCAACACTTGTTATTTCTTGTCTTTTTGATTCCAGCCATTCTGACAGGTGTAAGGTGATATCTCATTGTGGCTTTGATTTGTGTTTCCCTGAGTAGTGATATTGAATCTTTTCATGTGTCTGTTGGCCATCTATGTCTTCTTTGGAAGAATGTCTCTTCGGGTCCTCTGCCCATTTTTGAGTTAATTTTTTTTTTTTTTTTTTTTTTGGTGTTGAGTTGTGTAAGTTTGGATATTAACCCCTTGTTGGATATATCATTTGCAAATATCTTCTCCCACTTAGTAGGTTGTTTTCTCGTTTTACTGATGGTTTCCTTCACCATCAAAGCTTTTTATTTGGGTGTAGTCCCAGTAGTTTAATTGTGCTTCTGTTTCCCTTGCCCCAGGAGACATATCTAGAAAAAATGTTTCTATGGCTGATGTTAAGAGAATTACTGCCTAGGTTTTCTTCTAGGAGTTTTATGGTTTCATGTCTCACATTTAGGTCTTTAATCCATTTTGAATTTATTTTTGTGTATGGTGTGAGAAAGTGGTCCGGTTTCATTCTTTTGCATGTAGCTGTCCAGTTTTCCCAGCACCATTGATCGAAGAGACTGTCTTTTCCCCATTGTATACTCTTGCCTCCTTTGTCATAGATTAATTGACCATATAAGCATGGGTTTATTTCTGGGCTCTCTCTTCTGTTCCATTGGTCTATGTGACCCGTGGATTGATTGATTGATTGATCGATTCATTCATTCATTCAACAAACATTTGTTGAATGTCTATTATGTGCCAGGCTCTTTCTAAGTACTGAGGATACAGTGGTGAATAAACATAGACACAAATCAAGAAATCTACATTCTGGGAAGTGACGAGAGACGGGTATTTAAAGAAAATAAGTAAAAAAAAATAGCAGATGGTGTTAAGTGCCATGGAGAAAAATAAAGGTGAGCAGGGAAATAGGGAATGCTATGGTGGGCAGGATGCTGGTGGTTTGCATTATTGAAGTAGAGTGGAAAAGGAAGGCCTCACTGAAAGAAAAGGTGCTTTTTGAGTAAGGATATAGATTATATATAGAGAGATCATATCATATAGATAACAGGAGGAAGAGAATTCCAGGCAGAGGGGATAGCGAGGGCCAAGGCCCTGAGGAAGGAGTGTGCCTGGGATGAAGCCAGAGAGGGAGAGTGATGGGAAGTACACCTAGAGAAATAACAGTAGGCCAGAGGGATGGGGGCCTTGAAGACCACTGTGAGGGCGGCAGGTTCTACTCTGAGAGAGCTGGAAGCCACCAGAGGGTTTTGTGTAGAGGAGTGACACGATCTGGCTCCTCTCTTGAGAACTATGGGGTGTGTGTGTGAATGGGGGTGGGAGGAATGTCTTAGTCCACTGGGGCTACTAGAACAAATACCATAGACTGGGTGGCTGATAAACAACAGAAATTTCTCAGAGCTGTGGAGGCTGGGAAGTCCAAGATCAAGGCACTGGCAGATTTGGTGTCTGCTGAGGAGTGCTTTCTGGTTCATAGAGGGCTGACTTCTCACTGTGTTTTCACAGGGTAGAAGCGGGGAGGAAGCTCTGTGGGGTCTCTTTTATAAAGGCACTAATCCTTTGGTGAGGGCTCTGCTTTCATGACCTAATTACCTTCCAAGGGCCCCACCTCCTAATGCCATCACCTTGGGGGTTAGCATGCCAACATATGACTTTGGGGGGACACAAACATTCAGACCTTAGCAGGGAGTGTGAGGCAGATGTACGGAGGCCTGGCCAGAATTCAGGGGAGAAACGGTGGTGCTGTGGACCAGATGGCAGTCAGAAGAGGTTGGGTTCTAGATGTGTTTTGAAGGCCAGGCCAACAGGATTTGCTGCACATGGCGAGGGCCCTGTGAAGTATGTGTGGGCTGGAGAGTGATGGGAGAGAAGTTTAACATTTACATTGCCATCCAGCCCTCTTTTGCACATTTACACTTGAGGTAGGGAGAAGATGGCCTTCAGCTTTTTAGGATTCTTGAACTCAGTGAGAGTGTCTGAGGATTGCCTTTGGGGCTGTTTCAGGGTTTGTGACCAGTTTGGTCTTAATGGGCGAGAAACCCCTTCTGTGGCCAGTCTCCATGGCTGAAAGGGGATTGCCTGAATGCCCATCTTCCTGGTCCTTCTGCGCGGTGGACATCCGTGGTCCAGTGGCCATTCAAAGGAAGTGACCTCATAAGCCTGCCTTTCAAGCCACACAGGATGGGTCCTTGTGCGACATTCAGCCGTCTCTCTGGTTTACACCAAATTCAACAACTTGTGGCCTGCAGATACTCAGTATAAATAGCTGGAAAAGCCTGACCTTGACAACCTCATTTCTCATTCCTTTCTTGTTACAGGTAATAGAGCTGAAAATGTGGTTTTAATTATAGCACTAATGAAAACTGAAAATCCAGACAGACACTTGACGAACTCTGCTGTGCTTTATATTACATTTGTGCTAACTACAAAGTGCCCAGCTGGGTGTAACATTATCCCCCTTTCCTCGAGCATCCGCCTGACTGAAGCTGTATAATTGATGTGTACTTTGGCAGGAGGTCAGCTTAGAGGGTTTTTTTTTTTTTTTCAAGATTTTTTTTTTTTTTTTGAAAACATCTTTAACGGTATTTGGGGGAAGGAATACGTTTATTACCTGGGCTGGGAGAACATTTCTCTGTGTTGCCCGACACTCCCCACTCCCATTCCAAACTTCTTCTAGAGCGTTCCACACATTATCTTCGGGGAATTCTGGGGCCAGAAGTGGCCTTAGAGACTTACTTTAACTTGGAAACCTGCACCTTTGTCTTTGGCCACTGATGTTGCCAGGGCAAAGCAATGCCTTACCACACAAACCTGTCCAGTGCTCTTGTCTTTTCTGTCAGAAGGGCATGCTCAGTGTCTATGAAAGGGAGAGTGATGGTGGCCATATCCCCATCTGCGTGGGCCCATCTGTCCTCACCTGCTAGCCCGTGGCTGCCACATGGCCTCTAAGGGAGTTCTTTAGAGGTAGGGTTTTGAAATAAAATATGGGACACCCAGTTAAATTTGAATTTCAGGTAAATTGCAAATAATTAAAAATTAGAAAGTATTGGGCGCCTGGGTGGCTCAGTTGTTAAGCGTCTGCCTTCGGCTCAGGTCATGATCCCAGGGTCCTGGGATCGATTCCCACATCGGGCTCCTTGCTCGGCAGGAAGCCTGCTTCTCCCTTTCCCACTCCCCCTGCTTGTGTTCCTGCTCTCGCTATCTCTCTCTCTGTCAAATAAATAAATAAAAATCTTTAAAAAAATAAAATAAAATAAAAAAAAATTAGAAAGTATTAAAAAATCCTCTTAATTTTTTATTATTCATTGTTTATCCAAAATTCAAATTTTAGCTGGGTGTTCTGATTGTTTTATTTGTTGAATTTGACAACCCTACTTCCAGGATTTCTGAGACTGGACAAGGTTTCTGCAAGGACTCCTAAAGAATCCTCACCTATGACTTAAAGCAAATCTGAATCTTCCTTTGGAGACAATGTAAAGTTAGCTCTGTTCTAGCTCACCAAAGACTTCTATTCACATTCCACCTGAATTGAGAAGTCACTCTCTCATCCTGCTCCTTAGGTCACAGAATGCCATGGGTCTAGAATGACTGGAATTCATGGCCTTGCCTACCTCAAAAACAATGAAGGTTCTGCAGAGACCCATTGATGGTAAAGGTGTCTTTACTGACCTGGTTGGTGACCCTGGTCAAGCTACATAATATTTTTCCTGTTTGATTTATATTCTTTCTGTTTTTGTTTGAATTCTTGAATAGGTAATCTATTTATATTACATGTACGGATTTCAACAAAATATAAAAGGTATGTGGTAAGAAGTCTCCTTTCCTTTCCATTGTCCAGCCATCCAGTGCCCTTCCCCATAGGCAGAAGCTACTATTAATGTCTTATTTATTCTTCCAGACATATTTATACATATATATGCAAATAAGCACATATTTTCCATCCTTGTCATTTCTATATAATTGTTAGCATACTGTACCCACTGTACTTATTATACTAAAAGCATTTTTTTTCCCTTTACTAGCTCTTGGAGATCTAGTCATATCACGATATAAAGAACTTTCTTATTCATTTTTTATGGCTGCATAATAGTACATTATGTAGATATAATATTTAATCAGCCTCTTTTTGATGGATATTTACATGGGTTTCAAATGTTTGCTGTGACAAACAATGTGGGACATGCATCATCTTGCATGTATGTGATTATATCTTTGGCTAAATTTTTAGATGTGGAGGCACTGGGCCAAAGAGTACATGCATTTGTAATTTGCCAAATTGATCTATTCATTTCCCATTGCTGCTATAATAAATTACCACAAATATGGTGGCTTAAAACAACACAAAATTATTATCTTATATTTCTGGAGGTCAAAAATCTTAAGACCAAGGTTCTGGAGGGCTGTGTCCCTTCTGGAGGCACCATGGCAGAATCCAGGTCCTTGTTTTTCTGGCTTCTAAAAGCTGCCTGCATTCCTTGGCTTACAGCCCCCTCCTCCATCTTTAAGGCCAGAAGTGTAGCGTCTTCAAATCTCTTTTTCTCTGACCCTTGCTTCCATCATCACAACTTCTCTGACTCTGACCCTTCTGTCTCTTTTTTGTAAGGATTCTTGTGACTATATTGGGCCCACCTGGGTAATTCAGGATAATCTCCCCATTTCAAGATCCATAATGTTAATCACATGGACAAAGTCCCTTTTGCCATGTAAGGTGACATAGTTGCAGGTTCTGGGTTAACATGTGGACATCTTTGTGGGGTCATTACTCAGACTACTATACTTACAGAATTTATATCAGCTTAAACTCCCACCACAGCCTCGCTCTCAATCCGCATTCCAATATTTTGAAACTTGATCAATCTGGTAGGTTAAATACCTGGTGTCTCCATGTTAAATTTTAAGTTGCTAGGGCGCCTGGGTGGCTCAGTTGGTTAAGCGACTGCCTTCGGCTCAGGTCATGATCCTGGAGTCCCGGGATCGAGTCCCGCATCGGGCTCCCTGCTCAGCAGGGAGTCTGCTTCTCCCTCTGACCCTCCCCCCTCTCATGCTCTCTCTATCTCATTCTCTCTCTCAAATAAATAAATAAAATCTTTAAAAAAAGAAAAAAAAATTTTAAGTTGCTTTTCTCTTATTATGAGTGCGTGGGTGGGGGGAAAGCTATCTAAGAGCCCTATCTTCTTTTCTTTTTATTTTATTTTTTTAAATTTTTATTTATTTTTTTTTTAAAGATTTTATTTATTTATTCATGAGAGACAGAGAGAGAGAGGCAGAGGGAGAAGCAGGCTCCCAAGGAGCAGAGAGCCCGATGCGGGACTCTGGGATCATGACCTGAGCCAAAGGCAGACGCTTAACCATCTGAGCCACCCAGGCGCCCCTTCTTTTCTTTTTAAACTGTCCAAATCATGATTTATTTTTCTATCATGTTGTCAGTTGGGAAATGATTATATATATTAGAGTAGAGGATGTTTCTGAGAAATGAATTGCAAATGTTTTCTTTACCAGTTTGTCATTTGTATTTCAACATTGCTTACGAAAGCTTTTTGCCATGCAAAAGCTGTTATTTTTATGTAGTTAAATTTATCGAATTTATTTATGGCTTCTAGGTTTTGTGTCATGATTACAAAGGTCTTTTCCACTTCAAGGCAATGAAAGAAACATAATTTCTTTTTAAATTTAAATAAGTAAAAAAACAACACAGGAATCACGTGGTCTTTGTTGAAAAAGTAGAAAATAAAGACCAACAAGAAGAAAAATAAAAGCCACCTAAAGCATGCATTCTATTGCTTATTCTCCATAAGAGTGGTCAACAGATTACAGTATGTTTGCAGGTAGGGGGTGGGCAGTGAGTGCTGGAGCTGGTTCGTGTGGGTTTGTGAGAGTGGTGGAGCCTTTTGTGAGCATCTCTATCCAGTACCACATTTAGTAACATCAAGTTGGTAGTTCTAAGCTGATCGTGTTGAGAGTATTTACACCATGGAAATTGACAACTGCAGTTGCCAGAAATCAGATGTTGCTCCCAGGGGGAACAAGTTGTTAAACTTTTACCAGCACACCGCTAGAGAACTTGTCTAAAAAGCCTTTAAAAAAATCCGAGAAATGATTTTACTTTAATTTTTATATTTGGGAGTAGCTGATGTGAGGGAGAGCTCATAGGAAGTGTGTGGGGAAGTGTGTGATTGATGGTGCCTCTCTGTGTATATATATCTATGCATACACACACACACACTTACTAAAACATGTTGTATATTAAACTGGTGACCTGCTTTTTCATCTCCTTAGTGGTATATTATTGCCATCTTTCGATGCCAGTAAACATTTAACCAAATCATTTTTTTAATGGTTGCAGAGTATGCCACAGCATGATTTACTGCCTTTGACCAATCCCCAATTCTGAGACATTTAGGAAACTTCTGTTTGTCTTGGTTGTTCCCTCCAGTTGGTATGATATGAGGCTGCGCAGCTTTCAAGGATGTTGGTTTTATCAGTGAGAAAACTTCAGAGAAGTGCTTTCAGATACATAAGGCCTTTAGAGTGTTGGCATCACTATTCTAATTACCCCCAGCCAGGCAGGCCTTTTGGGAAATGCCCTGGTTTCTTTTGGTGTAATTGCTCAGACTCCTTAGAAACATAAATTCTGGAGATGTTTACGTGGCAACAGCAGCTCAGGAAGAATTCTGGTACTAGAGATGTGGATTCCAAGAGAGAGAGGCCCAGCCATGAGACAGACAGGGAAGGTGACAATTAAACCATAGATAAAAATAAAGAGGATAAATCTCATCAACTCACACAGAGATTTCAGACAGGCCAGCGAGAATGGAGGATTCAGAATGAAGGATAATTAGAGAAGGTATTTTTGGGCTAAGACAAAGTGAGAATGGTGTTTCCTAGTTAGCATTAGGCTTTTAGAAAGTGCAACACAATCCTTATTTCTCAAGGATGAGAATATAGTTAATACTATGTTGGACGTTTTGGAGAACTTAGGAGAAATGTAAGAAAGAAATGGATGGACTGGTTTTAATCGGGGAAAAACTGGAATTTTCATAAGTTCATAAGCAGCTTTGAACAACCACTTTGCAAAACCTTGGTTTGATTTTGCTATGTCTGGAATCATTGGCTACCAAGTACGCTTTTGATGATGGGATACAGGATTGCTACACTCAAGTCAGTTCAGAGTTCTCCTGTGACGTTATTTGAACAACATAATTGCTTTGAGTGGGATTCCCATCCACAAAAAGGAGGTAGGTGCTTTGAATTTTTTCAACATGTACTAAGAAAGAGTATTACTAATAGTGGAATTTTAATTAGTGCCTACATCAAGGCTTTGAAAATAATCTCTTGGTGTTTCCTTGTGCCTAAGGGCACACAGGTACTACCTGGGCAAAATACTATACACACTCTGTGGTTTTTGATTTTTAAAACCTATTGTTGCCACTGGAAGGCAGTGTTGCCTAGTCACTGTGTTCAGCCAAGCCAGTGGGCGGATCTGAAGACTTGGGCTGAATTTGCAGGAAATCCAAATGAGCCCAAAGAAGTGCTTTTCTCTCTGCCTCTTTTCTGAATCTGGCCAAGATCCTGGGCTGCCCATAGACGTACCATCCGTGTTGGATGTTTCCTGGTATCGGGTGTGCTGGCATTGATTATGTGAAGTCAGCCTGTATGGATTAAAGGGATGAGACTTGATTTCCTTTGGTCTCCACTTTTCTCAAATGTACCATGGGACCACCAGCTCTTGCAATATCACAGCTTCATTAAAAGAAAAAAGCAGATGGTGGAATTTCCAATCAGATAAAAGCAACCTAATCAGTGATTTATACAGGTAACCTTTCAGAAATCTCGCTTTGACTATTAACTTTCGTTAGACCAAATTATTTCATGATTATCCTAGATAATTTTTTTTTTTCTGTCACCTAATATACCTGGTAAAATTCTAGGTCAACCACGAGTTCTCAAAGGAAATCGGCTCAACAATTATATAGTGTTTCTGTATTTTTTTTTCTTCTTATCAACAAATATTCAAGTAAGGTTTTGATTTAGAAGCACTCTTCAGGATTTATGTTAGGGAATATTCTATTGACTTTTATTTTATTTTATTTTTATTTATTTATTTGACAGAGAGAGACATAGAGAAAGAGGGATCACAAGCAGGGGGAGAGGGAGAGGGAGAAGCAGGCTTCCCGTTGAGCAGGGAGCCCGAAGAGGGGCTCGATCCCAGGGACCTGAGCCGAAGGCAGATGCTTAACGACTGAGCTACTCAGGAAAACCCCCCCCTTTTTTTTTCTATTGACTTTTAATTGTAGACATCTCCTCTTTAGACTATTAATAATGAGCCCTTATCTTTGTATGGTGCTTTAAAAATGTAAAGCTTTTCTATATGTTTTCTCCCTGGATTCTCCGGACAGTCTGGTAAACTTGGTAAAGGGGGAATCATGATTTCCATTTTGATGCTCAGGAAATAAGTTCAGATTGAATCATGCTCCCAGAGCCACTTAAGCACCTTCTGGTTCTAAACTGTGCTTTTGTCTTCCCCATACATACTGCATATAAACAAAGGCCCCTTCATCTTACAGGCTGTGATAGTAAGGCTGGAATTGGAGCCTTTTATCCACGGGTTTTTTTTTGTCCCATCTTTCCTCCCTTGGTTCATAGAGAAACATACCTCTTTTTGGCTATGTCAATAAATGGTCAGCACAGCATGATTTTTCATGGACTTAGGGTGAATAGGGGCCTCTATACATTAAAAACGTTTCTGCTTCTTAGGAGGCTTTATTCAAAGAGTATTTCTGTAGAAACATTTTTTACTTGAAAGACTATGGATCACTTTTCAAAAGCGGAATTGTCTTATCTGAAATACATTCCTACCTGTGCTGAAAGACACAGGTATAATCAATGCCTTGATCATACAGACAATCTTTATCAAAAGTGCCTTAGATCCCGAAGAGCCTGAGGGGAGGAGAAAGAGACAGAGACAGAGACAGAGAAGACTGCTTTACTAGTGTCTGAATGTGGCGAGGATCTTGGCCCCCTCGTGGACCAGGTGCAAAGGAACGTTTCAGCAAACTGCCTCGGAATCCCCTCTAATCCTTCCCATGGTTTCAGCATCAGATAATTAACATATTTCTAAATGCAGGCCACTTTAGCTCAACTGATGCCTTTATGTTCTGCACTATCTTAGGTTTAGTGTCATTTTGAAAATTGAAAGCTAGAATGTACTAGGCAGTAAATCAGTTAATGAGGATTCTTTTATTATAGTGGCTATCAAAATGGATTGAAAATTAAATTCGCCTTCCTCACTGCCCTCCAGCAAGATTCATCAATGAAGAATAGTCCCCCAGAAGCTGCTTAGAAAAACCCAGGTCAGATTTACCAGTGGTATTCAGACAGTCTGTAAGTACCATAAGGTAGGATCCTTGTATCCTTGAATAATCCAGCTCCGTGCAAGGTGTGTTTTTGAGGAGACTAGAGAGATCATAGTTAGTGCTCTTCCTTTTACATTCATGTTGTGCATGTTAGTGGAGTTTCTCACATTGTACCCATACCATTTGATAATATATCACAAACCTATAACTTATAATTTAAAATTTAAATTTTTAAAAAATTTGGAACATTTTTACTGAGGTGATTGTTGATTCACATGCAGCTGAAAGAAATAACAGAGAGATCCAGTATACACTTAGCCCAGTTTCCCCCAGGGGTAACATTTTGTAAAACCCTAGTATATATCTCAGCCAGGATATTGACATTGATGGAATCCACTGATCTTGTTCAGATTTCTAAGTTTTACTTGTACAAGTGTGTGTGTGTGCGTGTACACAATTTAGTTCCATACAGTTTTATCACTTATGTAGGCTCATCTATCCATCACCACAATCGAGACACTGGATAATTCCATCACCACCAGGATCCCTCACCTTGCTCTTTTAGAGCCACCCCCTGCCCCCAATTCCCTAGCCCCTGGCAACCGCTAATCTGGTCTCCATTTCTAAAATTCTCTCATTTCAAAAATGTTATATATGTGGCATCATACAGTGTGTAAACTTTTATAACTGCCTTTTTCTTTTTCCACTCCATGTAATTCCCTGGAGAGTCATCTAAGTTGTTTATATCAATGGTTCCTTCTTTTCTATTGGCAGTCCTATTCCGTGGTATTGATGAACCACAATTTGTTTAACTGTTCACTTGTTAAAGGACATCTGTGCTGTTTCCAGTTTTGGATTATTATGAATAAAGCTTCTTTGAACATTTGTATATGGATTTTGTGTGAGCATTAGTTTTCATATCTCTGGAGTAAATGCTCGACATATATAACATTTTTAAGAGTAACAGGAGTAGTAGAATTTTCATGCTGCCTTCTAGGAGGCATATTCCTCTAAAAGATGATCCATTTCAGCTTGTATAGTGACTCCAGACTTGTGAACAGGTCTTATAGACGTGTATATTATTTCCATCTTGTCCTAAGTGGAGTAGAGTTTTTATGCATGGAAATAATTTGAATTTCAATTCATTATATGGCTATTTCATGGGGAGATGAGGTCTAAGTACTTTTAAAAAAAAGATGTATAGGCAGAGTTATCACTTCCTGCTTTGCCTTCCCACCTCTAAACTCTCCAGTCATTTAAGTATCTGTTGCCATGTAATCATGTGTTTGCACACCAGACTCCCCACCCTGGTGGTCTCTTGATTAATCATTTCAGTCTTCATCATTTCAGTAACAGATATTCTCAGGGTAGAAATTTAATAAATGTTTCTAAAAGAATGCATTTCTTTTTTGCATAGGACAGTTTATAAATCATCATCATATGTTTAAGTGTCATACAGCTAATTTGTTAAAAAGAATGTACCTTAATATCTTCCAATTATGCTACTATAATCTTATACAGACAAGAAACTCCTGCTTATGACCATGCTTTGGAGAAAATTAGAGAGTAGTTTAATGTCTGTTAGGATAAAAGGAATTTATTAAGGACCAAAGTGATATAATCCAGTTTTTCACATGAAAGAAAATAGATTAAGAATTCAGCTCTTCCCTGGGTAATGTCAAAAAATGACATAATCCAACATTAAGCCTAGACCTGAATTTTGTAGTGGGATTAGTGCATGTGTGACATTTAAAAATACTCTACATTTTGACAGTTAGAAGATATTTAATGTTATTTTAACTCAGGTTTCTAAGAGGTATGATTTCAGCAACACTCCTTGGAGACTATAGCCATCATGGCAGAAAGAGTATCGGAAGTCTAGGATAATTTTATTTTACCACCCATGGTTTGAGTTTGGTATTTTCTTTTATACTTCATGATGAATATTGCATTTGTGGTATTAACACCGTAGCCTTTGTGTATTACATTGCTTTGTTCCTCATTCAAGATGGTAAGGCCCAATGGTCCTGGAGCCCAGAGTCTAGATTTATTTATACAAATAAAGTTAACATTGAAATATCTATAGCATAAGAAAAATATTAACACAGGCCAGTGAAACGTACAAACAATTATTCAGTTATTTTAAAACAATAAATGTGAACTTCTCTCATTACCCTTACAGGGATTTCTAAAAACAACGATAGTTAGTAATTGTCCTATGACCTCTCCTTTTGCTGCCTCTACTAGGCATATGTATTTATATGTAAAGCTGCCAAATGATGAAACAATTAGAAAAATTAGGTTTCAAATTATATAAAAATTTAATTACCTGAAGTAGTCGATACACTCCTGCATGATCTGATATGAATGTTGTCCTTTTCTTTTAAATTTGGCATGTTTTATGTTAAGGAGATTATAGGTATCCTTATGTGAAGATGAGAGAAAAATTTTAAACTCTTCCATTCTTGACGTCTTTCTTATTATTTTTTGGAGAGTTTACAGTAGCAGGCTAATAATATGTGATATTGTTTTAGAAGCGGCAGCAATTTATAGTTTGGTTGAAGCAAGTTCTTGTAATAATGACAGGCACGGTTCAACACTAATCCATGGGGATCTATGCAACATGGCAAACAATACACTTTCCAAAGCGTGTTTGAATTATGAATCCAGTGGTGGGCGGTCTCTAAGTTCTGTGCAGAATAGCTTTGGTGTGAGTTGATGGAGCATTTTGTACCTGGGATTCAGAACTTTTATGAAGGCCAATACCCTGAAACTCATTCAAGCAATAAATTCACTTGTCTTTGAGTTTACAAGGCAATAAACAGTGAAGGCCTTTGACCTTAACATTTACTGAATACATTTGCAGCAGTTGTGTTTATTGACAACTATTTATAGGGAAGCATTGGGTACTGAATTTGTTAAGGGGAGGGGAAGAGCAATTTTGCAGGTCTTTTTAAAAAAAAATAAAAATGATGAATTTAATTTTTGGCTATTAGACAGATTTTCAGTTTTGGAGTCGAGATTTGATTCTAACTGCATACAAATCATGCTTCAGGAATTTCTTTCCTTATAAAACGTCTTCCTTAAAGAAGACTCACAGGGGAGAGGACAAATACAGGAGTTAGTGTTTGACCATTCCATTCACTGGGTATTCCACACTTTGAAAGGAGAACAGAAGAAAATGGTAAAGATATTTTAAGGTTTTTTTCCCCCCATAGATTCATTGTATGTCACGGAGTAAGTAACTTCTCTTTTGTATAAACTAACAGTTGTTTGGAATAATTACACTGTGGCTCAACAGGGAAGTTGGGGGAATTTACTAATCCCAAGTATATTATGCATTTTGAGTTTCATGAGTTATGAACATGAAAGTAAGAGAGGAATCCTTATTACTGAAATAATGACGATGTCACAGAAAGGACAGCCTGCAGTTCTTTATTCCTGCAAGTTGGGAGCGGTTACCATTGCTCCACATTGCAGGTGGGGAACTTGGGTGCCAGGCAATCAAGAGTTTGCTTCAGTTAGAGAGTGAGTCGGTGGCGATGGCTGAATCAGGAAAGATGCAGCAAGCACCTGAGGTTTGGGGCAAGAAGCAACCGTAACGGGAAGGTCACTTTTATGCAAGGAGATTTCCTCGTTAAGTTTTCGCTTAGACTCAGACCCCAGTTACTTCTCACAGTGAGGAAGCATGAGGCTATAATGGCCCTGGAACTCAGGGAGCCCCTTCTGATCATGCTATTTGAATACGTTCGAAACAGGGAGGAATCCCTTGCTGATTTTGGTGGGGCTCATGCCTTGGAGAACAAGATGTGCTGATCATTATCTTAACATCTGGTGATGGTGGGAGTACTTGAGGGGGCAGTTAACAGAATCCATCCCTTCTAGATTCCACGGTAACACTGACACCACACTCGTAGAAGAATTCTGCAATAACAGCATTTGGCAGCCTTGCAGTTAGCTTAAAAAAAACCCCTCAGTTCAAAAATTCTTCGCAAGCTTTCTTCTCACTGAAGGAGCAAACTGCAAAGTAAACAAAAGAAGTATGTGTTCTCTGGGTCATGTTGTTACTTTTTATTAGACAGTGTATCTGTGGACCCACTCCATTGAGGCCGGGACTGTATTTTTGCCCACTGGCTTGAATGTGGGCTTGCTTATGTGTCTGTTTTAACAGGTTGTGAAAGAAAAGTATGTTTCATCTGCTTGTTGAGGGGAGTGGGGTAGGATTCTTTGGGTTGGTTTAGTTAGTAAATCTGATGTTCTGGCGTCAGGGGTTAATGGTTCTAGTTAACTCTGCCTCGAGAAAAAGACATGTTTCAATTGCACAGGCTGCCGTCTTACAGATGTGGTCATTGTTCTGGGAAGGGAGGAACGGTGTGAATGACTTGGGATAGTTCATTCGTTAAGACCGGAAAGGTGACTCCCAGAGCAGGTGCTACTGTTAGAATTCGGTTGGTGAGGTTAAGGACCAATAATGGAATCACTTGTTACTTCATAGAACACAGAGTTTTTCATTATCCTTTTCATAACGATCCCATATCTGGTAAGTGTTTAATTATACCAACTTTATAGTCATACTCTGAATAACATTTCAATACGGGCGCGTCCCACTGAAATTAATTTCGTCTCAATTCAGTTGTTTTGGTGGCATGACTCTGGCCTGTAATTGAAGACAACGCTCCATGCTAAGTATTATTTGGGCAATAATACTAGTTGGGCAAAGCAAGTATCTGCTTTCCAAGGTTATCGTGTGTAATTCCTTTTTCCAGTTCAAGAACATATCTTGTTTTAAACAACTTTTTGAAAGGCAGCCAAAGAAAAGGTTGGCTCCCATATGCCCTTACCAGCCCTGTTTATGGGATACAGTGTTCCACTTCTTGGAGGAAGACGATAAAGCGAAGCTGGCTTTGGGAGGTGTGTAGGAATATGTGTTCAAGTATTTAAATTCCATGTGTAAGAGTAAAGCCCAAAGGGAAAGAAGAAGAGGATTGTGGATTACTCTCTCATGTTCAGTTACAGGTACCGAGGTAAGAGTGAAGTTCTAATGGTTGTTAGTGAGAAGTGTACATTAGTAAGAGCCATCGAATACAAGACTAAGCGGCGTTACTTTTGTGGATCGAATTTGCAGCGAGAGCACGAAAAATGGCATGAAGATTTGGAGGTCTTCTGTTTTCTTTCCTGTTCACTCTTATCAAATATACAGGCAAAGAGTAAGATTTTCTTTGAAAGCCAGTTTCTCAAGGGAGGCAGAATTGTTTTTATGATTCAGCTGATCTCCTATTAACTTCAGGGCACTCACCTCGAAAAAACGGGAAGCTGAACTCCCTGAAAAAACTAGGAACTCCCTGAAACAACTAGAAACTTCCCAGAAAGCGGTGCACTCAGCCTTGTGTTGGAAACAAACAGAAAACAAATCTGAAGCCTGCGAAAACCTGTTTGTTAAGCAGCGAGGGGAAATGCCCTTAGCCAGGCAGTCTAAACACAGGAATGCTGGGCGGGAGATCCGATCCACCATCGGAAGGGGAGAAGAGGCTGATAAGGCTGCAAAGAAAGCAGCGTCAGTCACCAAAATTGGTTTCAGAGGTAAAGTGAGGAGGGCCAGGATGTTTGTGATACGATCACATTGTGCCACTAAATCCTGGCACACACCACGGGAGCTGTGACTAAGAGGCACCATTTCAGTTACCCAGCCTGTGCCACTCTGGAGCCTACCCAGTTGTGCTGAAGTGGGAAATGAGATACATCTCATTGACTGTGGAGGAGTCTTCCTCATTCTCAGCGGGGCGCCTGGGTTCTGTTGTCAGCGCCAACCTGTTCGACGTATAACTGGGGTTACGGATGATCCACGTCTTGAGCTCCAGACTCAAGACACGCAAGGCTCATTTCCGTGTGTTCACAGGCAGATCGTTTTTGTGAAATGGGGACTTTCTGTGGCATTACTTACCCTTTTCATCGAATGTAGGCATACTTCAGTTAGCCTCAAGACGAGGCATTGTCATGCTTCTCTTTCTCCTTTTGGTTTCTCGGAAGTGTCCTCTTTCTGAGGTAGATGGCATCTCTGAACATGTCCTGTGCATTTGTGAGTTTCTAGGATTTCAGGGTATGGCCCCATAATGATGAGAGGTGAAAATTGCAGTGTCCCCAGATGTGCCTGAGGCAGTCATGTGAGCAAGCCTTGTCACCCTGCACAGCTGAATGTTTGGGACTTGCTTCATCACTTCTGATTCTGCCCACTGAGGGCACAGAAGCGAAAAACCATCTGCTGGGGATTCAGCCGAAGCTAAAATGTATTTCAAGGTGTTTGGAAGCTTGTTTTTGGACACTCTAACCATAGTGTTGCTGTCGGGGAGGTGTTCAGGTGTCCATATGTGGAAGCCGAACATTGCTGCTGAGTGGGAATTGTCAGTAAGTGGAAATCAGTGGCAGAATACCTTAGCCTTTCTTCTTGTTCAACATTAATCTCAGGACTACGTTTATAGGCTGATTCCAGATGTGGTTGACTCTAAGGCTGAGTTTTCAGAGGTGACAGGTGGTGTGTTTACTTCAGTATAAAGAAGGTCAAATGGTATTATAGATCTCAGGGCAAATGTCTGCCTATCCCACGGGAGGGCCTGACGGATCATTTGGCCGCAATCTGGCCCAGAAGCTGGAGGCGAGAGTGCTCCCTCCTGGGAGGAGCGAAGAGATGTTGTTCTCAATGGCCTCGATAGAGGTCGCAGCTTGAAAGGAAAGTGCTAAGTAAGGGATGTGAAATATGAGCTTTTCACTTGGTGTCCCCTGGGGTCATTCCTCTCCGTGCCCCACTCTAAGCTGCTGGCTGGCTCTTGGTGGTGTTATCCCGCAGCCATGGTATTTGGTGAGCTCTGTTTTTAGGAACACTTAATTGGTTTGACCTGCCCCACTGCTTCTTACACGAAGGAGAGCAGAAGGGGAGCATTCCAGGAATAGAGCTTGAGACTCCTGCCTCTCAAACTTGAGAAATGTACAGACCTCTTTTAAAGGGACAACACTGTCTTTATGCATTCCTGGTGTTGACTCACATCCTTTTTGTTACTGCACGCTACAAACGCATCAAGTTGGACATATATTCCTGATGCTTACTGAACAAATACTGTTCAAAATAACAACATCAGTCAAATAGAGTGGATGGTGTCGTTTTGCTCAGTCCAAATCCCTGATTCATGGTAGAAGCACAAACGTGAGATCCAGTCCTGTGTTTAGTTTGTACTTTTAACTTCAGGGATGCTAGTTCTGAGATTTTCAGTACATGCAAGTGAATTGTAGGAAAAAGATTAGTGACTTCAAGGCATTGTTTGTGAGTTTAGGAAAAAGTCAGACCTCATGTTAATCTAAGATTGGCTGAAAATAAATTTTTCAAATGCCAGTCTGAATGAGGCATTAGTTAATTGTGTGAAGGTATCTTCTGCAATGGAAAGTGAGATTAGCATTACAATGCATTGAAATCTGCGTCAAACGGGTGTCTGGTTCAAAGATTGTTGGAATTGGGACTAGAAATATTCTTTTTGGGTTATTTGCTAATATATGCAGGTAATAAACTGGTGCAGACAATTATATACAAAGACAGGGGCCACCCAATGTATTCGTGCACACTATAAATGGAATATAGACTGTTACAACAAAGGTTCTTTTGAGCACCGTATGCCTATATTACTATATGCCTTGTGATGACTCAAGTTCCCCTCAGTGGTTTCAGATGTGAAGTACTGGGAGACTGTCCCATGTGGATCATATACTGTGGAGAGGCAGAAGCGGGCTTGGTCATCCCGGAGGATTCACTTATGAGGCACCGGCAAGATGATTCCGAATTTGCTTATGTTACCTATTTGAGATTATTATCATGTGAAAAAAATAACTTAAAAATTCTAATAAAGTACAATAATCAAAAGATGGCAACAGCCTACATGTCCAAGAGATGAATGGATAGACAAAATGTGGTCTACACATACAACAGCATATTATTCAGCCTTTAAAAAGAAGGGAATTTAGGGACGCCTGGGTGGCTCAGTCGGTTAAGCATCTGCCTTCGGCTCAGGTCATGATCCCAGGGTCCTGGGATTGAGCCCCGCATCGGGCTCCCTGCTCAGTGGGGAGCCTGCTTCTCCCTCTGCCTGCCGCTCCCCCTGCTTGTGCTGTCTCTCTCTCTCTCTGACAAATGGATAAATAAAATCTTTTTAAAAAAATGAAGGAAATTCGGATACATGTTACAGCGTGGATGATCCTTGAAGACCTCATACTCAGTGAAATTGGCTAGTGACAAAAAGACAACTCTTCTATGATTCCACTATGAGAAGTACCTAGAGTAGTCGAATTCATAGAGACACAGAGCAGAATGATGATTGCCAGGGGTTGGGAGGAGCGGGGGATGGGGAGTTTATTATTTAGCGGGTTTGGAGTTTCAGCTTGGGAAGAGGAAAACCAGTTCCTAGAAGTTGGACGGTGGTGACGGTTGCACAACAGTGGGAATGTACTAAATGCCACTGAACTGTGCACTTAAAAGTGGTTCAAGGGATACATTTTATGTCACAGATATTTTACCACAATACAAAATTCTAATGCAGCAAGTTCAGTCACCCAGGAATACCACAGTCTCTGAAATGTGGTTGCCCAACATGAGTCGGGGCGCCAGAGCTGGTCCACTGTCTTCGGTGAAACGTGGAAAAAACAGGCTGCTGTATTAGGGTTTCATAAAGCCAATTTTATCAGTTTCAAAGGTTTTCATGTATTCTAGGCTTGGTTTATGGAGCTTTTTTTTTTTTTTTGAGGAAGGGGTGCCTAAAATCTTCCTTTTGTCAAATGAACAGAGTAGGAGTTGGTAATGATTGTTATTCTTTAATGCACCAACTTGGCAAAATAAGTAGTTGGGGATACGACGTTTCTGCCCCCAATTAAAAGTTTATCTTAAAAACCAATGAGTAAGATCTGAAAGTCTTAGAACTGCTGCTCTTTAGAACTGGCATGTGGTCCTGTTATTCCTTCCCATTTTGATGGCTATACTTACTCAAGGTGCATTGAACAAGAGAAAAATTATAGCTTAGCATTCTAGAGCCACATTCCACCATCTCCCTCAGTGGCCTTTGCAAAACATAAGGACCTATACAGATGTATGCTGTTGTTAACTCTCTTTCCATATTTATCGAACACCTATGGTAGGGCTGGGGAAACAAAGATGAATAAGGTTTGGTCCCTGCCGTGGAGGAGCCCGTGGCCCGGCAGGGGAGGCAGTCACATAACCAACTGTAACACAGCCTGATAAATTCTGTCACAAAGAGATGGACAGTGCGCTACGGGAGCACAAAGGAGGGGGTAGTAAATGGTAACATTACCCCAATGTTTTACAGCTTTTATAGTAAGGAAATATGTTGTTTAAGACTTGAAGTCAAACCCTTCTGGCTGAGACATGGGCCCATTTCCCCTCATGTTGACCCCGGATTAGAAAACAAATCATCCCACCAGGACGTGGGCAGCAGTGGCTTGTGAATTCAGGGTGAGGATCTGTGACGGAAGGCAAGTTTGGGGGACATGGCATTTATCCAAGCTTGAGCACGTCGGAGGGAAGAGTTAGGGGCTCATGGGTCGGGTGGATCAAACAGGAACCCGGGTGGCCCAGACCCCAGAGACCAGAGTGAGACAAGCCCACACAAGGACCCCAAGTGGCAACGGGGCAGGAGGACAGCTGTGGTGCAGTGTTAAGAACGGAGTTGATCGCTGTAATGAAGGGAATGGCTCCAATGACAGCAGAGTTGACCCTTGAACAGCACAGGTTTGAAATACACAGGTCCACTTATATGACGATGTTTTACGACACAGCACTGTGAATGTGTTCTCTCTTCCTCATGACTTTCTTAATAACATTCCTTTTCTCTGGCTTGCTTTCTTGTGAGAATACAGTGTATAACACGTATAACACACTATGTGTTAATCAACTGTATATGTTCTTGGTAAGGCTTCCGGTCAACAGTAGGCTATTAGTAGTTAAGTTCTTGGGGGACTTAAAAGTTATACATGGACTTTCAACTGTGTGGGGAGGTCAGTGCCCCAACCCCCGTGTTGTTCAAGGGTCAACTGTATTTATTGAAGGCTTTCTGTGTTCTAGGCACTGTGTTAACGTGTATTCTTTCCTTTAGTCTTCACAAGGATGCTGGGGATGTGAATACTGTTGTTATCCCCATTTTACAGATGAGCTAACTGAGACCTAGAGAGGTTATTAACTTGCCCCAAATCACATAAGTAGGACGTGCTAGAGGCAGAGTCACGGCTTGCCTCCAGGCCTCCAGGACCCCAAAACTCATCCTCTCCAGTCCAACCTCTCACACAGGTGCCGAATCACTCTCACCTTCCAACTGAGTGTCTCCAGCTGGGTGTTCTACCAGCACCTCAATTTTTTTTTTTAACGTAGTGTTCCATGATTCATGGTTTGCGTATAACACCTCAAATTTAATGTGTGAAAGTAAAATTCATGCCTCTTCTCTCTGTTCCCATTAGCATCCCTGTTCCTCTTTTCTCAGGCCTCTCTCAGAACCTCAGCTTGTTCTTCTCCCTTCCCGCTCCTTGCTTGCCCCATCAAGAAGGTTGCCTGGTTTTGTTGGCACCAGACCCACACTTTCCATTCCTGTTGCCACAGCTGTCCAGCTGCACGCTGCCTGTCACCTGCTAATTTGTCCGGGGCTGCCGGTCTCCACCATCTCCAGTTCACAAGACCGCTGCTGCCAGATAAGGCTTCTCCTAAAGCCCAGCTCTGATTATATCACTCTCTGCTCAGAATCTAACCTATGAATAATGGCAGTGGGCTACTTCCTGTGGACTCGAGAGAACGTTCAGTCTCTTTAGTTAATCATTTGAGGCCTTCGATGATAGTCTTCGGGCCAACTTTCCAGTGTTGGAGTGCCTGAAGTTCTCTTCATATCTGTTGTTGCCCCTCACATCCTTTCATCCCAAGCCAACCCTTCCCTGCCTTACCCTTTACCTCTATGCCTTTACTTGTGGGCTACTGTTGCCTGCATTGTGCTCTCTGTCACCTCTACCTGCCGAGGTCCTGGTTGTTGTTCCAGCCGCCACTTCTTCCCCGAGAACCCCCCTTCCCCCTGCTGGAAGTGACTCGTCTCTCCTTGGGATGCTGGTGGCATTTTATACAGTGAAAGGGGGCAGTCCCATGCTGCCTTATACACACTTGCCTTCCTTCCTCCTTTAGACCTTGGCTTCCAGAAGGCAGGGATCTCGTCCTATTCGCATTTCAGTTCTCCTCAGGGCCTAGTCCAGGAATTCACATATTCACTGAGGGCAGGAATGGGGTTGGAAGAGGTTGGCCGATGGAAGAATGAGGGAGCTGAGAGAAAATAGGGTTCTAGTCGCATAATCGATACTCTAGATGTCCCCAGGGTTTCTCTGACGAAGTAACTCCAGCATCATCATATATTTTTTAAAAAGATTTACTTATTTATTTGAGAGAGAGAGAGCGAGAACGCGAGTGTGCTTGCATGAGCGGGGGTGGGGGAGGGGCAGAGGGAGAGAGAGACTCTCAAGCAGACTCCCTGCTGACTGTGGAGATCATGACCTGAGCTGAAATCAAGAGTCAGACACTTAACCAACTGAGCCACCCAGGCGCCCCATCCATATTTTGGTCTCAGGCTTCACTTTGTGGCTATCGTGTCACACTGTCTTTCTCCTTCTTCAGATCATTTTCTCTTCACTCTCTTTTGCTCTGCCAGAAACTGTTCCATCTTTTAGGATTAAATCAACTCTCCCCAATCACCTCCAAAATTCATTTATACTTATTCCAAGGATTTATGTTTTATATATTCCCAAAATATTCTTACAGCCTCTGCTATTTACATTTTGGGCAACTTAAATTTGTGGGTATTTGTACCTTGTCCTGTATTCCCTAGTTATCTCTTTGCTGAGGGCAGGGCCATTGTGTGGCACAACATCAGGGCCCCAACATCAGTAGCCTGTAAGAATGGCATTCTCTGGAGTTGAGCAGTGCTCACCCTGCTCCACAGTATGTGGCAGCCCTGATTGTGGACTCATGGAAGTCAGGTGCACGTTTGTCTGACTTCGGATCATTTTGTAAGTCCTTGTGGGCTCATTCGGACCTTGGGTATCTCCAGAAAGGTCGAATGAGAAGCCAACTGCATGCTGGTTTCTTCACAGAGTTTCAGGAAAGCAGGCTTCTGTTTGGACATCCAGCCTTTGTCTGGTCTGTTACTGCGCAGGCAGAGACTCCACAGACTGTCGACGTGAGTGCTGGGAGCCTGAGAAACCACTTGCAGGTGCTAAATTTCACATTTGGATATTCAGATTGGCACCAAGAGGAGAAAATATTTGGAATCCAACAGGATCGTCAATTATGAGAAGTTAGTTGTGGCCCTTTTGTGTCAAAATTATGTGCTTGTTTAAGCCCTGGCTACTATGGTGATTGGTCCTGTGTAAACACAGACAAATAACACTTTATATTAGTCTACCACCTGTGCCTGTCAAGTTACCTAATTGCCTACTTCTCGTAGGATAAATGTACCAGGCAGTGCAATGAGATGTTTCCCCTTTGAGCGTTGGGATTGCTTACTCCCACTTGGGATGCCCAGCCCTCCGAATGCCACAGCAGCTAGGGACGGGGGCTTTCCTGCAGAGGAGTCATGGAACTCCTCATGAGTTTGAAAGGAAAAATGACCCAGAGGAGGACAGGCAAGAAGAGACAGCCCATTAGCAGCCAAACCATATGACAAAGTAAAAAGCAACTTCGGAGCTGTCAGCACAACAGCTGGGGGAACATGCCAAGAAGCCAGATGCTGCTGCTGAAACACTATTTTCCACAAAGTTTGGGCCTATGATGTTCATCTCAGCCCCATGTGTGGCCCTGGGCATGGGGCTTTATTGCTGGATAAAATAACAAAGGCAGGGAGAGGGGGGATTGTGTGCATGCCTGGGGGCTGACTTACAAAGTTAAGGAGGACAATAGGAAGTGGAAATCCTGTTCATATAACTTCCCAGCACTATCAGGAATTAGAACTCTGTACATACCTCTTTCCGAGGGGTTTGTTTATTTGGAAGGTGACCTAACAAGTTTAATTTGAAGCTAGACATGAGGTTGGTGACATCCCACTGCTAGCTCATTCCATCAGACTTTCCAGCTTTTTTTTTTGTGGTCCCCAGAATATTCTTATATGCGAAGTCTTCTGCTGTGGATCGTTGACCCAGATAAGTGGAGTTTGTTCTCATTTTACAGATGAATGAACCGAAAAGAATCTTACCCACTTAAAGGAATGTGACGTGGCTTGCTTAAAGTTATTCCATTGGACATCTCCAGGAATAGAGCTTCCTGAGTGCTGAAACCTTGTCTTCAGTCTTACCACTGGACTGCAGCCTCCTGCTTTCTCCCTCTACTTTACCCACTCTTCGGGTTCACATGTTTCCATCACCTGTTCTTCCCCTTGCTCCTTCACCCTGGACTACTGATATAGGAAACCAATATAGTTCTGTTCATACTCAAAAGACTACTCGAGGAGTCATTTCTTGATTTCCTGGAAGAGCAAAGCATTTTTTTTTAAAAGGTGATTTGTACTGGGAAAATTTTCTGGAAACAGGCTGGATGGATAGTTACAAAAATCTTGAGGTGTGAGGAAATGATTCTTTATGCATCAAGCAAATAGAACAGTCAGAAGATAAATTGTAGAAATCAAGCTTTGTGCATTTCTTAAAGTCTTTGGCGGATGAGAGAACTTGGCCATTATATTTCTAGGGTGCCCACTATTGGCTTATTCATTCTCCCCCCCGCCCCCAATGAAAGAGAGCAGATGTGGGACAAACATAGTGTTGGGTCATCTAAAACTGAGATACTCTGTAGCTGGTATTGTAGTATGGTTCTGCCTTGACACATTTATATAGGGTTGGAGGAAGTTTGAAGATATTGGGGTTTGCTGGGAGGTCATTGAGACCTGGTGTGTGGGGGGGTGAGTTTTGAATAGGCATAAGAAAAAGGTGTTTTCCTCATTGTTTTTTCTTTGTTTTCTGAGCTTTTCTTCTGTTTTGGAGCAATAAGAACTTCTCACTCCCTTAGCTTGGGTTCTCTCCAGAAAGCAAAGTCAGAGAGAAGGGCTAGTGTACAGGTAGTTTATTTCATGAAGTATCCCAAGGGAAGGGTGGGGGGTGGGGGAGAGATAGAGAGAGAGAGAGAGAGAGGAGGGTTGGGAATAGTGACAGGGAAAGAGGGAAGCCAAGGTAAGGTACATCACTGAGCTGGTCGCCACCTCGGGCAACTGGGACTCAGTTCATTGGGAGCCCTATGAGGAGCCATGGAAAATGCACCTCAGGATTACCTGCCTAAGGGACAGAAGAGGGGGCCATTTGTCCACTAGTTCCCATGCTCCATAGGTCAAGGCTTGTCCCATGGGCTTAACTTCCTCCAACTTCTAGGTTTGTGAAGTGTGAGTGACAAGATGTCCCATGCTGCCACGTCAGAGAAGAAGCCTCCCAGACAGAACCTGAGAGACTGTGGGTGCAGCTGAGGCCAAGTTGCTGCTGGGTGTACCTGTGTGGAGCTGACTGCCACAGCAACGGCTTGAGTAAAAGGTGGGCTGACAGGACCTGCAGGGGAACCAGAGGTATCTGACGGTTATGCCTCCATCTAGGTGTGGCCCTAGCATCACAGGGTGGCCTTGAGATTCAGGGCAAAGCACAATTCTTGGGCAGATAGTAGGCCCTCCACAAGACTGGGTTGAATTCCATCTGTTTCATTGATTTTTCTCTGAAGTTGTCCTGCTGTAGGACTGTAGGATGCTCTGCTTTCCCCCCACTGGCTTTAGACACAGGATGAAATGGAAGCGTGACTCAGTGTTGGACAATCATTTTCTGCATTGCCTGATGGATGAGTCAGGGTCCCAGCAGACACCAATGGCATACTCGAAAGGGCAAGCCAAGAGAAGGGTTTAATTACACAGATTGGGTACAGTTAAGGGAAATCAGCAATATTGGAAAGCCTCACCACCTTTAGCCTACAAGAACAGGAAGAGGGCACAGTTCCTGAGCCCTGAGAATGGTAGCTTTAGCTAAGTGGAGGCTTGCAGGAGAGGAGCTGTGGACTTCAGGAGAACGACGTGTGCAATCTGTGGAGACCCAGCAGGGAGGGAGCTGGGGGGCCAAATACCCTGACCTCACTCTCCTCTTGCCCTCCGATCTCCTGCCGGTGCCTTCCATTGGCTGACCCCAACTAGGAGCCAGAGGGTGGGGGAGCCCAAGACGAAGTCCATGCAGGTTAGCCTTCCTGAGCATAGAACAGAGTGGAGAAGGGTAGAGGGTGGATCTGGAGGGGCAAGTGGAGGATATCCAGCATGGCTGGTGTATAAGGTATGTTGGCAGCTTATGGTCCAGCGCTATCTTACTGGGTATTGGGTGTTAGTCACACCTACTTGGAAGTGGCTTGCTTTAGTACAAAGAAGGAGTCTTTAGGCCTAACAAATGATGGGCTCAGTACAGATCTAACTGGGGGGATGTGGCTGAGAATGTGGCTAGATGGATTACTGTGGGATTTTAATATATTCAGTTACTTGGAAAACATTTTTTTAACAATGAGATTAAAGAGACATTTATTTACTATGTAAAAATTGTGTTGGCCCATGGACAAAGAATAGAAGGGGGAAGATGAGATTAAAAGCAAGTCCATGGTTTGTGGTGAAAGTGAGGCAAATTTTCTCTCTTCTAATTTCCTTGGTTGCTATTCTAGTGCAGTTTTTGCAATAAATTAAAAATAGGGAAAAGCCACTAGTCACCTCGATGAGCTTGTTTAGGCTTCTGGACAACCACGCTGGCTATACCAAGCATCTTGGAGGAGGAAGGCTTCAAACATGAAAATTTCTTGCCCGAGTCTTGGAAACTTACACTAGAATCCATGTGAGGTTCATTTTAATAGAGCCCTCTAGGTTTTTAAGCATTTTTTCCCATAATTACTTCTGTTTTCTTTATAAGCAGTTTTATGGGGAGTGGAGGGGAGGTATTTTCCTTTACCCCTTCAAGTGGCTTCGTGCCCAGTTCCCAGGTCACTGTGCACAGAGTGAGATCCCGTCTCTTACGCAACTTCGGCTAAGTGGGACATCCAAGGTTCTGAGTCCCGTCCTGTCTTTTGGGAGGCACGGGGAGAAAGGTAGTGATTGCTGGGTGTGGTGCGAGGGGATGGGGGGCACCCAGGGCTTCCCAGAACGCTGCCAAGAGCAGCGGCTTTTCCGTCTCACCTCTCCCTGCTGGGGAGGCTGCAGCCCCTGCCAGTCAAAGCTGGTGTCACTGCTGTGTATCAGCGTCCACAGACCAAATGCCAGACTCTGTTTCTGGCCCGTGAGCCCGCAAAACGGAGACGGGCAGCCTCAGTCCTTCTCTTTCTAACCACAACTGCAAACCTGATTCCAGTGTCTTTGGACTGTCACGAGAAATTTACCCCGAGGAAAATGTTTTAGTTGCAAGGTTTGTTTCTGATCTCATGGACTATGACCAGTTGACAAGTTATCTGAGCTGAACTGGATCAGGGGCCTGGCTTCCAGATGTGAACTGGTAGTTTGGTGTTCCATTCTCCTCTCACCCCTGTCTGCCCAAAAAGAACGAAAAGAAAAAAAAAAAAAGTGTGTGTGTGTGTGTGTGCGGGTTCGAAGGGAAATAAATAGCTGGCCGGTTCCTGGCATTTATCTGATGTCTTCAGGTTTGGGACTGCATCTAAAGAGAATTTTGTTTGTATGAAACAGAAGTGCCTACAATTCTATCTAAACTGTGGCAAGATAGTTTTCTGTCTTAGCTTCGTGCAAGGAACCAGTATAGGCATATGGCAGAATTTACCAGCAGCCGATTATGGCCTCCAGATTTGTAGCAAAATTAAAAACTTAAAAAGACTACCTGGTAAAGTTTCTTTGCCTCAGCATGGCTGCTTGATATTCTTATCTTTGGTAAGAAATTCATTTTGAGGGGCGCTTGGGTGGCTCAGTCGTTAAGCGTCTGCCTTCGGCTCAGGTCGTGATCCCAGGGTCCTGGGATCGAGCCCCGCATCGGGCTCCCTGCTCCGCGGGAAGCCTGCTTCTCCCTCTCCCACTCCCTCTGCTTGTGTTCCCTCTCTCGCTGTCTCTCTGTCAAATAAATAAATAAAAAAAGAAAGAAAAAATTCATTTTGAGTTGTCTAAAATGTTTTGAATGTCACCTGTGCGTTTGAGATGGAATCTTCTAAGACAAAGGATGGGCCCATCACCCATGAGGGGAAGTGAAGGGAAATGGAATGGAGAGGCCTTGTTTAGAGTTTTTCATGGGTCCTGGAGACAAATTCATAGTCTGCAGACAAGTCCCTTTTGCTTCCATGCCAGCCTTCCTGCCCTTTTGAAAACTGGAATTTTGTCTGTGTGTCTGGACTTCCAGCAGCAGGGCCTGTGGCAGATTCCTGGTGGAAATCCTTCTAGCTTTGGAGCTGGCCATTACCTAGAAAAAGTCCAGTGAACTAAAGACAAGATAACGGACTTTTCTGTGCTTCCTTCTCTTAATTTACAAAAGAGGATACTAATTGCTTACCCTGTAAGATTCTTGTGGTGCTTAAATGAAACAACATGTCTAGTTAGCTCACACGAAGGTCGTTCTTATTTATCTTTCTGAAACTAGATCTTCTCAGGCCTCACTCTTGCCTGACTTCCTGAGTCCTCAAATACACACAAAAAAGTGAAATACGGGAGACAAGGTGCTAGACCCCAAAGAGAGAGAGCGTCTGAGGCGGCTGATTAGGAAAGCTCCATGGCTCCACATTCCGAGTGGTCAGAGATGGACAGTGTTAGCTGTGTCTCGAAACATCCTTTTGCCGGCCCAGGCGGGGCTCCAGGCTGTTTCTCAGGAGCAACCTAAACTCAAACCTCAGAGGTGGAAGTCCGATTTCCTGGAGGGTTTCAGTCCACCCCCAGGCCAGAGTAACTGGACAAGGGATTCTCAGAGCCGGCCTTTTCTCAGGCCCTGCACCTCTGACCGAGAACTCTCTCTGGCTCCGCTTTGCCCACGCGAGACGCCGTGCAAGTGCAAGGACAAGACAAGAGCATTAGGCATTGCTTCAGAATCAGAGATGAATGTAAACCAATATAAAAATAACAGCACTCTCTTGACCCCGTGTCTTTGAGGTTTGCGGGGCCTCCGAGCTCTCTAACGTATTGTTTCATGGTTTAATCCGCTTTGCATTGCTCTGAATTTAGTGATGCCGGGAGAGCAGGGTACAGGACTCTAGGAACTGAAACAAAGAACAGAAAAACAGGGAGTGCTTGGAACATTAAATTTTTAAAATATTTTTTGTTTTCTTTCCTGAATGTATCTCAAAATACTGTTGAAAAAGAAATCCGTACAGAAAATTTTTTTCCAAAGAAATCAGTGTGTGTGTGTGTGTGTGTGTGTATGTTTGTCATGGATAGATTTTACTTATCACATTAGAATAATAAAGAAAATAGTAGTATAGAACAGTAGAAGACTTTAGTGCTTTCTTTCCTTCCTCCCTCTTTCTTTGAAAACTTCTAAAATAAACCTGCAAGATAAAATTCAGGGATGTAAACACACACACACACACACACACACACAAATATGCATTAAGAGTTGATGTTTAACAATTTGGAAATGAGCTATTTGTATGTTGTAACTTTAAAATTCAATTTGTGTGTTTATCAAACACCTACTAAGTGCCTGGGGAAAAAAAGTACACAACTCAGTTCTTATTCCTAAGAAGCTTGCAGTCTTGTCAGAGGTAGTGGGAGTCAGGATGGGTGGAGAGCCTGGACATGCAGGAAATAGGGTTATGGTAACACAAATATGTGTATACAAGTGCTCAAGAACCTTTGAAGAGCTGGGGGGAAAAAGTGACCCAGTGATGGCTGGAAGGCTAGGAACGCCAGAGGTGGAGTTGGAGATGGACCACATGGAACTTTTGAGAGATTTGCTTCTCCTTACAAAAGGGCCTCCATAAAGCAACTGTTTGTGTCCCCCACTAAGCTTGGCACGTATGGAGGCCAAAGAGTGAAGCAAATATGTGCCACATTTCCTTCCTCCCCTGAGCAGAGGATGTTAGCCACTGGAAAGCCCTTCTCGGTTTGCTCCAGGAGACAACAGACCTAACTGATTTTCAGTGAACCCGCTGTCAGGCCAGATCTGCCAGAAGCAATGACCAGATCTCAGGCTTCCAAACCTGGGCTGTTCTAGAAGAGACTTTAGCTCTGAGACTCAGAGTTGTTGTTTATTCTCCCCAGATGCCCAGAGTGGGGCTTTGGTGCACCATGGTCTGTGCCTCATTTTAGCTGGTTGAATTGTATAGTTTTGATGCTACGTTTTTAATTTGAGGTCCCTGGGATCCTTCCAGTCTTTCGGTTTAAATGTCCCCACTCAGGGAGGTCTGTCTGGATTGCCCTACCTTATGTGGTCACAGCCTCTATTACTTTTCAGCACAGCATCCTGTTTATTTTGCTGGAGGCACTTGTCACAAACGAATTACTTTGTTCATTAGTTTCGATGAAGAGAGGGGTCCCTCCATACTAAGACAGCATTATGTCTCGGTAGTTTTAGAGAAAGAAAGGTTAAAGTCTCGACAGGGTTTTGACTCTCCTTTCAAATAGCCTTCTGGAAGTTTACACATGACTGTAGGTCTGCCTCCCTTCCCTTGCTGAGTATCACAAGGTGTCTTCTTTCCCACCTGAGTGTCATGACCCCAAGGCCTTCCTCTGGAGGTGCTTAGGCCCCTCTGGAGTAATTTCAGTGTGGCCAGGCACTGGGAGTGGTGGGCCAGGTCTCTGGGTAGTTGGCACTTGTGTCTATCCCTGTGATGCACTTCTGAGCAATGCCAAAAATGTATTTCAAGTTCTGAGTCTAGGGTATCTTTCTTTTCCCTCCACATACATTTGGTACTTAATGTTTGTCTTCCCTACTGGATTATTCATACCGTGAGGAGAAGGACCATGTATGTCTTGCTCTTTCGTATGTTCCCAGGGTGTAGCATAGTGTCTGACCCATACTAGGTTCTCAGTCAAGGTTGATCTTTGCTTCTTCCTGTCCCCTCTAGCCACCTTTAACTTCTGAAGTGCTCCCTCCCCATCTCCCAGCAGCTGTGTAGCCCATTTGAGCCACCCAAACTTGCAGGGTGATGAGGAAGGAGAGGTAGAACAATTGCTTCTGGTTCTCCCACTAACTGGTAACAAGCGGTCTTTTGGGGGACTTGGGGGAGGGGTGGAAGAATACAAGGAGTCCCCAGAAGTCACCCTCCACTCCCCCACGTTCCTCACTCCCCAGCCCAGCTTTCTAATTCAGCCTGGTGGTTATTTGTTTTTAATTGGCCTCTCCTGTCCTCTTGCATTCTCTCAGCCCAGCTCCCTATGTGGGCCGTTCTTGTTCTTGGATGCTTGGATCGCTCTTTATCTCCTCGCCATCTGTGTAAGGGGATCCTGCCAAGATGATCAGATGTGAACTCAGTGCCAGAGACATTTTAATTAATTTATGGTGATAAAATGCGAAAAGAAAACCAATGAGGAAAATCTGGGCCAAAGAAAATTAAACATAAGAGGAAACAAAGAAACTAGAGCCATGCAGCCTTGGAAGGAAGGGCCTGGTTGGCAAAGGAGCCAGCACTCTCTCTCTCTTGCCCTCTTCACTTTTTTAATAACACCCAAGTGGAAAAGCCACAGAGGACCCAGGGACTGGAGGGGGCGAGGGAGAAAATTGAGTAGCTTGCTGTTTGCCTTGACTTCTGGATTAGGTCAACTGAATGTGGATCTGTAGGATCACAGACCCCGTTGTGATAGGGGTGGCCGGTGTTCCTCAGGTAAGCTGAAGAGGGAAGTGCCTTAAGCTCCAGCTCTGGTAAAACCTTCAGCAGATGCTTAAATAAGTCAATATTTAATGAAGTATGGCTTCATTGCAGCCTGGCAAACACTACTTGGGTTGGGTAAAGCCTCTACTGGGAAAATATTAAAGAAAACCAATATTAGCTAGCTTTTTCCCAGCTGAGACAAAAACAGGCCAGCAATATTTATTTGTAGGCTACCAGGTCATTTGACTTATTTGCAGGTTTGATTTGATTTAGTTTTTCTTCCTTCCCCCCCCTTTTTTTTTTATGTGAAACAACTGAGTGCTGAATTAAGACAAATTTTGCAGTGACTCTTTCCAAGTGAACTTTCTATGAAGACAAGAGAAAAAGGGGAAATACTTGTGAACCAGCACATAGGAATTCTATCAAAATAAATTATTTTTTTTCTAATTTATTTGGATATTTTTATAGATATGATGGTCTTAATCCAGCTGGTGTAATTTAAGGACAATAATATACTCTTAGAAGCAACCTGGAGAAGAATATAGTAATGAAAGGAAAAAGGGGGACACAATAGTTGAAGACAAGGAAAGAAATTAGACAAACTTCTCAGTGATATGAAGGAATCTAGAGCACATATTACCTATTTTTCCTAATGAAGAGGGAACTATTTAAAATTGAATAAATTTTTGTTGAACATAGTAATGGATCATTTTTACACTGATTTAATAGAATAATAGAATTTTAGAGCTGTAAGTGACTTCATACTATGGGTCTGAATCAGAACTGCCTGGAGAGGTTTTCTTTTTCTTTTTTAAAATTTACACGATTGGGGGCTGTCTAGGTGGCTCAGTCAGTTAAGCATCTGCCTTCGGCTCAGGTCATGATCCCAGGGTCCTGGGATCAAGCCCCGCATCAGGGTCCCTGCTCAGCAGGAGGTCTGCTTCTCCCTCTTTCTCTGCCTCTGCCCCCTGCTCATGCTCTCTCTCAAACAAATAAACTCTTAAAAAAATTTACATGATTGGGCTTCACCTACCAGGGCTTATGGGGTGAGGCATTGGTATGTATATTTGAAAAAGCCTGCAAGAGATTCTTATACGTATTCCAATTCATTCATTCATTCATTCAACACTTATTAAGTGCTTACTATGGGCCAGACACTATGGCAGGTGCTGGGAACGCTATGGTCAGGAGAAAAAGACATTGTCCCTGCCGTCATGGAGGGATGGTCTGTAGGTAATGTACAACCCTTTCATTTTCAGTTAAAGACACTATTACTCTGAGAGTTTAAGTGACTTTCCCTGGTCACCCAAGTAGTGGTGGTAAACTGGAATGGAAGGTTATCCCCGGATCTCTCAATTTTTCCTTCCATATCCTTTCCATTAGCTACCCTTGCTGATTTCCTGACTATCTTTTATTTAGGATAATATTAAATTGTTTGAGGCTCCATTTGTACTGGGAAACAACTAGTTTTGATCTTGGTTAAAATTCTTGCCCTACCATGTGTTAGCTTTATGACAGTGGGTAAGTGTATAACCTCTAGCAACCTCCAATCCCTTCATCTGTAAAATAGAATTGTACCTACCACACTGAGATGGAGGGACTGGATGTGACTATTTTATAAGATGATATAAATGGAAAAATCTGTCCAGAGGCTACAACTTTGGGAGAACTCAATTATTGGAAGTTCTGTCCAGTTCTATGCAGGAGGCCCCCAACCTTAGTGGGTATTGCTGGGGGTGGGTTGTGTGGGGACTCAGCCTGAGAACTGGCGGAGTGACCGAATCTCCCTCACCCTTTGGAATGTGCTGGGTCAGTGTTGGGCTCTTTAGCATCAGGTGAATCCTGCCATCCAAGCAGCAATGGTATGCTTGGGATGCCAGTGGTTGGTCTCTGCGGCCCATGACAAAACACTGGCAGTCTTTCCAGAGAAAGCCAGACATTCAGAGTTGGCAGAAAGACAGTCTGAAATCAGAGGGAGGAGTCAGCCCTGGAGTCAGAGCCTGGAGTCTAGTGGCAGTGATTTCAGAAGCCCCTATAGAATGGCTTCTTGGTTTTTGGTGTAGACCTCTCAGCCTTGCCCCAGGGCATGTTGTGGTTACTTCCCACACTGCCTCCTGCTGACCAGCTCGGCAACCTTGGCCACGGCCTGAGTCTTGAGTGAGTTCTCCCTGCCAGGACAGAAGTCACCACCCCAACTTGCTCCAGGTACTAGAACCAGATTATGACACCAAATTAGAAAGGAAGATATGAGAAGAAATTGGTTGGATAAAAAAATTGATTGGATGGGCCACCAGCAGCAAGAATCAGATTTATAGTGCACTTCTCAAAGTCTTTTAGATCTTTATTATGTAAGAGAACATATCGTCTCTCCTAGGTATATAGCCAAGAGAACATATCGTCTCTCCTAGGTATACTAGAAGACACATAAAAGAACGTCTGTATATTCTGTATATTCAAGAGTAGCAGCATTGTATATAATAGACCCCAGCTGGACACTACTCAAATGCTCATCAACAGTAGGACGGATAAATACATGGTGGTATCATCACACAATGGGATATACAGCAACAAGAATGAACAAACCATAACTACATGAAAAAACATGGTGGACTCTCACAAAAAAACTATTAGTGCAGGGAGCCAGATGCAAAGGAGTATATACACTAATTCCATTTATGCATAATGTTCAAAAACAGGCAAAACTTACCTATGATGTTAGAAGTCAAGAGAGTGGCTACCTTTGGTGAAGGGGCAGTAACTGGAAGGACATGCAAAGTAAATTTCTGGGGTGCTTGGTGATGTGGGCTCTTTCTTGATTTGAGGATCAGTTGTGTGGGATTGTTGAGTTTGTGAAAAGTCATCGAGCTGCATACTTAAAAATTTTTTGCCTCTATATCTGTATATTGAGTTTCAATGAAAAGGTTAGAAAAAAGAAGAATGTGTTAATATCTCTGCACTGTTATCATCATAGATTGCTGCCTGGACTGGAAACCTGCACTGTGGTTTTTCTACCAGTAAAATAATAAAGTAATACTCAGCATTTTCTTGTCTGGCACAGAGTAGGCACTCAAAGAATATTTGTTGAATAAATGAAGAATGGGTTTGGCTCTTCTGTGGGATAGGTAAGCTATTAAGTAACAGTGCTAGGGCATTAAGTAAGAGTGCCTGGGGAAATTTCTATTATCAGAGATTTTCATTCTGGAAAGCACTATGTCAGACATTTAGGAGGGGAACCTGTGCACCATCTGGCTTCAATCGGCATGTGCAAATCCAAGGTACTCTTCCTTGGTGGTAGAGAGCAGCCCACACTTAGGGTAACCTCCCTGTAAGGAGCTCTTCCTCTGTTCCACAGCCCCCGGAGCCCTTCATTAGGCCCAGCTCAGCTGGATCTTTGATGTCATCTCTGTGTAAATGCTACCCGATCATTTTCTCTTGATCTTTGATGAGTAAAATGTGAGTGGGAGATGTTTGACCTTGGGGCATGGCTTGTGGCAAGGCAGGAAATGCCTCATCTTGTTGGGGTACAAGAAGGGAAATTAAAAGGTACCATGAACTGGTGCACGCGGACTGCCTCTCAGGTCTGCCAGACATCTTTCAGGAAGTGTGACGGGGCCTGAACACAGATTTGCCAAGTGGGGCACATGGGAGGCAGCAGCAATTCAAGTTGCCCTCACTCCAGCCCAGGTGGAATCTCTTTCAGTCTGATGCGCCCTCTAGTCAAACCTGTTAGGAAGCCAAAGGTGTCAAGTGTTTGAGAACTGGTTTAATTAAGCCACAGAAAAGGCCTGTTTGAGGTCATTTTCCATTAGAAGATTGTGGGTGGTGAACGTGCAAATATGCATCACACATAGATCCAGTCCTGCCCAGAAAGCCTGGATTTTGCTTCCTTTTCAGAGGTTCAAAGAACATCATACTCTGCAGCTCAACTCCAACAAACAGCACAATATCAAGAAATGTGTGCCGTTTGAAACCCAGTTTCCAAAGATGTTATTCCTTTGTCTTTAAAGATAGCTGCCTTGGGGTGCCTAGGTGGCTCAGTCGGTTATGTGACCTACTCTGGATTTCAGCTCAGGTCAGATCTCAGGGTTGTGAGATCAAGCCCCATGTTGGGCTCTGTGCTCAGTGGGGAGTCTGCTTGAGATTATTTCCCTCTGCTCTTCCCCCCACGCTCTCTCTCTCAAATAAATGAATAAATCTTTAAAAAAAAAAAAAAGATAGCTGCCCTTCTCTTGGTTCTGGTGGTACAGCCAAAGAAATCTTGGTTTTCAGAGCGCAACCCCAGAACTGGGTTCTTTACACCACGTGGAATGGTGGTGAGCTAACATTTTATTGGGGTCTCTCAGAGATTTGCTTCTTTTTAATGATGAAGTTGCTTAACCAGCTTGTGTAGCAGGAGTATCTGTGTTTTGCCAAATGTCAAATAATGATGACATTTGCACAGAGATGAAGTCCAGGGGTAAAGCCTGTCTTCCAAGGGCAGTCTGGTTCAGAGGGTCTCGTGGAGCCCATCCTGGAAGACTAGATACCCCACCTTTCAGTGCTCAGGTCTCTCTTGGCCCTGGACATTTTCCTTGGGGGACAGCCATCAGTAGGGTAAGCACGGTGGCCTCTCCCCCTGCCAAGGTCTAGGGCAATCAACATGATAGGAGAGGGCAGATGCAGTGGTTGGGGAGGAGAGTGGAGAAGAGCTGGATAGTGTAGGCTTTGGAAATACCAGAAAATGCCAGAAGACCCAGGGTGTTGAAAGACTAACAAATGTACAGTTAGCATTAGCCCTGGGTTTGCTCTCCTCCTTCTGCTATTAACACTGCCACCCCTAGATCCATTTGGGGGGGTGACAAAAAGGCTTCCCTTTTTTCGTTTGAGAGAGAGAATGAGAAAACAAGATTGATTGATTGTAAAGATCCTTGCCGATCTGGACATGTGAACTTGGGAAGGTCTGCGGTCATGTGTCCCCCTTGGGCCTTTGTTTTCTTCTCTGCTGCAGGGCAAGGATATTAGACTTTCTGATCTCTAAGGTCCCTTTTAGCATTAAAGTTCTGCGTTCCATAGTATCTTCCAAAGAGCTTACTAGGAAGGTGCTACCACCAGAGGCTTCAGTTAAAATCTAAATGTGTTTCCTCTGAAAGATAATGTTGTAAGCCTCATTAAAATGAATACCTCAGGTCAAATGCGCTTGCCAAATATACTTGATACTGGGATTCAGGACACAGGCTTGGCTCATTTATATTGGAAGAGAAGGGAGGAACATTCTGGAGAAAGGGGAACTGACAAAGGAGCTCAGGATTTAGTGACGTTCTATGGAGGATGCTCTGCCCACTATCTTACAGGAAAGGTTACTTGAGGCAATCGGCAAGATTCTAGAGGCAGGATTTCTTTACCCTCATAACTGGCATCAGGAATCCGAAACCCTTCAGGGTAACAGAAGGCAGCTAGCCTTTGAAATGGTCCTCAGTGATGCACACCTCCTGATAGTCACAGTCTTGGGTAATCTTCTCCCAATGGGTATTGGGTAGATCTGGAATCTTATACCTAATTCATGCAAGGGCAGGGAGGGTCTATAACATATTTGTCATCAATACATGCATATTGAATAATTCTACTTCACCAATGAAAGCCTATTTCTATCAGTCATGATCCTAGTAAAAAGATCACTACTTTTGTTAAAAAACAATTACCCATTTCTGACATTGAATATGTTAAACTTGTGAGCCTTGAGTTGAATAAGGAGCATTTGTAGTAGCTGCATTCAGAGTATGGTTTCCTGAAGAGAACTCTAGCCAACCACTGCAGGTCTGTGCATTCTTTTTTTTTTTTTTAGGTTTATTTATTTAAGAGAGAGAGAGCATGTGAGCCGGGGGAGGGGCAGAGGGAGAGGGAGAGAAACAGACTCCCACTGTAGACTCCCCACTGAGCACAGAGCCTGATGTGGGGCTTGATCTCATGACCCTGAGATCATGACCTGAGCCAAAATCAAGAGTCTGATGCTTAACCGACTAAGCCACCCAGGTGCTGCAGGTCTGTGCATTCTTGAGTAGAATGATTTCTTGAACCTGGGCAGCTCAAGCCCCAGACTTAAAGCTTAAACCAAGTCGTACACAATGTCCCTCTGCACATGTGGAAGTATCTTAAAGCAAATTATAGACCAGTGGTAAATAAGGTAGGTTTGCAGAAGGGTTTTAATTTCTTGTTCATGTTGATGGCCAAATCCTTAGTCTCCTATTTTCCTTTATATTTATTTATTTATTGCTTTCTCATTCTCCATGCAGTGCCCTGGTGTCTTTCTGACACCTGATAGGAATAAAAGAGATGATTCTTTGGCCAAAGATTTCAGTCTCTTACCACTTGAAACAAGGTTTAGGAAAAAAAGATGAGGAGTGAAGGGAGGGGTTGAGGTAGTGGACTTGAACTAACCACTTTTGGACCACCCAGGACTCTGGGTCCGTGGCTGTGGGAGGTTGTGCAGGTGCAGAAATCATGGCTCAGACTTGGTAGATGTCCCAAGGCTCCATCTGTGCTAGGCATCTGGCCATCAGGCCTCCCTTTTTGTGGAAATACATTTGGATTGGGCTGCCTGGCATATCAAGAATGACCAGACCTTCTGATACTGGGCTGCCCAGGCTCAAAATCCCACCAATGTTTTAAAAATATACAGCTCAAAACCAAGTACAGCATTGGTACCTACATTCTAACCACTGCCCTTTTAGGTGCTCTGCCCAGCACCTTTTGAGATGCAGCAGCCCATTTTACATTAAAGATCTGCAAACTTCCAGGTCTCTGAGGGCAGTTGGGTGACCCAAGGCAGCAAGCCTCATTACTACAGAGTTTTGGGATTTAAGTTCCCAGAGAAGGTATCCTGGAACACCCTTATAAAATATTCCTAAACTGGGGCACCTGGGTGGCTCAGTCAGTTAAGCATCTGCCTTCAGCTCAGGTCATGATCCCAGGTCCTGAGATCTAGTCCCACATCAGGTTCCCTGCTCACTCTCTCTCTCTCAAAAATAAATAAAAATTTAAAAAAGTTTTTTTTTAAATATTCCTAATCCAGTAAACAATGGAAATGAAACAGATTAGATAAAGTTTTGCAAAATAAAAAATAAATTGACCATCAAGTTACTTCCTGTTCTCAGAATAATTTTTCCTTTTTTTGAAGGAAGCAGCTAGTGGTAGGCAATGGCTTTGACCAGCCTCCTCTAAGCTATTCACCCACCCTATCCCCATGGGCTTCAGTCACTCATTAATATCCTGCCTTTGCTTATGGTTACTTGTTCCCTTTCCCCGGCAGATTAGAGTTTTAATGGTAATCCCGAATCAACTGAGTTGACTTTCAGCACGTGCGCACACAGGTTTGGCGGACGTGGGTGATAGAGGCGCAGAGCCGCGCTTCACGTAGTTCCTGAGAGGGTGCCAACACCCCTTAAATAGGACTTGTCCAATGAGCCGAAACAGCGAAGCCCTCGGGGAGTCCCCTAGCCTTTGGTCTCTAGGCCGGTGGGGACCGCTTGGATTGTGCCCACTTTAGAAACACGTGCTCCCATCGGCTCCTCTCCTCGGGGCTGAGTTTGCGCTGACCAAGCTCCAATTGTGTTTTGCTTTCTAGCCCGCCTTGGTGCGTGAGAAAGGAGCAGGTTTCTTTTGGGTGGGGAGGAACATTCCTTTCTTCCTGTGGGGAAGGTGGTATTTATGTTTCTCAGAAAAGAGGTTCCTGGAGAATAACATATTGCTCTATGCTTTGGCTGTTTGGGAGAAAAAGAGAGCAATTTAGGCAATCTATTTCTCCTCTGAAGTGCTGTCAGAAGGGTCAAGAGGGAGTACAGCCTAGGAGAGCTCTTCTTCAGATTTAGTGTGTGAAGAAAGCAGCAGTGCTGAACTCTGCTTACAATCACCTTGGAACTTCTTAAAAAAAAACACCAATGCTGTGTTCCACCCCAGACCAGTTAAGTCCAAGTCTTGGTATTTTTTAAAGCTCCCCGGGTGATTTTCATATGTGGCCAAGGTTGAGAGCCACTGCAGTAGAATATGGTATAGCTTATATTAAAAGTGTGAGGGAGAGGGAAGTGTGATTATCTGAGGTGAACGGAAAAAGAAAAATGCTTTCTCTGAGTCAGGCGTTGTGCTGGGCACTTGCCTTATATTATCCTATAATGCCCACAGTGACTGCAAGGTAGATGATGTGTCAGTCTCACCATTTTATAGAAGAGGAACTGAGGCTTGGAAAGACGAGCTGGTTTGTACAAGGTCACCCAGCTGGGAAGTGGCGGAGCTAGAATTTGAGGTAAAATCTATGTGATTCCTAACCCACGTGTTCCTGCAAAGGACCTACGTAGGGACCAATGGAGAGAAAGGGCCACACACTTTTGGGGGGGGGGGTGTTTGTGGGGATGGTAATGGGCCAGTCAATAAAGAGAGGCAATTTCAAGTTAGTTTTAAGGGCAAATGCCAAGTGTTCATCTGCTGTGCAGCTTTCATTGGCCCTTGCCACATTTCCTGCTGCTGTTATTTTCCTTTTCCCCTCCCATTCATTCCTGCTTCTTCTGGCTTTCCAGAAGGTAGTCTGGGCCAGAATATAGTACATATCAAAAACAGAATTCATTATCTTTCTACCCAAACCAATTTCTTCTCCTCTGAGCTGTGTGCTGCAGAGGTGTACCTCCATCCCACTGGGCGCTCTAGCCTGACAACAGAGACTTGTCTCCAACCCTCTCTGCATCCATATATGCCCCTGTGTTGATGACAGAGCTTGGTCTAGAGCCAGCTTCTAACTATGACATCCTCCTCCTCCTCTCTGCTCCCTGTTGCCATTGGACCATTGCATGATCCTTCTCTTTTTCCTCCTCCCTCATTTGATGATGTCATGATAGAAGGAGCATGCTACTTATTTAAAAACAGGAATAAGTGTAAGCTTCTCTGAGTATGCCTATTCATAGAGTTTTGACTTTTGAAAGCATTTTCTACATATTCAAACAATGAAATAAAATCAGCAATGATGGAAGGTAAAAAAAGGATCCTAAAGCTGGAAGAAAACTAAAGCAAATGAATGCAGCTATATTTCATATGAATAACATTACTGTAGTGAAGGGGGAGAAATAACTGACTGAAGTAATTTGTGACCACAGTATGACTATATACACACAGTCGTGGGCAGGCTTGGGAGATGGGGAGAAGATCAAAAAGTCCTGAACTGTTCACTGTAGGTTTGCTTTTGGGAGAAGCCCTTCTGAAGCTCTTTTAGATGTATTATAGGATTGGGCAATGAGTAAATTAGTTCATGTTGTTGGGAGTTCATGTCACTGTGGATTAAGAGGTCCAAATGTGGAATAGGGAAGTCAAGAAAGAACCCAGGGGAATGGATTGGAATTAGAGGCTGGTGTGGACTCAGAATTGTGTGTGTGTGTGTTGTGTATGGATACATAGCTATGTATATTTCCCAGCTTTGTCCACTAAAAGGGCCAAGAAGCAGTGACACCTCAGTTGCAATGAGTACATTTAGTGCTCAGATCTTGTTGTCTAATGCCATTCCCCCATACAGGGAACTAGGGCTCCTTGGAGAAATGGATGAGTCCAGGGCTGAAGCAGGGTAGGTACAAGATAAACCTGGAATATCTTGTTTTGCTAGAAAGTGAGAAAGAGCAAAAAAAGAAACCAACAACAAACAACCAATGGGATATATCACTAGGACCCAGGAGCCAGTTAGAAGGGATTCCCAGTGGTCAAATCAAAGGTTATTTGAGCACTAAAATTAAAGACAGCGATGAATTATAAGAACTGAAGAAAAAGGAATCCATGAGTCCATACTGATCATACAGAAATGAATAAAGAAATCAGTGGAGGAGAAGGGAGGGCTCTTACTTATAATGGAATGCCAAGTACCTACTGGTAAATGTGGAAGGGGTGCTAAAGTTGGAAAGTTATCATTTTGCAACCATCATAGTAAAATTGCTTCAGGTAAAAATCATCATTAGATGTTAAATCTAGGAGAGAAACTTCAATTAGGAACAGTATATTTATGTGATCTTAAAATGTCTCCCCTCAAATTGCTTATTAATAGCAAAGTAAAAAATAATAACTATACATAGAATGGAGAAATTGAAAACACTGACTGGAGATCAAAATTAATATCACAAAGGAGGAACACTCATGTATCATCCCTCCTGGGAATGTATCTGAATCTAATCAATAGGGAACATCAGACAACCCCAAATGAGCAACATTCTATTAAATGAAAAGTGGGGAGGAGAGCATTATTCAAAAATATCAATGTTATGAAAGACAAAGAAAGGTCGAGAAAATGGTCCAGATTAAAGGTGACTAGAGAGACATCATGACTACATAGAGTATGTGGTCTGAGACTGGGTCCTGTACTGGAGGGGGCGAAATGTGGTAAATGACAGTTTGGGGATAATTGACAAAACTGGAATTAGGCTGGAAGGGTGAAGTTTTGCATAAACGTTCAGTTTACTTGAACTGATAACTATACTGTGGAAGGAATATTTCCACTTAGGAAGTATACATTGAGATATTTAGTGTTAAATAGCCATGATGTATGTAATTTACTCTCAAATGGTTCAGAAAAACAAGTATACACAATACCTATGTATATGCATATATACATATTTTTTAAAAGAACAAGAGCAAGAAAATAAATGATAAAGCAAACAGGGCAAAGTATTAACAATATGGGAATCTGGGTAGAGTATATATGGATGTGCTTTGTGTGCAACTATGTGTGTAACTTTTTAAAAGATTTTATTTATTTATCTTAGAGCATGCAAGCGGGGGTGGGGAGGGAGGAGCAGAGGGAGAGGGACAAGCGGACTCTGCACTGAATGTAGAGCCCGATGTGGGGTTCGATCCCATGACCCTGAGATCTGACCTGAGTGGAAATTAAGAGTGGGACACTTAACTGACTGAGCTACCCAGGTGCCCCACTATGTATGCAACTTTAAGTTTGACATTATTTCAGAAGAAAAATCATTTAAGAACAAGCGATGTGAATTCTCTCAAATCTACTACATACCAAATTTTGACACTTAGGACACCACCAGTTCACAAACTCATGTTCTCATCAAATGGAACAGTCACTTTATTTTTCATACAATGAGTATGCACTAATGATGTAAGCAACATAAGAAGTTTATTTGTTATATAAGTTGAGATCACACTTAACATTTCACAGTAAAATGGTCCCCCCTACTAAAACAGGTTGAAAATCACTGGATGGTAGGATAAAAATCAAATTCCTTAGAAGGTGTCCAAAGTCCTCATGACTTGTCCCAGATTTCCTTTGCCCTCACCCCCTGACCTCTTGTGTGTCTCTCAGCTTCTTGTACTTTCCAGCCATTCTCTCAGCCCCTTCACCCCTGCTTTCTGTTGCATTCCTGTGGGTCTTTGTGCATGGGTTTCCTCTGCATGCCCTTCCCCCACCATACTTATAAATCTAGTTAACATGTTCTCAACTATAAAGGCATCTTTTCTGTAGAGCCTCCTCTGAGGGTCCAACTACAGCCGAGGCTGAGGGGATCACCCCCACCTTTGGGCCATCTCTGCATCTTGGGTGTGCCTGTATTATAGCAATTACTGCCCTATGTTAAAATCATTTATTTCCTTCTCTGTTTCCTCTGAAATAGTCTTTGAAATCAGGGACTAGGTATCATTCAGTCTTTTGTAGGTGCATAGAGAGGGGTATGCAATAGAATGTAGTCAGTGATGTACGGAGGCAGGGTCACACCTGCTCACACCTGCTCCGCCAGGCTCAGGACAGTCTTTTGTGCCCATCTCTTCCCTACTCCTCAGGGTGGAGTGACCTCGGGGCGGGGGGAGCTGGAAATGGGGCCGGGTGGGAGTATTCCCACCAGGAAAATTTATACTACTTCTAGAACCACTGGAAAAGAGTTTTTTTCTTTCTGGTGTCCAAGGGGTCAAGATGTGAATCTGGAGGTGCCAGAGTGTTTTCTGGAAAACTGGGTGTGAGGGAATGATGCCTACTCACAGAGAGAAAGACATGAGCGAGATATAAAAAGCAAAGCACTTAAACATTTCATCCTTCTGTCCCTAAGGCTAGATACACACTTGCCCCACAGTTTAGTCAGGTGAGCCAGAGAGTTCCCACCACCCTCCACTTTTTCTGTGTTGGGGTTGAGCTAGATCAATTACATTTCCAACACTTGTACTGAGCAGAGGCCAACTGCATCCTCAATTGTTTGAAGGAGTTTGAGAGCACAGACAGTCATGCAGATGTCACATGGTACCTAATGCTGTCCTGGGCACATACGAAGATGCTCGGTAAATCCATCAGATCCACTTTATGGAACATCCACAGTGGCCTGGCCATGTGGCCTGGCTAACTGATCCTGCTTATATTTGTTATCCTGCGGAACCCATCCATTGGTGTGTTGCAATACTTAAATTGCATTTGTTTGATGTGGCAACAACCAGCCCTTTTTATCCTACTGGTGTCTATAGAGAACATAGTTTCTTTCTTGCTTGCTTTTTTTTTTTTTTTTTAAAGATTTTATTTATTTATTTGAGAGAGAGCTCTTGCGAGAGAGCACAAGTGGAAGGGAGGGGCACAGGGAGGAGAATATGCAGACTCACCTGCTGAGCAAGGAGCCCAATGTGGGGCTCGATCCAGGACCCTGGGATCATAACCGAGCCAAAGGTAGAGCTGCCCAGGTTCCCCTAGAGAACATTTTCTGAACCCCAAATCCGGACACATGAATAGGCGGGAAGCAGTTTAAAATACATGATTTAGAAGCCTGAATTGTGACATTTCTGGGATATTTTGCTTGTTTATGGGGATAATTAACTCAAGGATAGCCACATGTATTATATGTTTATTTAAAAATTTGTTTTAAGAATATTTTTAGAAATTTCACAACAGCATTGGGTTAGATGCTCCCAGAACAGGGCTGGAAAGCAGAGGCACCCAACGGTGATGTCTCTGAGTCAGACACCCATCAAAACTTTATCTCTCAACATCCATGCCATAAAAAACAGCATAGTTTAACTCCAAAGTTCTATTTTAGATTTGGTTGCTCAATTATGTTAAACCTTAAAATAGAAGTGTACCAAGCAGACACCTCATTTTTCAATATAGAATTAAGTTCTGCGTGATAACGGATGGATACTTTCCACATTAATGTAAAATGTGAGTATGCATTGCGAGATAGTGTAATGCACTCCAGGAACAGACCGTGATATATTTAGATACTGATTAGAAGTAAAACTGATACATCATTCCTTATAATGTACATGAATAGTATCAGTGCATAACAGTGCCTCTTGGGACTGAGGTCATTTATTTTTCCTCCTGGATATATTGTTTATATCATGTTCTCTCCCTCATGTTATATATTAAATTGTTTAATGTAAGCCATAAGAGAGCAAATGTCACTAAAGGCCTTCCCCCACACCCCCTTAAAATCTGAAGAATCAAATCTTCTAAAGCAGGTGATCTGTCAGTTTTCATTCCTGAATGTCATTGGTACGTACAGCTTTTCTTATCAGTTCATTTCACATTCCCAAATCAAATGACTGTTAATCTACAACATCTGAGCAGAAAGACTGGGGGCTTCCTGGCTTTTATGCAGGCTACTTTCTGGGTTCCAAACATGTGTCTACAGGAATGAAAGCTTCTTTGAAGTTACTGGGAAAATTAATTTATTATTAGAAAGTTTCCTAAGAGGTGAAGACCATTTAAAGTCAAATTGATAATAACTACTATGATTATTTTCAGCAATGTGTGTGTGTATGTGTGTGTGAACAGTGGTGTAAGAGTAAAGCAACTGTATGTCTTGGAAAATCAGATGGTCAAAAATTAAACTGTTCTGCTCTGTGATCATCAGCACCTCTTCAATCTAGAACTACAACAGTAACAATCACCATTGTTGAGGCTTATGATATGTCTGGCAGCGTGAAAGAAGTTCATACACATCATCCTATTTAATCTGCACCCACATAAATTCATGGTGAGGTGGTTATGATTATTCCATATCTAATCCATCAGGAAATCTTGTTGTCTCTGCCTTCAGAATATCTTCTGCATCTGTTTCCTAACACCTCTCCTGTGCCTGCCTGGTCTAAGCTGCTCTCATCTCTTCCCTGGATTACTGTAAGAGCCTCTTAATTGGTCTCTCTGCTTCCCTCTGGTCTCTGTGGTATTCCTTAGCGCTGTTCACCCAATATCCCATCTTGCAGGCACATGGTAGGATTGTACTTTCCCACTGCCTTTGAAGTTAGATATGGTCCAACGATCTGCATTGGCCAATGAAATATGAGTGGAAGTAATGTATGTCACTTCCAGGTTGATGTTTCAGAGCCCATGCATGAGTCACTGTGCTCCCCGTTCCCTCTGTCATGGTGATTCGAATGGAGGCTTCTCCATCCCTGGCTCCCAGAATGAGGAGAGGTGGAGCAGACCCCAGCTAATTTGCAATGGACACGAAGTAAGAGTGAGAAGTAAGCCTTGCTTTTATAAACCACTAGAATTTTGTGGTTGTTTATTAACGTCTCATTTTATAGGTGTAGAGAAACTGAGACCAAGGAACTTAATTCCTGGGGAAATGATTATGTCAACTTGCAACAGTGAAAGATGACTTCGCCTATTCTGATTGATGCACTCCTCTCCCACCCTCACCACCCCCAGTCTCATCTTCAAACAGCAGCTTGAAAGTGCATCAGTCTATGCTGCTCAGAACTTCTAATGGCTTCTTGTCAACATAGAGTGAGACCCAAATTGCTCACTTTCAGGCCCTTTATGGTCTGGCTACCTCTTTGACCTCATTTCTTACCACTTTCCTCCTCATTTTTCTTAACCCACACTTGCCTCCTTGCTGTCACTTGACCATTCCTCAAATGCTCCTGCCTCAGGGCCTTTGCACCTACACTTTGCTTCTGCCTGGGTGGCTTTTGTCCAGATGTGTAAGGCTCCTTCCTCATTTTAATCTGGTCTCTGTTGAAATGTCCCTTCCTCAGAGAGACCTTCCCTGACCACCTGATCTGAAATAGCAATCCATTACTCTAACTTCTCACCCTGCTTTATTTTTCATCATAGTGTATATTAATTTACTACTACCTGACACTATAGTTTCTATTTCTTTGTCTCCTCTCTGTGTTCCTCCTGAGGCCTGGGATTTTTGCCTGTTTGGCCCACTGCTTGCACTTATTATATAGTTACTGGTCCACTCTAGGCACTCAGTAAATATTTGTTGAGTAAATATGAGCCCCATTTTATATATAAGGAAACCGAGGCTCAGAGAAGTGAAGTAGTTTGGCCAAGGTCACATAAGCAGTTAGTAAAGGAGTTGTGATCAAGCCTTGGTCTCTGACTTCAATATGCTCATGAGCCAGACTCTTCTCCACACAGCACCCTGTAAATTCCATCAGCACGCATGAGCACAGGGCCTCTGGGTCATACCAGCCACATACTTTCTCTGGTTTTCATTTATGAAACTTGAGGTTAGGATGAGTGGTTTTGAAAAGTTCCACACTCAGTTGTGGTTCATTTGTCATGTGGGTTGTAATCTGTTTTCTAACTGCATCTCTACAACATTTTCTCATTGTGCTAATGGAGGAGACTTGTCATATAATACATAAAAAATCATGGGTGATCCCAAAGTCACTACTTGCTTTTAAAATGAATGGTTTCTGCACTTAACTTTGAAAATGCAAGTGTCTGCTGTTTGGAGAACTCACTTTGAACACAAAAGGGATGTAACATTTTGAAGAACCCCCTGTCTTTGAGGCTGGTAGGAGCCTATGGGCTGGGCTAGGCTGGGCTGGAGTGACATGCTCAATCTGGAGGGCAAAGCTGCCACCCACATCCTGCTCAGCCTCAACCCCACCAGAGCTGGGCTTGCTGGTTCACAAAATAGGCACAGGGAGTGGAGATGCTGATGAGGCCGTACTGGATGGAAATAAGTCAGTAAATGTAAGATTTGCCCAGATAATCAGCTAACATCTCATTAACATTTTTATAGAGTCCCAGACTGTTGGAAGAAAAATTGGAATAGGAACACCTTTGAGTTCATCAGACCAGTATTCTCAGAGTGTGGTCCATGGACCATCTGCATTAGACTCCCCAGTGGGAAGTTGGAAATGGAATATTCCTGGTTCCTGTTTCAACATTACTGAATCAGTTCTGCCAGGAGTAGAACTCTGGAATCTGTACACTGAACTAGGTGTTTCTCGTGATCACTCCAACTTTGGTTCTAGTTCAACCTTTTCATTTAATAGGTTTAGAGAAACTGAGACCTGGGGATTTGCTTCTTGTGGAGATGTTTACGGCATATTGTAACAAAGAAAGGTGAAATTAATTTTCTGGGTAAAATAAAAATAAGAGCCATCATTCATTTTTGGGGGGCACCAATCCCCTTAATAAAACAATATAAACAGAAAACCCAGGTGCCTGTATCAAGCATGTGGTAAATAAAAGTTTTCTCTAATATTCCTTGAAGTTCGTTTTCAGATTCTCTGCACCCCCCGTTCTAGAGCAGTTGACTCTTGTCTAAAACAACAACATTCCATGAATTTGCTCCTGTATTTACCTGCAGAACTGAGGCTGCTAGGAGTTGGTCAGCAGCCGAAGGAGAGATGGGAGAAGGAAAAGAAGAATGAGTCAAACCTCAGCAGATTATTCATTCAAATAAATGCTGTGAAGAGCTTCTTTAGAGACCCTTACTACTAAGGCAAAGTAATAAAAGTAGAGCCCATTAGAGAAGCCATTGTATCTACGTGAACCACCTAATTTTTTTTTCCCAATGATGTGCAATAAGGCCAAGGACCTATCAATCAGCCCAGGAATGACTAATTATTGGAGAACAGAAGATTCTGTGTAGTTTATTCTTTGTATCAATACATGAAAAAAAAAATCCCTAGAATTTTGTGGTCAAATGTGGCCTTAAGTGAACAGATAAGGGCCCAAGTAAATGGAAGCACTCCTCCATTCCTAAGGGAAGTTGGTGAACTGCCCACATAATTTGCTGATAAAGGCCCATCTGTTAAAACAAAGTAGAGTTGCATTGGCAATACATTTCAGCCAGAGACCGTAAGTGGTTATTTTTTCTTGACAGCCTTGTTGGCTTTTTTTTTTTTAAGCCCAGGAAACGATCTGAGGGTGAAATATAGATTATGATATTGGCTTTAAGCTAATGTTACACTTTCAGCTCAGAGAGAGAAAACCCATCGGCACAAGTTCTCTGATAAACATGGTTGCGTGATAAATTGTTATGAGAATAAAGTCATAAGGAAAACTCAGCTTTGCAAATGACACACGTAGCAGATGTCTGATGAAGTAAAGAACCGACTTATTGCCAAGACCTTGAAAAACAAAATTAATTTCCTTTCGTCTTTGATAACGATGATGTAATGTAGTTAATAGGAAGAGCCTGCCACGCTCAAGTAGTTATAAAAGGAGAAACATTCAGCAGAGTCCTCGGTTTTAGTTGCTGTTACTCTCCACACGTTGGTTGCTAGATGAGGCGAGTCAAAGAAGCAAGGAACTTGTTTCGTGTTGTTTGCGATGGAAATGGGCTCGGACTCTATTCATATTTTTAAGCAGCTATATCATACAGAGGAAAGAAAGCAGTTAAATCAGAGTTTTACCTCTGACAGGGATTTCAAATATTTGAAGCCTTTGAAAATTACTATTGGTGAAAAAAATACTGCACAAGAATGAAAGTCATAGTTTACAGAATCATTAAATTTCCATACGGAGGAGGACGCTTGGTTTTTAGGTTACTGAGGCACATAGCTGGTGTCCTTTTCCATGCAGAAGAAATTTTGAAGTACACACTAAAGATTTATCTGCGACTTATGCCACGAGCAACCCATAGGTAGGTCCATCTGTCTCTTTTCAGCCCCATCTAAAAATAATCAACATGAAAGCTTATTTTGAGGAACATCTGACGGTTGCTGGCATCTTGTGTTTCAGGATGTGGAAGCTGCTGAGCTTTCTGGCCCCAATAAACTAAGTTTTAAACAGGCAAAGTGCCAGGCAGCCTAACTCTGGTCTCAGCATCAGAATTGGCCCCATTCTACTGCACATCTGACTTTGTTTTGTCTGCCCTGAACCCCATGCCTTGTGAGCAACCTTTCAGTGAGGTTACTCTGATTCTCAGAGAGCGAGATAACCCTCTTATGACAGCCGGTGGCCAGAAGGTCAGAGTATCAGCTATTGGAAATACCAGCTTGGTGGGGATAGTGAAATTTGTCCCTCTTTCCAGTGCGTTCCCTAGAAAGCGTACACGTGTCAATCTGGGAGTCCCTCTTCCAGTAGCTCCAGAGACGGGTCACTGCTGCAGATTGGTCACTGCTCCTGACCTACTGCTCCTGACTTGTACCTCAATGCAGAGGCCAGAGTTTTAAACTTTCTTTTGGTATTTTGAGGCCAGTCATTATCTCTCTTCTCTGGGGGAGATTCTTCTCCCTTGATAAAAGAACTTTGAAGAACTAATGGATGAGTCTTTTCCCGATTCATGATAATTTATGTTGAAATCTGGGAAAGATGCAAGCTTTATCTGTTTTGTCTGTTCTTTTTATTTTTATTTTCTCTTTTCTGTGATTCTAGACCATTTATATTGGAAAGACATTTAAAAGGGCCTTTGTTTATTATTTTCCTTTTTTTCCACTTAGTTCATCTGGTATAAGTTTGGGTTATCTAGGAGGGAAAGCTGACAATATACCTCTTGGCCTAAACTCCTTTGCTATCATGAGAAGCTGCCTGGTTCAATGATGTTATAGCGAATAAAAACAATCATGATAGGAACCACTTATCAAGCATGGTACCATAAGAATATTAAGTGTTTTTTGTTCTATCTTGTTATATTGTGACTGTCCTGTCACAGCAAAATGACAGATTACATACTATAAATAGCTGCATTTTACAGATGAGGTAACAGGAGTTCATTAATTTGCCCCAGATCACACAATTGTTCTGTGCCAAAGCGGGAATTTCAAGGCCTTTACTCTTAACCACCAGGCCGTACCACTCCCATTTTTCTCCAGTGTTTTATTCTCTCCACCTTTGGGGTTTTTGACCTGTTATCCCCCATAACCAGGAGTGGGGAGATGTCCTATGAATGGATACTTGCTATTCTGAACTGGATTGAGAGAGAAGGTCCATGTGCATCCAGGCTCTCCCTATTGTGAAAAGGTTCTTATTAAAATTCAGTCATTTGGTTAATACGTCTTGGAGGCTGCTGAAAGTGCCCTTTTAGAAAGATGGGTCAGGCTGTGGAACTCCTTCCCCACCATAATGTAACGAGTTTGAAAGCTGTTGCTTTTTTGGGGTGAACTGGGAGATTTGGATATGTCTTCAAAACCTTCTGTCTTTGCTGTTTCAGCTGGGGGATTTTTCGCTCAGAAGTCAACCCCAAGAAGAGATGGAAAGAGAGCCCGCTGAGCAGAGTTGTAAATCTTACACACTCGCATTTTCATACGAAGGCAAGCAGAAGGGAGTAAGAACTGGGAAGGTCACCTCACAGAGGGAAAAAAATTAAGGGATAAGCTGGAAAACTTCATGTAGAAATTGTGTGGGGGGAGATCAAAAGGTGGGGAGAAGGGACAAGAGTTTACTAGGTAGATTCTCCTGTGATGAGTTCTAGGAAGGAAAAAGGAAAAGAATGAGACTCAGAATGAGCTATATGATGGACAGATTGAGAAAGAAAACTCAGGTATCAGGATAAAAGCGAAATAACTGAGAGTTTGAAGAAAGTAAGTGGTTTCCTTCTCTATTTTTCTCTGAAATATTATCCTCATGTCTCTTATAGCTTTGTTTGAGCAGTGTTGATGACAATATAGCTATTATTATAGAAAAATTAGAACTTGTAAACTTCTGTATAAATCTTACTTCTAGGAACATTTTTTTTTTTTTTTAGTCTTACACATTACTGTTGGTAGAAGCTTACTACTAAAGAGTGAGGAACTCAGTTTAAATTCTCCATAAATAGAAGATGTTTGTCACTTGGAACAAAGAGCAGCAGTTTCTACAGGTGCTAAATCTCAAATAATTCTGCTTTTTTCCCTTGGAGTTGTTGGGATGAGAAAAACTCACAAAAAACCTGAAGTAGTTGTATTTCTATCTTGCAAATAAGCACTTGTTTCGAATGGCTATGATGGCGTTGGAAAACTATTACTATAAATATGACTACACAAATGTCTTCAAACCTTGCAAGGACACCATATGTGTGTGCAGCATGAGCTGATTATCTTTACTATATTGATGTTTTGGCTTCTCAAAACGAAGAAGTGTTTAAAGATTTATTTATTTATTTGGGAGAGAGAGAGAGAGAGGGACAGAGAGAGAGCCCAAGCATGAGGGGCAGAGGGAGAAGGACAGAAGAGTCTCAAGCAGATAACGCAGGGCTCGATCTCACGACCCTGAGATCATGACCTGAGCCGAAATCAAGAGTTGGACGCCAACAAAGAAGTGGTTAAAAGCATGAGCCTTCAAGATGGATGAGACAAGGTTCAAATACCAGCTCTAACACTTATTTTTTCCATGTGTTTTTGCAAATCACTTGGGACTCAATCTCCTCATCTGTGAAGTAGGGATAATATCCCTACCTCATTGGGTTGCTCTGCAGGCTAATGAGAAAATGTGTTAGACACATTCCTGGCACGGAAGGTACTCACTAAGTGGTAACTATTATCATTATCTAGATGCTAAATATATCTAAGCATTCTAATATGTAGGCAATTTTGTGTTTAGAAACTAGAAGATACCCTTAAAGTCAGGGAGGTTCTCATAACACTTGGACACTGAGCAAAGTGTCAGGGTGTTTGAAGTTGTTAATGCCCTTTAAACTCCTTAAATAACAAGCCAGATATTTGATAGTTTTTCTTGAGAAGTTCTGCCTTTCCATTGAGGAACACTGGGCAATTCATTCATTCATTCATTCATTCATTCATTCATTCATTGTTTCTTTAGCTCCTACTATGTGCCATGCATTGCCTAGGTACTGGGTGTTTGAGAGTGCAAAAAATTGGTGAAGTTTCCCCTTTATGGAACTGATATTCTAGTGAGAGGAGAGAGCTAACAATGAATAAATAAATAAACACAGAAGGTTTTTTGATGATCATAAGTACTCTAAAGAAAAGTCTTAGGGGGATGTAATGGACAGTAACTGGATGGAGGTGGAGGACTGATTCAGGTGGGGAGGTCACAGAAGTATCTCTCAGCTGGTAATTATTATTATTATTATTTTGAGAGAGAGAGGGAGAGTGGGAGTGGGGGCAGAGAGAATCTTAAGCAGACCCCACACCCAGTGCAAGCTGGACACCGGGCTCGATCTCACACCTCCAAGATCGTGACTTAAGCCAAAATCAAGAGTTGGTTGCTTAACCAACTGAGCCACCCAGGTGCCCTGACTGAGCTGGTGATTTTGAGGGAGGAAATGAAAGGTGATGGGCACATAGGGAAGAGTCTACCAGGTAAAGTGAACAAGCAAATGCAAGCACCTATGGGCAGGAAAGGGCTTGGTCTGTTTGAGAAAGAAGGCCATCATGTTAGGAATGTGGTGAGGGAAAGGGAGAGTGGTGTGAGCTGAGGTCTCAGTGAGAAGACAGAGACAAGGAGCAAAGGATCAGAAAGGGGAGTGGGGGGTGGTGCTGCAGGAAATTTCTCTACTAAAGCAGAGGCTTCCACTGTAGGTGGACTCCTTGTCCCTTAGGCACCCAACAAACAGAAAGACTGAGAGATTAAGTAAAAAGGGGACTCACTGGGAAAAGAACACTAGAATTTTGGTGGTAATTTTACTTTGGAAAACAAGTACACAGAAGATCCTCATTTCACCAGTCTTCCTGGTGCACCTGAGTGTAATGGAGCCACTGGAAAGCTTCTGAAACATCTTCTTTCAGTTTCTTTCCAAGAAGGTCATAAAATTTTATATATGTTTTATACATATTCTATATAAATATATATTTATATACCTTTTTATATGTGTGTATATATGTAAAATAATGTAATTTTTGTATGTATGTATATGTATATGTATAAATCTACCTACTATTATTTCAGTTTCTCCTCAAGATTGTAAAATTATATATATTTAATATATATTATATATGTAATACTGTAATTATGTTATATATATAAAATATCTATCTACCTATTATATGTATAGTCCATTAAAGGCTTAGAATCAACCTTTACATTCTATAGCAGTTTCGGTATTTTTGAAAATAGGAACATGTCGTGTGAAGTATTCTATTTCCTAGAAATAGATGTGTAGGCAGTTATTTAAGCCTTAATTTCTCCAGACTTTTCTTGCCTATCCAGGGCTCACACGTTGATGGTTTCATGCTAGGTGAGGTGACCACATAGCATATAGCAACTTAACTCTATTGGGGAAAGCATGGTGCTAATGAAGTCAAGGTCGTGGGGTCAGACACCAGTGGTTGGCAATCTTTGTTCTGTTATAAGGCCAAGAATTCATTAATTCATGTAGTCAACTTAGGCTTATGTGCCTTTGACCATGGGGAGCACAGGTGATAGCATGTCAGTGGGCAGGGAAGATCTGTCATGACCACAAGCATGTGGAAGAGCAGGTGATCACCTCACTGTGGCCTCCACAGACACACTTTGAGCTGAGGCTTCTCTGCTGTCGGCAAAATCCCCCCATAGTTGAGAAATCCCATGGAAAGTCCTATTCTGGGAAATGTACTCTTTGTGGAGGCTCACTTGCTGGGCAAGTTAGTTCTCCCTCTATTTGCTAAGACATTCTTGTCCACCCACTGTCTTCTTTGACTCTATTCAACAACTTGGTTTGATTATATTTTAACATAAATCTCAACATATGGCAAGACTTTCTTTAAGTTATACGCTACTGAGGGCAGGGAACTAATTTGACTCTTTTTCCATAGAATTGAAAAAAATACTCCAGGAGAGTGCAGACATAAGAAATTTATGGTAAAAATATACTTTTGTGAAATTTTTTTAAGTTGAAATATGGTTGACACACAATGTTACATGAGTTTCAGGTGTACAACATAGTGATTTGACAAGCCTATACTTTATGCTACGGTCACCACAAGTGTAGCTACCATCAGTCACTTTGGTGTAATTTTCTTGAGTCAGATCTTCCCTTTGAACATGTTCTCCTATCGACTGCTCCACTGGAGTCTTAATTTGTCTTACAGCAGTTTTTAAACACTTCACTGATTCCCATGTTGTGAGCAAGCAGGGGCCGTATTCAAATACATAGATTCCAAGAAAAGAGCAACATATTTCTCAGAGGAATAGCACCTTCTATCTCAGAAGGGTACATAAACATTTTAGGGAGTTGGCACAGTTTAGATTAAGTAGGCACATAATTTATCAAAGTACAAAGAAGTGATAGGAAAAAATGTTGCAGGGGTGCCTGGGTGGCTCAGTTGGTTGGGTATCCACCTCCTGATTTCGGCTCAGGTCATGATCTCAGGACCGTGGGATCAAGCCCCGCATCGGGCTCCACACTCAGCAGGGCATCTGCTTGAGAGTCTCTCTCTCCCTCTGCTCCTCCCCACTCTAAAATAAATAAATAAACCTTTAAAAAAATGCTGCATTGTAGGTTAAGATATTCAAATGTAATGTGAATGTTTAAAGCAGCTGATGGCCAAAATAGGTCAGTCAAGGAAGGTAGTCTGGGTTTGGAGATGATTTTATATCTAGAGAATTCTCTCCATGACCCCAGCGACTGAGCACTGGAGAGCAGGCCTTCACCTTAAGGTGAATGATACTTGAGATACCAGATGGTTTCATTTTGCAACTGTGGTTCAAGTTCAAGGAGAGGGTGGGCTTGGGCCTAAACTGCAATCAGCCAAAAGAGATATCAGCAACTGAACAGGTCACTAATATGGTGATAGTAGATCACTCCTTAGGGATGAACCGAAGCACCAAGAAGCTGACAAAGCTCCAGAACACATTCATCAAGATGAGAGGCCTGTGAGGACATTATATACCATGGTTGCCACTGGAGGTTCCGGCCCCTGCCCCGCACTGCCTCACTTTTGTACTACATGACTGCTTTCCTTGACAGGGAAAAAAATTGCCTTTTGGCTGGCTTGAGCTCCCCACCCCCCCTTCCCCACTTTGGCTTTGTATGGTTTGGCTCAGAGACTTTTCCCCACAAGGTGGACCAGTGGTGCTGATCAATCAATCTTAGGCCAAGGGTGCCAAGTTCTGTCTTCAGCCAGGCTGGCCATTCCAGCATCCAAAGGCTATTTGACCCTGAACTTTCATGGTGAACTACTTGAGAGGAATGGCAAAGTAGTCATTGGACACAGGGTCAGAAGACAATGGCCCATTACCTTAATAGAACAGAAGGCAGTCGGGAGACTGCCCCTCTAAAGGATTAGTACAAATTGTTGTGTTAAGAGGAGGAAGAAAGTGAGAAAAATGGATCTACTCCTGTTGGGGGACAGATGTCAATAAATCATGCCAGGTTTCTCTCACACGTTGCACTTGAAAACTAAGGAAATTAATGTAAAAGATATATTTCTTGAAAGTCATAAGACTTGGGAGGAAGGCACAAGGAATTGATGGACCTGTTTCTAGGTCCCTGCCAATGCACTTTATGATCCATGTTCTCCTCCATGAAATACTGATTTTCTCCTGACTTAATTAACAGAAATGCAAGAATGAGGGGAAACTGTTTCAATAGTAATATAATTGGAAATAGGAAATGCAACCATTTGCATGAATAAAACAAACAGCTAAAGTCATGTGAAACCTTGGATGGAGAAGTCTGGGGAAAGATGTTGTAGAAGAGAAAGGCTACTGCCTCTTGGTGGGCTAGTGGGGAATTCGTAGACATTTTGGATTTAGGTCGGCAGTTCACAGTCTGGCTCTGAAGTCACATGCCTCCATTCAAATCCCAACATTTCCAGTTACTTCCATGTGACCTTGGGGAAGGCAATTAACCTCTTTAGGACCACTTACCTCATCTGTTAAATGGTACCTATTTCATAGGACTCTTGTGAGAACTAAAAGAAAGAATATAAAGCTTTTCAGGTGCTTAGCTCCAAGCCTGGTAAATGTGAGCTCTTGATAAATGGTAGCTATCAATATTAAGTCATGCTTTAGAAGGAAATATACAAAACAGCTTGGCAAGGCGTCTATATTCTTCCTGGAGGCTATAAATGTAAAGATGACACACATTATGGTCTGTTTTCTGGGCTTAAGGTGTAACTGTCATTGTGTCATTTTTCCCAACTTTTCCTCATTTTCTGGCCCATGTCACTGATCCACTTTGCTTTCTCTTATCTGGATCCTGAATCAAAGTGGTTTAATATGCATCAGTGATCTTTGTTGAGCATTTCCCATACTTACTAACGAAAAGCTCAAATTGATCTAAATATACATTTATATATGTTATAAAGGAGGAATAGCCAAGACTTTATTTCTAAAATTATAGTATGTACGTGATAGATAGGAAGGCATGTGTGAGTAAACATAACGTCTTAGTTAATGGGACAATCTAAACGGCTATATTCCAAAATGAGTCCCGTGGGCTATTTTAGCAGTTTAGCTCCCTATATTCTTTCTCCTTCAGTTTCATAGATTAAGGATTTAGGAATCAAAGCAACGGTCATAAAGCGATATAGGAATCAATGGAATTGGTTTTTTTAAATGAATATTCTCATGGCTTTAAAAACAATTGCTATGTCCCAAATGCAGGGCGTTCTGGATCTAATTTTTTTGTTTGTTGTGCTTTTGGATCCACAGTTTCAGATGGTCTGTGAAGTACTTGTGAATTCTTTAGGATGAACAGTGGGAGAAGCATATAAATTTTTATTATATGTCCTAAATTGCAAAATGGGTTGTTAAAATTAGATCTACCTGTGTATGCAGCTCTTAAGTAACTCTTGTAAACTTAGTTGGAATGGAAGGACATTTGCTTTGGGAAAATTCAAAACGCCCAACTGTACTGCTAGCTTCCTCTCACGGTTTGTGTGTTCAAGACCGACAAACACTCGAAAAGTATTCTTGGAGCTACTTGGACACTTTTGTTTTTTAATTCAGAGAGCAAACTCTTTGGAACTCCACACCAAATCCCCCTGGTTCTCAAAAGAAAAGGCATAGCAATGCACTGCTTTTCCGCGAACCAAATAAATCCTGAAGGAAAATATTGGATCATTCTGTTTATTCCTGTGTCAAGGGTTTATTGATCGAGTGAGCACTCCTGTAGCTTGGGCAGCCTTTGATCTGCCAGGGAGAAATTGGGTTTGGGGTTTTGGCGGAAGGGAGGGGAGGCGGTTGGGAAAGGATTTGGAACGTAATGGCCCTTGTTATCTGTGGTGGCCAGAGACACCCTGACACGGGCCAGCTCGGAGCTGCTACCCGGGAGGAGCGGAGGCCGGGGGGATGGCTGGTGGGAGCTGAAGGCAGGCCTTCGGCATTTTCAGCAGGAGAAGCACTTAGTTAAAGCCCTTGGAGTGATTTCTTGCTGCTAATAGATTTGTTTCTTTAGAGGCAGATAAGTAAAGGAAACGATGACTTTTAAGTGAATAGTTCCCCTGCTTGGGGCTGGTTAGTGTCAGCTAGTCCAGTGGCAGGAAATACCGATGGTTTTTTTTTTTTTTTTTTTGTAGCCTAGTGACAAAAGGCTCTGCTGTCTCCCCTCCCCCCTCTCCCCCCAGACCCCCACCCTCTTACCCCTCTCCTGGCCTACAAAACCCAGACGCCGGCCCTTCTGCCTGCTGGTGGAGGGCCAAGGCTTGTCTGAAAGCCGTTTAAGTAATTGCTCATAATTGCACATGTTTCCCCGACTGCGCTTTTACCTCTCCACCCCTGAAATTAAAAGGGGCCAAAGATGTGTGACCTTTTTGTAATGGGATGGGTTCTGGAACAAAGGAATTCAAGGAGGAGGCCCAGGGCCTTTATCAGGGCTCATCTCTGACAGCTGGCCCAGGCCTGGGGGAGAGGCAGGATGGTCCTTTTTCAAGTCGGAGAGGAGCCGGGTTGGGAGGGAATTCCTCCTCCCCAGACCTCACAGTTTCCCGGGGTGTGTTCAGAAGTTCTCGCTTCTCTCTCTTCCTCCACTCTTTGCCTGATGCCGAGCACCCGTGAGTTCTGAAAAGGAGTTGACCGACAACACCCCATGGTAACTCGGGAAGTCTGCCTTTCCCTGGATAACTATCCTTGTCCCTTGGATAACTCACTTCTCTGAGCCCCAGGTTCCTCATGTGAAAAACAGGGATAATGAGATAACGTCACCTGTCAGGGGGATTGGAGGTAGTTTATGCCATGCACAGTGCTTGGCCCCAGGGAAGCCAATAAATGGTCATTATTTCCTAAACATAATTTCTTGATGTCATTTCACTCCTCTTATCTCCCTCAGCTGGGGAGAAACAAATTCTAGGCCTTGAAGTTTATGACTCAAATTAGTTAAAATCTCTAGAATTCTTTTTTCTTTTTTTAAAGAGGGAGGTGGGGAGGGGCAGAGGGAGAGGGAGAGAGAGAGAGAATCCCAAGCAGGCTGCACGCCCAGAGCAGAGCCCGATGTGGGACTCAATCTCATCACCCCAAGATCGTGACCTGAGTCAAAGAGTTGGTCACTTAATCGACTGAGCCACCCAGGTGCCCCCAAATCTATAGAATTCTAAACACAGAAAGGAATTTTAGGATCATCTAGTCTACCTTAGAAAACCTGGGGAGTTTTTCCAATTATTGATGCCCAAGCCCCATGTCTAGACATTCTGACTTATTTGGTCTTGGGTAGGATCCGGTATTAGTATTTTTATAAAGAGGTTCAAGGTTATTCCATTGTGCAACCAGAGTTGAGAAAAACTGATCTTGTTGAACCGCAAATGAGAAACCTGAAGCCAACAGAGATTTGTTTGTTGATTCCTTCATTAGCTCGCTGATCCATCCATCAATGCATGCAGCACCAAATATATATTGAGCATTTACTATATGTCAGGCAATGTCCTAAGCCCTGGGGATGAAGTTAGTGGATTGTTCTCCTTGCAGGAGAGCACAAGAGCCAGACAGAACCGAGCTCTGGTAAGTAATAGTTCTGATCTATCAACTGCTAGCTTGTTGCTCTAAGTTGCTGCTTTATTATTATTTTTTAAAGATTTATTTATTTATTTTAAAGAGGGGGAGAGAGAGAGAGAAGGGGCAGAGGGAGAAGGAGAGGAAGAGAGAATCCCAAACACATTCCTTGCTGAGCATGGAGCCTGACGCCAGGCTGGTCGGGGGCCTCCATCCCACGACCCTGAGACCCTGACCTGAGCCGAGACCAAGAGTCCAATGCTCAACTGACTGAGCCACCCAGGCACCTCGTTGCTTCTTTATATCAGTAAAAGTTACACTTGGGGCAAGGAGAAATCTGTCATTCAAAATGAATAGTTGATATGGAATAGTTGATAGGGATTTAGTTGATAGAGCAGATGAGTGTCTTCTCCATGCTGAGATTCCTGTGATCATCACTAAATGCAAACATCACAACATATCTTGCACCTGAGCGGACTCTGCATGTCCCGAGCCATTTTCTCTGGGCTGTCCTCTTGCCCTCAAATTTGCCTTACACATTAGGGCATGGTTCATGAGCTACAACCAGATTCTGGTCTGGAAATCCTGCTGACACAAACAAAATGGAGACAACATGAAAATTCTGTGCCTTGGTTTATGCTATTATAGTTAATGATCTGTCAGTGTTTCCATTATAAACCCCTATTTTCGGGGATGTATAACCCAGTCATAAACGATCTCTCCAGGCAGAGCTTTGGCACTTGTGATTTCAGCCTGGGAGCACATGTGTGTGTTGCTGTGTGCATGTGTTTTTACAAGGATATGAGAGAAAAAAATAAGTTAGCCATTCTTAAGCAAAGGATGGTGAGGAACAGGGGTGGGGGGAAGGTGGTAATTGATTGCAGATGCTCTTTTGATGCCGCCAGGACTTGAAAACTGCTGAGTTGCTTTGCCCCCCCCAATTGGGGATCTGAGGGGCTGAGATGCTATTCTGTGCCTTAATTCTGTGCAAGAAATGTTATTTAACAAAGTAAAAATCCACACATGAAGGGTAACATATGGACCTGGGTAGTTTCCATAAGAACAGGAATTGATTCAGGACCAAAGGCTGTAGGGACCAGAAGCCAAAGAATCAGAACAATATGTTGCAAAGACAAGTTCCTTTCACCTGGGTCTGGCTTCCCTTCATCCCCTCATGCTCTACCCCTAATTCATAGGGGATGGAGAAGGTATAACAGGGGCTTCCAAGAACCTGATTCCATTTAGTTTTTGGTGGTAGCCATAGTTGTCTTGGTGTGTGGTTTCTGGATGGAGTTGTCCATTTTCCCTTTGAAAACAGAATTCCAGAAGACTTCTGATAATTTGGATTTAATGAGATTATAGAAAAACAGTCATGTGGAAGGCCCCAGGGTGACCCATGTTGGTTAGAACCCAGGAATCAAATGAACTATAACACTCCTAATGTTGTAAACCCTGAAGTGGCCATTACGCATTAAAGCAAAACAAAACAAACAAAATCTTAACTTGGGAGCTGCTTCACCCACAGTTTTTTTCCCAGAAAGATGCTGTTGTTCACAATGTAAGAAGGACTAATCTTGAGCAGTAAAGAAATCTGCAGAAGAGAAACCAGCACCAGTAAAGTCAGAATCCGTTTTGTCCAAAGACATGCCCATCAGTCCAAGCTCACCATATGTGTCTCTCCAACATGAAGACAAGAACAAAGACCAGGGTTACGTTCATCCTTACATCTCCAAACCATGACCAAGTGAGAACACAGAAGTTTCTAGATCCATTTCCCCTCACAACCATTCAACCACTGTCAATGGTGTAGAGCACTGTGGATATATGTATTTTTTATTGTTAAAAGCTGATTTTGAGACCATGTGCCTCAAGAAGCATCATCTCCTGCAGCTTTCTCTCTTGTTCACTGTACATTAGCCACTCTGATCATCTTTGTGTTTCTTGAGCACGTCAAGTTAATTCCTTCTCTAAGGCCTTTGTACCACTCCTCCCTGTGCCTGGAATGTTCTTCTCTCCTCTCTTTGCCCGGCTGGTTCTTTATGCTCATTTTAGTCTTAGCTCAAATGTCCCTTTCCACGCAGAGCCTCACTTCTTGCCTTGTCATTCTATTCCAGGGGTTTGCAAACTGTGCCCTGGGGGCCAGAGCCAGCCATCAACCTGTCTTTGTGTGGCTTGAGAGCTAAGCATGGTTTTCACGTTTTTTTAAAAAGGTTGAAAAGAACAAGACAAGAATAATATTTTGTGATGTAAAAATTATATGAAATTTGAATTTCAGTGTCTGTAAATAAAGTTTTATTTGAACGCAGCCAGGCTTGTTCATTTACATAATGTCCATAGCTGCCTTCATCCCGCAGCGGCAGAATTCAGTAGTTGAAATAGACAGTCTTTGGCTCACAAAACCTAAAGTATTTTCTCTCTGGCCCTTTCAAGAAAAAGTTTGTTGACCTCTGCTCTAGTCTAATCCTGCATTTTAGTTTCTCTGGAGCACTTGCTATTGGTTATAAATTACCTCACTCTTATTTGCTTGTATATTTATTTGTCTGTGTCTCCCCACTAGAAGCTCTGGAGGGCAGACCTTTTCTGTTTTGTTCACTGATGCCTAGTTGCCTAGTTTAAGACATAAAAGGGACACTCAGAATGTATGTGCTGAATGAACAAATGAATGAATGGATACAGTTCCTGGACCAAATGATTAACTGGCTCATTCACCCATTCATTCGGTAACTAATTACTGAGAGCCTACTAGGTGGCACGTGGCAAGCATTTGTGCCTTTGGCTTATCCATTCATTTGCTCTCATGGGGGTTGACCTATCAAGACTGCTTCCTTCCCTGGGTGACTGTGGAGTTACGGCCAATGAGCTTGACAGACTTTTCAAGCCGTCAGACAATTCTGACTCTTTCTATCTGATGAGGCAGTCTCCCATCCTGCTGCATCCTTCCCTGATTCCCTGACCGCAGCACCGAGCTTGTGCAGCTCAGAGCTCTACATTGCCTCTCAGGCTGACCCATCCATCCTCCCTCAGGAAGAGGCATCCGTTCTCTTTTTGCTCATTCAAGCACAATTTTTGCTTCTGCTTGTGCCCCAGAAATTCTTCTGTGTCCACGTTCCCATTCGTCTGGGTTTGCCCCTGCAGTCTCCCACTCACATCTGCAAATCTCGTTCATGTAGTGTTGGATTCATTATCTGGCCTGAAAGCCTTTTCCTGAACTCAAGCCACAGATTCCAAGAGAGAGGAGGGCAAGAGTCTGGTGGTCTGCAAGCTTTCCCCCTCCTCCTCCTTCCTGCCTTCTCTGTAGATGAGTTTCTGGGAAGGAGTCTCTGGGTGCTTTTTCTGGAGTGGATGTGTAGTTTACTAATGCTGCTTATAGAGCAGGAGGATGTAACAGTCTACTTTTATATATTATATATCTCAGTTCCTGGTGATGATAGGAAGATAATTACCCACCTGAGTTCACATAGCAATTGATACACTGAACAAGATGTTGAAAGATCTCAGGTTTAGACACATAAGAAAGGATGCAATTCATCTTTAAAAAAACCTATCTCCTTTCCTCCTGTGTTAGGATAAAATGCTCATTTTTATACTTACCTAGTTTGTGGTTGTAGTGACTGTATGATCTAGATTTTCCAGGCCAGCTCTGGTTTGAAATGTACTTCCTCAATGTAAAATCATGAACCCCAATATGGAGTTGGTGAATCTGGTCACTCCATCTTTGAGATTTTAATAGGGAAGTTTGGCCTATTTCAACACCCTTTTCAGTACTTCCTGGGTTGTCCAGTTTTCCTCCAAGCGGTAAGGAGCTGGCAGGGTTCAGCCAGGGTGGGTGATGGCCAGAGAAGTTGAAGACAGCTGTTGGACAGGGCTGATGGGGATGAACTGAGATAAGAGGAAACTGACCCGTCATAGCTCACTGACTTACCTGAATAAGAATCGGCGACTACTTCTCATGTGTTGTATATATCTCCCTTCTTGGTTCTTACTTTAAATATGAGCCTGTTCATGTTCCTTCAGAGCCTCCAAGAACACCAGAGTAGAAAGTTCAAATAAAGGGTAATGCCATTATGTTGGCCACCTGGCAACCCCAAGCACCGAGAAAAGCTCGAGGCCCATGTGGGTGCTTCATAAACATCATTTAACGTTTAATGGAGGGAAGAGACTAGTAAATGTGCTCTTGGTTGGCAAGAGGATAGGGAATCTGATCCCTTCCTTCTGACATTTAAGCTCTGCTTTTTCCACACACAAAAGCACACAGAGCCAGGGAGAATAGATGAGACACAAAGAAGAGATTGAGGAAAGCAATTCATAAGGAAAAAAATAATTCCTGTTTTTATTGTTAAATGGGCATTCAAAATACCAGCCCCACAGTGCAGAGGTGGCTACATCCTGACATCATTAAATACAAGGTCTGAAAAATATACTGGCCATTAGGTTTGGACTAGGGTAAAATAAGAGAGGGGTCTGGCTCCTCTTCTCTTCCCAACCTCTATCCCTTGTTCCAGAGACTCCAGGTCTCTTTAGAACAGAGCATCTCAGAATCTTGAATACGTATGTATGCATAGGTATCACCTGTGGGTCTTGTCACACATACACGCAGATTTCCTGTGTCTCCAGTGTCTCTAGTGGGGCCCGAGATCTTGTGCATTGAGCAAGCATCGAGCTGATGCCCATGTTGCTGGGCCACAGTTCACACTTTGAGTCATGAGGCCTTCGAGAACAAGTCCTCAAGAAATTGCTTGCTTCCTCTTGGCCTGAGATCCAATTCAATCCCTGGGCCAGAACTCTGAAGAGGGAGACATTTTTCTTGGGCTGGATGGTTTGAAATGTGTGTGCGTATGGTAGAGTTTGGGCTCCTGATGATCCTGCTTTTGGAGTTCCTCACTAGCCAGGTGTCTTCCTCAGCTTCCAGTGGGACTGAGATGCTCTTCTGCCCTCCCTGGTACTTTTCCATGCTCTGTCCCCATCAGGGCCCCTGGTCATAGGCTCTGCCACTCCCTGGCTATGAAAGCTGGGCAAATTACTAGCATTAGGCCTCAGTTTCCTCATCTCAAAAATGGAAAAAAAAGAATACTACCTACATCATAGTGTTTTTAAGATTCAGTGAGTTAACCTGTGTGAGGTGCTCAATATGTTGCCCAGCTCCAAGTTAGCCCTCGGGGACCTCTGGTTTGTTCCATCACATGCACCGATCTCTGCCCCCTCTCAGGGAGCTGACAGTGCTCAGGAGGGACGTGGTTGTTGCTGTATTTGTGGCCAAGTTTTCCTTGTGTACTTTGGCCTTCAGGGACACACTCAGGTGCATTGCGATTAGCAGACTTTGAAGTGAGCAAACTCTGGGGGCAAAGGACAGACCTAGTTCTGTTACCTCTGGTAATCTCAGGTGGCAGCTTCTCTATATGGACACTTGGGGAAACCAAAGAGACTGGCAATCATCTCAGCAGTGTCGGCAAGAACAGAGGACTTTTCCAGGTACATGGCAGCTGTGGCAGTGGGCCTCTTACCCTCTCCCAGAAGTGCTGGCCAGTGCTCCCTAATCTGATGACTGGGTCCTACACATGACCCTGCTCATCTCTGCTGCTGTTGTTCTCATCACTTGGACTGCTTCCTCACACTGACATGGTAACCCTCTACCCTCCTTCCCTCAGGCTTTCTGCTTGCTTTCTCTGCGTTGGTCTCCTGATTCTGCTGCCATTCTTCTACTCACTGCCTCTTTCCCTCTGTCCTGAGCTTAAACTCTCCCAGAGACTATGTGATCAGTTGAGCCAAATCTAGAGTGAAGCACCTCAACGAGCCCCTTATGGGCCACTGACCAGCATGTAGTCCATTTGGCTGTGGCCGGGACCCCATGGTTATGAGGTGCAGGTCATGACAGTCCCCTCTGATTGTCTAAGTGCTACAGGCAGTCACATGAAGGCCCTGTAGGATGCTCTCAGCAGAAAATCTGATTTAAGTGGCATACACAAAATAAGGAACTAATGATCTAATATAAGAAGTCCAGAAGCAGGGTGGTTCCTGGGTGGGTCACCATCGGTTGCCTGCCTAAACCTGTTTTTCTCTTTTCTCCTGCTGGAAGAGCCTGGATTTTGTTTCCATGGGAAACTATATGGTTAGGCAAGATTGTACTTTTTCCTGTATAGCAATGGAGGTGGAATTTGATGAGTTTCTCTCTGTTCTTTCTGCCAGAGATTGGTTTAGGCAGGGGCTTGTGACTCAATTCTAAGACACATAGAAACTACTGGGAAAAGTTTTATCACTCTTAAAAAGCTGTGTTCGTTAACCTTCCAACTCAGCAATCCCACTCCTAAGGATTTACTTGAGAGAAATGAAAACATACATCTATACAAAGACCTGTCTGTGAATGTTTACAACAGCTTTATTCATAATAGTTAAAACTGGAAACAGCCCAAATGTCCATTAACTGGTGAATGGATAAACAAATTATGGTATATCTATACAATGGAATACCACTCAGCAATAAAGCAGAACAAATCACTGATATATGCAATGATATGGATGGAGCTCATATGTGTTATGCTTAATGAAAAAAAACCAGACCCAAAAGGCTAACCCTAACATATGATTCCATTTATATGACATCCTGGCAAAAGCAAGTTATAGGGACAGAAATTAGATTCGTGGTTGCCAGGTGCTGGGCTGAAGGAGACTGACTACAAACAGACATGACGGAACTTTCTGGCACAGTGGAAATGTTCTACACCTTGGTTGTTACATGACTGTATACATTTGTCAAACTTACCAGTTTGTACACCTAAACCTGTTGAATTTTACTGTATGTCACCCATATATCCATAAACCTGACTTTAGAAAAAGACACAAGTGAGAGGAAGCCAACCCATTTTGGCCTTCCAGACAATGCCTTCAGCTTGTGTTATCTGAAGCTGCAGTGGCCTCGTGGCGCCATGAGGAGGAGCCGACCTGGAGGGTCACACCACACATTGAAGATGGAGTGGAAAAAATTGTTGAGCAGCTGAATTAACCAGCCCTAGGGTCACCCTACCTCCGACTTCCTGTCATGTGAGATTGTGAATTCCTATTGTTTAAGCTAGTCGAATCAGGCTTTCTGCCCAAAGCATCCCATCCTAAATGACACTGGTGTATGTGTAAAGAACTGCCTGCACTAGCGTTGTCCACCAGAATGGGACTGAAGACGTAGAAGAAACTCCATCAAGCATCATTATCCATCTAGCTACAATAAGCTACAGATACTGTGGTGATTCACGCTTTTTATATCTTGAGTCTCTTAGACTGTACTTCCCACTCATTACTATGGAAGTTTCTGGTATATCTGCTTTCCTTAGACGTCTGAGGCATATATATCATAGCTGCATGAATAACGTTTTCCCATGATGAGGACAGGGGGCCTGCAGCTGTTGGCTGGTAATGCTCTGGAAGCCCATCAGAGCACAGAAGGACTGTACTTTCCAAGGTGACCTGAAAACTTGGCATTGCCGTTTGGTGCCTTCAGTGGTCTTCTGAGGGAGAAGACTTCCAGGCTGAGGACTGTGTGGAGAGGACCATGTGTTAATGTATTCTGAATAGGAAGGTAGATGCCTCTGGGGAAGGTAGAGGTAGGTTTTTGGTTGGTAAAATTATAAGACACATTTTTAGAGACCCACTTATAAAAGTAAGCTGTGGCATTCAGCCAACGTGACTCTGGAATTGAGGCCAGAGACTTTTCTTCTTTTGGTTTAAGAGTCAAGGAAGTAGGGCACCCATGACTCGTATAAATAAGTCAAAGCCACAGATACAAATGATGACCAAGGTAGGATCTGACAGTCTGGGGTACTACCTTGTATATATGTGGCTCCAATTACTGGGCATAATTTTGTGTCAAGAATCCTCTTCTAGGACTAAAGAGAACCCTACACACCAAGGCTACATTGTGTCACTTAGTTTAGCAAAAGCATAGAATTCTCCCAGGTGAGCAAAGCCATCTTTTCCGTTCTCTCTCCATCCTTCTCCATTTAAGGCCTCCTTCCTTTTTTTTTTTTTCTTTTTTCTCTTGGTAGATCTACATCATTCCCAGTTTTCTAGCACTCCCGGAGTAGGCCTGGCATACCTTGACAATAATTCATCCTGCGGGCCTGTCCGTGTCTCCTCCCCACCCAAAGGACCCAGTTTTACGTATCTGATGACTAAAAAATTTTCCATGGACTGCTTCTGGCTCCTGACACTTCAAACCTTGTTTCTCCAATTACTCACATACTTGGGATATGGGGTTCAGTAGGACACATTCAGATTATGATATGACCTCTGGCCCTATGCTGTTGTCGATGCAGAGCTAGTCAGCACAATGGGTAGAGGAGCATTCCTGGAATGAGGTCCTACACTGGGATGGCTAGTAATGACTTAACTATCCATGGGAAATGACTGTGAATCACATACATTTCTCCTGCTCAACATAAATGTACCCCCAATTTAACTTCTTAGCCAGATCCCCAAAATGCCCATAGCCACTCCGAAAACACCCCAGTTGAGGGTAAGTGTGGCTGAAGGAAAGCCAAAATGGAAATATATAATGGACTTAAGCCAATTGCAGTTAAAATATTATACATTTGCACATTTCATAAACCATACAACTATGTAAGCTTTTTGCTAAGTTCCCTCCCAGGGTCTTGGAAAGTACCTCTTCTAGAGAGGTGCCCCAAGGTTTAAGCTTTCTTAATTTAAGGTGCATCCATCTCTGATTTAATTAAACTGTGTAATATGAATCCTCCCTGGCCTGATGGTGAATCATTGTGTGAAACACATGTGCTGCTCACACATTAGGGGCTCAAAGAATGTTTGTTGAGTGAATGAACAAGAAAATGGATTAGCCCATTGCAATTTGAGCTGGCTTGAAGAACTAGGGAGGATGCTATGCATAATTCACAAAAATTTATTTTCTTTATTTCCTGCAGCTTCCTCTCTGCCTTCAGGTTGTAGGATGGGAATTAGGAGTTAGACTAGTTAGTTTCTTATGAGTCTATCAGTGGATATTTAGGGAAATTGGGATATGTTTACCCTTTTATCACAAATATAAATAGAACCTAATTAGCTCTGGTTGAAAAGGGGCCCAGAAAGGGGGTTTGTTTATCTTTAGTGAGTGGAGCAAAGGGGCCCCTTTGGGAAGTCAAAACTGAGCTCTGAGTCTGATCCCTGTTCTCCACGAAAACAAATAGAAATGGTCATGTAGAATGACATAGTGTAGAACACTGTCCACCACTGGGTGATATTATCCATCAGCTTCCAGAAACGAAGTGAAAACTTCTTCGTCTCCTTTGAGACAGTTCTGACAAAGAGCCCACAATACTCTGTGGCAGCAGAGAGCCTGAAGTGAGGTGGGTCTCCCTGAACCATGCTCTTCCACCTCTTAGACGCAGTGCCTCCGTGTTGCCCTGAGTCACGTTAGGTTTTCATCACTTCTGAAACCCCGTAAGTGGTTACCAGAGCCCGTAACCTGCAGCCCTGGCTGGGACCCCCAAGTTGGCACACAGCCTTCATGGGTGGCTGCCCATCTTCTCCTCAGTGACGTCCAACTCCAGCTTGATATGGAGGTTCCTTCTACTGCCACCTGTCTCCTCTCCAACCCCAGCTTCCCGGCACCTGTTCTGAACTGCGCACCTGATGCTCTAGTTTGCTTCAGGTACCACTCTATGTCACTCCTCAGTGCCTTTGCTCAGTCATTCATTCCTCTTTCTGGAAGGCCCAGACCGTCCGCTTCTCCAGGGCACATCCCACTCAGTTTTGAAGTCTTACCTCACATAGCAACCCCACTAAGGTGTCTTTCCTGCCTATGTCCCCAGCTGCTCATTCTCTGAGCATTTACTTCCTGTTCTGAGCATTATCTTCCTGCCCCTAGAGCTGGAAATACAGTAACTGCTCCTAATGTGCGTTTTGCTGTATGGTTTGAGAATGTGCAGTTCTGCTGTAGAGGAAAGCAAATGGAAGTGGATGAAACTCATTAAGATGTGTTAAGCATAGAGTAAGCAGTTCGACAAATAAATGAAGTAGAGCATATTTGTATGAATGCACAGAGAAAAGGGTGGGCCAAGTAGTTACCGAATATTCATGATACATTGAATATAAGAAGGTACTGAATATTTATGAGGTCTTCATTTGGATACTCACTGATATGCCTCTTTTGGCCTGTATGTCCTCTACCCAAGAAGTACACATATAATCATCCATGGGTGCTGAATAGGCTAATTGCCAAACTACAGCTATGGCCAGATAGGATTGCTCTGATAGAACAAATATATGCCCTTGAATCCAGACACCTTCACCTATGGGGCCCTCTTGCCCATACTAACTCTGATCCTCACACCAATACCATCCACAGAGAAGGCGGAACCCAATTCAGGTCATGTAGTTTCTCCCCACCTGCTTGCACTCTAGCCTAAGTGTGATAACTTACACCATATCTTTTTCCCTTGCTTCTCACTATGTGCTTTAAATTTATTTAATGAACCAACCATGTGATTCAAACATATTAATGTAGTCTGAGAGCCTTTCTGTTCCGTGACCCCTGGGAGAACTTGCCTGGTAGGGTACTTGGAGGTTACCATTATGTTAAGGTAGTTTCTCACCCAACGCTGTTCAATAAATATTTATTTAATGAGTGATTCTGTGAGGGAACACAGTGCAGAATTCAGAATTATCTTTCAAAGCCTCGCAGGCTCTTTCATGGTTCTACCTACCATAGGCAAAAAAGCCGTGAAAACTGGACTGTTGGTGCCTTTTATGCTGCCAAGATGATCTCTACCTTTCTTGGGTAGGGACGGGAAATTCTTGCAAGCCTAAAGATAGGGTAAGCAGATTAGAGGCAAGTAGATTCAATATGAAAAATGAGAACAGAAGTATGAGGTGGGAATGCATGGTAGGTGGGGATGTCGTTTCCCAGAAAACGGTAGTGATGGGCAGAGGATAAGAATAGTGGTTTAAACATCCAGTAACAAAGTGGAATGGTTCAGGGAAGGTAAGGAGAAAAAGCGGGATTTGGAACTATGACTGGGAGTGTGGTGTATAGAAGAAGGGGTGAGAGCAGGTGAAGTGGAGGTGGGATATTGAGCACTGGTAATGTGCTGGGCCAGTGTGGAAATAAATTTTGGGGTAGTACAAGGTTAGGAGGGGCCTCAGGGGTTCAGGATTCTTTGCTTCATGAATTTACAAGGACAGACAGTTTCCACTTTATTGGTGTTTTGCCTCTGTTTGGGATAGGTTCATTCTCCGCGTGCACTTCACTTATTACTATTTTTTTAACTTTAGGTTCCTTCTATGTTGTTTGATATGTGTTTTAATAATACAGATCACCTCAGACTCCTTTTTTTAAATTAGTTCCTTGAAGTATAAATAAGCAAATAAATACTCAAACAATTAAATGAGATTTCCTCCTATTGATGGTCTGTGACCATTCTGAAAAATAACATCTGCCCTCTACTTGGCTCCGGGGGAATTTTATGAGCGTTAATGACATGTCTGAAAAGCGTTTCATTTCCTTGGAAACGAGCTTAACAAAGTGTTTTTCTCTCCACAATGATATAACAAGCCACTCATGCTGTGCTCCTGATTTATAATAATTGAAACTTCGGTTGCTAAAAAATTTAAGTAGTTTGATAGTAGTTCAAAATAAAATGTTAAATATTTTGTATATCTCCTACGTGTTTTTAAGGTGATAGATAGGTAAATGGCCTTTTCATGACTTAAAAAAAAATTCCATGATATTTATTCTCCCATCATATTTTAACTAGTCCTTACATTAGTTCACAAGGTCACAGCCTTGGCCTGTTTTTCATTTTGCAAACATCTGGATTTATAGTAAATGATTCATGCAGCCAGATACATAACTGCCCTCTTTTTGCTCTCTCTTATTATCACTTGTGGAATTGGATTTGCCTCCTACCCTGTGAGCTATTCTTTCGTTTGGAACGATTTCCTCAGTTATACAAGTCTCCAGTTCATGGGATAATCATGATTAATTTGTCCACTGTAATGGAAAGTGCTATCTGGAGTGGGTTTTCTCATTTTTAGATAGAAAAATCTGTGTCATCCTTTACAAAGAACACAACAAAGAGCTGAGTCAACATGGCCCCAGAGCAGAAGGTTGCATATAGGATAGAATGGAGGAAACCAAGTAGGAATTTTTAGATACAGTGCTCCTGCCTTCTTTTTCTTCTTCTTATCACCATCTGACAAGTTATATGATTATGAATAGACCTGTTTATCTGTTAGCTGTCAGGAGAGCAGAAACTGTTTCACCAGCACCTATAACTCTGTCTGGCATATTATAGATACTCAATAAAAATCTGAGTTAATCAATGAGAGGCCCATTCATCCATTAGTCAATAAAATAAGTCGATACTAATAGTTACCATTTTTTTCAATGCCTCTGTATTAGGTTGAATAGTGTCTCCTCAAAATTCATGTCTACCCAGAACCTCAGAATGTGACCTTATTTGGAAGTGGGGTCTTTGCAGATGTAATTAGTTAGATTGAGATGAGGTCACACTGGATTAGGGTGGACATGCAGAGAGAGACACAGGGAAGAAGGCCATGTGACAATGTAGGCAGAGATTGGAATTAAGCAGCTGCAAGCCAAGGAATGCCAGGGGTTGCCTAGCAGCTAGGAGAGAGGCATGCAACAGATTCTCCCAGAGGGTACCACCTCTGCTGACTTCCTGATTTCCAACTTCTGGTCTTCAGAGCTGTGAGAGAATAAATTTTGGTTATTTTAAGCCACCCCGTGTGTGGTACTTATTATGGCAGATCTAGGTAACTAATACAATCTCTTTGGTGGCAAGTCCTGAGCAAGTACCTTTCTATGACAATTGCCAACTTACAGCTAAGGAAACTGAGGCTCAGAGAAGCTGAATGTCTTGCTTGTCGGTAACTGAGCCCAATCCAGGTCTTTGCACTTAGAAAGTGCTCCAAACTGGCTCCAAACTGTTTCCAGCCTTGGCCAGTTTGGAGTCAGGTGTTGAGGGGGATTGTAAGTCTAAAGATAGGGCCCCTACCCTGGGGTCATTCCATGGCTGCTTTTACCAAGTTACGATTAGTAAAAGGGGTATGGACAAGAGGTTATGTACCTTCTTTATTAGGAGGTTTGTGCCCAGTGGAGTCAATGGGAATGCCAGTCAGCCAGAAACCAGGGAATGTGCTCACTGGGTTTCCAGAATTTTTTTCTAAATCTGTGATTCCATTACCAATTGTGCTCTCCCCCCAAATGGCTAAGGCTTTGAAAATTATTTGGCGATATCTACTGAAGTTGAACATTTGCATGCATATCCCATGACCCTGCAATTTCACCCCTAGGCATATATAACCAACCGAAGTGCATACACATGTTCACCAAAAGGAAAGAAAGTATAAGAAAGTTCATAGGAGTGTTGTTTCTAGTTGCCTCAAGCTAGAAACCACTCAAATGGCCATCAACAACAGAATAGAAAATAAATTATAGTATGTCCATTCAAAGGCAGATTATACAGGATTGAGAATGAACCATCTAGTGCCACATGCAACAATACCTCCCAAAGACAATATTGAGTGAAAGAAGCCAGCTAGAAAAGAATACTTATGGAGTGATTTCACTGTTATGCATTTCAGAAACAGGCAAAACTAAGCTTTAGTTTTAGAAGTCTAGATAATAGCTTATCTCTGGATGGGTAATGAAGTACCGGTAATATTTTATTTCTTGATCTGGGTGCTGTTTACACATGTGTGTTCAGTTTTTGAAAAAATATGAGCTGTGTATTCATGATTTGCGTACGTCTCTGTGCATAGATAATACTTCAATAAAAAGTTTTTAAAAGTGATATTAAGAAAATTGCAAAAACCCCCTGCCATCCTGCCTCTTTCACTGGACTGATTTTCCAGCCACACCTGGGAAGAACTGCTCTTGGTGGGTTGTACTTTACAGTTAATAGAGAGTTTTCAAATGACACTTTACTCTGTTCTTAAACTGTCATCTGCAGAGAAATGGGCCTTTGGACACCTCTGTGCTGAGAAGGGATGAAGGATCATTTCCTAAGGTCCCGACCACAAGGGCTCCTTGTAGCCTTCCTCATGGAGCAAAATACAGTGCATGTTTTCAGTGAACTACCAAAAGAGAGATGTCTCCTGGACTGAGGAAATAATGTTTAAAACTCTCTTATCATTGTAATTCTGGAAAAAGAAGTCAGGTGAATAAAATGTCAAGAGTATAAGCCTTACACATTTTTTTCAACCAGTTGATTGGGATTCAGAATTTGACTACTTGTCTTCTGTCAGCTCCATGTAATATGGTGGTGGGAGAGGTGAGGGAGAGCTGTCCGATCTTTCCCACACACCCCCAACAGCTAACCCATGTCCTCTTGATACTATTAGGAAAGCAAGGCACTCCATAGTTGGAGATGTGGAATGAAGTAAGATGAAAACACACCCAGGAAAAGGGACACTTGGCTTTAATTCTCACTAGTGGATTCAATGAAGGAGTGAAGAGCCTTTCCAGATTTTGAAAAGATGGATGGAATTCAGAATGCTGGTTGCCTAAAACAGAGAGATAAAGACATTGACAGAGAAGCCAGGATTCAAAACCATTAGTTTCAAAATTATGCCATGTAGGTGGATGTAGGGAGAAGGGCTTGGGAAAAAACCCTTGGTCTTGAACAAAGTGGCAGAGTTAGACGTTTGTCAGTGCAGTTCTGGTGCTATAAGAATACTTTTCATATCCAGAAAACATTCTTGGCCTAGTGTAAGAGAAGTATCATCTTAAATGGGCTGTGTTCACAAGACTGGCACCTGAATCCCTAGAACCCAACCCCATCTCATTGTCTTCTTGCCTGTCCCCTGCTGGGTCTGCCCTTCCATCCTTGTACCTTGCTACTTGGCTGCCATGTTAAGGCCATTTCTGCATTGAACTATTAACCTCATGGTGAATGGATCCCTCTTTGTGGCTGAGCCACTGAGTTCTCCTATCAGTATTTTCCCAGAATGGTCACAATTTCAGCACCTGAAAAACCCTGTGCTGAGAAACCCTTCAGACCTGGGGAAACCAGGATGGTTGGCCGCCCTAGTCTTGTTGGATAAGGCCACTGTGATTACCCAGTCTTGACCCCTTCCTGGCCTGGTTCTTGAGACTTGGTCAAACAAGGTATGAACAAAACTCAATAGAAACAGGACCTTGAAAGCACTCTTTGTTTGAGAAATGGGCCTTTGCAATCCCTGACTTTGGGTCACCAGATATGGATATGATTCCCATATATGGATATGATTCCCAGCTATGTATTTACTGGCTATGTGACCTTGGGGATGTCACTTTTCTTTTCTGAGGCTCATCTTGTCTGTGGACAAAAATGTCCTACCAAGCAAAGTGGTTTTATGACTTTGATAAGATAGGGCATGTCAAAGTGCTTGGCTCACAGTAGTTGTTCAACAAATATCCCTTTCCTTTCCTATCAGTTTCTTTCTTCTTTTCTTTCTTACCCACGTGGTTCTCACTCCTCCAAACTCCCATACACATTGTTTATACTTTTTTTTGGTGACATTTCTCTCCATTGCAAGGTAGTATGGAAGAAGCTTTAAAATTAAATATCTCTAGGTTCAAGTTCTAGTTTGGTCACTTTCTAATTATGGTCCTCAGGGAAGTTAACTTCTGAGAGCCTTGGTTTCATGACCTATAAAATGGGAACAATAAATTCTTCTTTAAAAACATAATAAATGCAGATATTAGAGTTGCTTTTGGTAGCCTGTGCCATCCCTGCTTAGCCCATCTCTCAGTTATCCTGTAGCTCTGGTTCCCTAGGAACTGAGACTCATACTGCCAATACACTGTGATGTGTGTCTCTGCTGTTTAGCCTCTAGTTTTATTGAGACTACACTGATACAAACAGAAAATGAGATATACAGAATTTCAAATGAAGTCAGATACTAAATTATTAGGTGCTATGATCAAGGATAACAATATATGAGAGTTTGAACTTGCAGAGACAGAACACAGATTTAAAAAGAGGAAAGATTCTAATGAGTTTGCCATGATCTGCATCTTCCTTGTTAATTTGGGCTGTATTTTCAATTTACTTAGTAGTAGAACGCAATGTATTAACCAAATACCCATCAATATTAATCTCTATCTTCAGAACTTTGTGTCTTAGTAGGTCATGAAAATCTATCTAGCACACAAATTCAAACATTTGCTTCAAAGAATGTGGTTTAGAATTCATTCTTGTCATTAAGCCCTAGAGCATTACGTTGTTTTGTGGGGTCTTAATGATGCTCTGGTTCTCTTACTCCTAAACAGATTATTTAAGTGTGCAAGGCATTATGTGTAATATACACTTGAAAAAGATACAGTTTGTGCCTTGAAAGAGCTGTAGTTAAGTGAGATGAAAGCTAAATGCAGAAATACTTTTGTTGAGTGTCCATATGACATGCACATTATATGTACCATCTCTAACCACTGCCCCCGCCCCCCCCTTCCCCCCACTGTATATAAAGCTCGGATTCCTTTTAAAGCAGACACCAAGAATTTGAGATGGCTTAAAATTTTATTTAACCTTGAGGTGGATTACAAAAAATATGCAAAGTATAAACTATATGGTTAAAGGAATCCAGGGAAAGGCAAATAGAGCTAGTTTGTGATAAAACAGTTCACAGGAATATATCCCATATGGTTCTGTGAGGCTGCTTGAGGTGGACTGACTATTTGACTTTGGGTTTCCTAAAGACCAATGAAGAAAGAAAAACAGGCATAGTTTCAAGAGTTGTATCCTAGAGATAGGATTGAATCAGTTAGGAGAAGCACAGCTGTCTAGAGACTTGAAAGCAAATCCTACCGTAGGTCTTCATTAAGACCACACTATAGAGTAGGAGACATTATCCCAGATGGTATCCTTACAGTAAAAACTGTGCATAGCTGTTATATGGCTATTTCTTATATTGTCCCTCATTATAAGTCTAAGACAAAAGCCTATCTTAGCAAAATGAATGGAAAATAAATATTTGTTGTCCTTCAAACAAATCTCTATAAGTATAATTTTTAAACAATATTTTAGATTTGGCTTATTTGAATCAGGATCCTCACATTGCATTTGGTGGAGGTTTTACATCTCGTTTAATCTATAACAGTTTCCATTCCCTTTGTTTTCTTTCTTGCCATTTAGTTATTGAAGAAACAGGTCACTTGTCCTATTCAATTCCCCACATTCAGTATTTGGTTGATTGTATGCTTATGGTTTCCCTGAATTTTAAATAACAATTATTCTATTAACACAACTGAAAATTTTATTTAGTTCTTTTTCAAATTTGTCTGGTCATTTTATCTGTTTTTGGATAGTCTCTGTCTCCTTATTTATAGCTTTGATTCCTTCATTTATTTAAAAATATTAAATGTGGGGTGCCTGGGTGGCTCAGTTGGTTAAGCAACTGCCTTCAGCTCAGGTCATGATCCTGAAGTCCCAGGATCGAGTCCTGCATCAGGCTCCCTGCTCAGCAGGGAGTCTGCTTCTCCCTCTGATCCTCCTCCCTCTCATGCTCTCTACCTCTCATTCTTTCCCTCTCAAATAAATAAATAAAATATTTAAAAAAATATATTAAATGTACTTATCTTTTATTTAGAATCTGATAATGTCACTATCTGAAACCTTCCTGGGTCTGATTTGTTGTTCCCGATGACTCTTGTTTATGGGTGCTTGTCTCCCGGTAGATTTTGTGATTTTTGATTGTGAGTTCATATAAGTTCATATTTGTTGGCATTATCTCTGACAGAGCTCCATGGGACCTGGGTGGAGGGTTTGTTTCTCTAGATGGATTTTTTTTTTTTTTTAAAGTAGGCTCCATGCCCAGTGTGGAGCCCAATGTGGGGCTTGAACTCACCACCCTGAGATCGAGACCTGAGCTGAGATGGAGTTTGACACTCAACTGACTGAGCCACCCAGGTGCCCCTCTCTAGGTGGATTTTCAATCTTCTTTACCCCATGCCTGCAGGCACCACAGACCTGGGTCCATCTTAAATGAAATTCTCCTCTTTTGGGCCACATAAATAGTGTGATTTCTAGCCCTGAACCCCTGTGCATGGCCAATTTGGATTTTTGAAATCTCAGAGGATGATTTTTTGTTGTTTTGTTTTGTTAACCTCTATACGGAGCCCAAGGTTTCCTTTGTGCTTGCCATCACTGGACGGACTCCCTTTTAGTTCGCCATTTTCCTGAAGGAATAAGCCCTTGTGAATCCTGCCTCTATGCAGATGGCTCTCCAACCTGGCTTCCTGTCTTACACAATGCCAGCATTAGAACTCTTACCTCTCTGGTCTTAGCATCAGCTCCTTAGCAGGTCTGTGGATATTTCACTTATTTTCTAAAACTGATTAATGTGTGTCTATATAATTGAGTAACTTACATATAATTATATAGCATAATATATGGTGATATATTATTGTTATTGACATATGTAATATAGATAATCATACCTTATAATATTATATATGTATATAATATTAAACTTCTATATATTAAACCTTTTTGTAGCTGGTAAATTTCAGGATCTCTAGCCTACCATTTTTCCAAATAGAAGTTCTTCGTTCTCTGTCTTCAATCAGATCCAGATCCAGTATGTCTTGTGTCAGGCCTAAACCCAAAGAATCTTTTCATACTTTTCTGAGCTACCCTCCTATGCTGACCCAAAACATGTTGCTGTGCTTCTCTGTTTTCTTGACTACAATTCATCTCACTTAACTACCCTTGGCTGGTTCTCATAACTAGTGGGTGGCTCTGCTGTGGGTGGCTCTGCCATGAACAGATCTTCAGTTGTCCTCCCTGACTTTCAAGTTGCTCTCTGGAATCCTCTGATGTTTCAGCCACCATATTGGACTTCTTGATTCTGACGATTGCCTGAATCCAAGCTTGCTGTGATCTTTAGATGCAATATTTGAATAGCCCCTGCAGCCAGTGTCAGCTTTTCTCACCTTATTTATCTCCCCAGCTGCCCCCACCCCTGGCCTGCCCAAACTCAAATAACCAGCTCCACTTTGGGTGCCAGTCATTAGATACACTCCAGGCTCCTTTGCTAGCCTGGGGTTGCTGAGGTAACAGCATGCCTATGGCCAAACTTCTTTGAGCTGTGACAAAAGTGATATTTGTGAAAAAGAAAAGTATTAGCCCAAAGCCCTCCTGGAATAATGCAGTCAAAGAATCTCTCTTCCTTGAATTATTTGTACCACTCTTATGGCATCGTTCACCTTCCCCATTATGCTGTAATTATTTAATAGATGTTTTGTCTTCCTTCCCAGGCAATTAGTTGCTTAAGGGTAAGAAATGGAATTGGGGTCAAAAGACCTGTGTTCAAATCCTGACCCTATCATATTCTAGTTATGTGACTTTGGGCAAGTTCTTTTCACATCTATGCCTCAACGTCTTCCCCTATAAAACTGACTTTAATATCCAATTCTTTATCAAAAAACTTTGGGGCCACTTATGTCTAGGGGCTTAGAGGGATTTTTTTTTTTTTCAGATTTTACCTGAATAGAAGTAATGTAGTACATATATATTATGGAATACCCCAGCAGTTCCTTGCAATCAAACACCATCCTATTTTTGTGACAACACATATAAGCATTCATAGTAAATGGATTAAATAACAATTGTAATTATACTCATATCATTTCATTCAGGCCAGTTTTTGCCACCAAAGAGTTAAAAAATAACTTAGTTTTTGACTGATTTGACTTTTGTAATTGCAGATAAAGGACTGTGGGCCTGTATTTCTTATCTCACAGAGGTGTTGCAAGGATTAAATAAGATAATATAAATAAGATCTCCCAGCATTGAGTCCGGTATAGATATAGTAAACTCACAAAATTTCATGTGAAGCTGATTTTTAATCACCTAACGAATATTTATTTATGTTGTTCACGTGGAGGCCAGTGATAGGGATTTTTATGTGAATGATAAAAACTTTCTAGTCCCTGGCTTGCTTTTTTTGGAGATTTATTGGAAGGCACCAGGAGCCAGCTGGTTCTTCTGATCACAAAGAAGAACTTCCTATTACCTGTGTAAGTCAGGAGTGGGTGACCTACAAATTCGAGTGGTCTGGAAAGTTAGGACTGGAAGGGGCTTCAGAGACCAATTGGCCTGTGAATATGAATGGCTTTCCAAGGCTGGTTATCTGTATTGCCATTTATTCTCTTAATTTTATAATTAAGGAAATTGAATTCTTAAGTGGAAAGAGGTGAACATCACATGGAAGAGATGAATTCTTCTCACAGCTGTACTATGGTGACCATCCCTCCTCATTGAGAACTACTTTTAGGAAAAAATGGAAAATTGTCCCACTTCTTCAATTACTTACTTGGTTAAAAAGTAATGCATTTATGGTTTTAAATATGTCCAGTCTTTAAATACTGTGCACTTAGTTGTATTATTAACCTAAATGCTTGGTATCTGCAGTACATTCATTCATTCGATAGGTATTTGAGTTCCTACCATGCACCAGATCTTGTTCTGTCTTTCGGAAGAAATGGTGAACAAAAAGAAAAGTTTTGCTCTAATGGATCCTATGTGGGTGGAGAGGGGGAAATAGAAAAAAATCAGGTGAACAAATAAACAGACTAGGTAATGTCAGTCCCTGATGAGTGGCATGAAAACCATGTGTCAGGAGGGGTCAAAGAGACTGACTGGGGCTGGACGGGCTTTTCTTCAGTTTGATCATTCAGGATCATTCACAGGGGATCATTCACCCCTGTGAATGGTGATATTTGGGTGACATCTGAGTGTTACCCAAAGGAGGATCCAGCCATTTGGAAAAAGAGCACTGAAAGATGAGGGGACAGAAAACACAACGTCTTAAAGCCAGAGGGAGCTTGGAATGCCAAGCAACATGGAAACATGGGGGCCAGTGTGGCTGGAGAGAGTGGTTCAGAGGGAGATGGTGGTCTAGTCACTCAAGGCTTGTAGGCCATAAGAAGGAGAAAGGAGTTTTTTTCTGAGTGTGCAGGCAATGGTTGGAGGACTTTGGGGCCTAGGAGCAATGTCAGGAAAGTAAGACACAAAATTCCAGGGGGTCCCCAAAAATGCAATAATTGAGACAAATTGTATATTTTTTAAATAATGGAAATGAATGCAAAAATCCATGATGAACAAAATATCACAATTTTAAATAAAGACAGGGTCTGACCCTGCACATACCTGATGCTGAGAGTGAGTTCTTTACCCTTCTCACCCTGGTCCCAGGCCAGCCTGGGAGTGCGATTGACCTGATTTATGTCCCAGAAAGATGGCCCTGGGGCTCTGTGGGAGGGCTGCCAGGAGCACCGGGCACAGTGGGAGAGCAGGATGGAGCCTGTTGTGGGAGCACAGGGAAAAGAAGGTGCAGTAAGAGGGTGAGAGAGGCGGATGGATTGAGATAGAGACCTCAAGACTTGCTGGACCTAATTATAATATTGACCTCTATTATTACAACTGGTTTTTAAGTTCCTTTTTGTGCTTCTGCAGTCTGTGCTTCTGTGTTTTGCTTTGTGAAGTGAGGAGTTGACAGAGCATGCGTGCTTGAAGGCAGATAGCAGTGTCCTTACATTTGCGTGCTTTGCCTAAACCAATGTGGACTCTTCATATCTTGGTCCTTGGTCTTCAGCACAGCTTCTGGGGTCTGTGCTGATATTGGCTTCATCCTTCAGTTCAGGCAGGCCAATGGTTTTCCTTTAGGCCTCAGATTCTCCTTGGAGCCCCAGGTGGTGTTCAGAGTAAAGCCACCTGATGCCAGAGCATGCTCGGAAATTTGGGGCCTGATTATCTCTTGTTTCATGTTCTGCACATCCTTCTTCACAGGGTAAGAGGTGAACACACAGCCCAGACACCTCCTCCTAGCCCTTCCTCAAATTCGCGCCCCACTGAAATAAAGCCTGTTCCTTCCTCACCCTCTCATGAAAGCTACTCTTGTCCTTACCCTTTGAGTAAGTACACAGCTAGGACACGGTGGAGTAGAGATTCCACTGTGTTCCCCACTGCAGCAAAACTTTCACTTTTGGATGTGGGCTTTGGTTGAAACTTTGCCTCTATTAAAATGGACTCTTTAAACATGAGTTAGGCAATAGAGAGTACATTCAGTGATAATGTGTCATGTTAACAATAACAGAGCACTTCTCTTTTTTGGTAGAGTTAGGAATGAAGAGGCCCATCTTTTTGGGGTGGCTGAAAAATATCTGAGATGGAGTAAAATGAAAATAGAGTATTTTACATGATTATTTAAATTTTAAGTAATGTTTCTAGCTTCCAGTTAGTTTGAAATTGAAGGCCTTGTAGTCTTTACCACCTCCTTCTAGAACATTCCTGCTTCCAGAAGGAGATTGAGAAAACCAGCAAAGAGCCACAGGCAGATGTGTTTTCCAGCACACTGTCTGGGGTGCATTTGGTTGAGTAGTTCCTGATATTTATGTGAAAAAGAGTATGACTGGGTCGCTCTTTCTTCTTATTGAGTTTCGTCAGAAGTCACCCTCACAGAAGTCAGAAGAAATGGGGTGTGTAGGAATTTGGGGCTGGTAAGTTATTTATTTACTTAACCATATTTTAAAGGCTGAAGAGACTTCCATAAAGACTGTGGAATGCATTGTCATAAGAGGTGGGCAAGCCAAGTTCTGTGACTACATTTTCCAAAGGATCAGGTCGTTTTGTGACCAATGCTATTCGTAGTTATGATTATATCTCAGGCTTGGGTAGAGCTTGAATTTGGGGGACAGGGTGGGGGAGAAGCGTTACCACCCTTCTCTCCTCAATCCCAACCTCTGAATCCCAAACAATACCCCCAGCTCCAAATATCCTTTGGAATAGAGGCATTGTAGGGAGAGAAAACCATCACAGAAGAGTTATGAAGACACACATCAGAGGACGTTTAGAGGGGGGGTCTGCTGCTCTCCAAAGTAGAATCCCATGGTGTCCTCAACAAGAGACCTGGAACACCAGTAGTACATGAAGAAGGACTATAATTGTAGAGATGGGATCCTTGTACTGACAGGCACTAGGGCTGTAGAGATTACCTCAAGCAATCCCCTCATTAAAAGCAAAAACCAAAAAACAAAAATCCATGTGTAACTTGACATATTTTCATTTTTTTTTTAAAGATTTTATTTATTTATTTGACAGAGACAGAGACAGCAAGAGCAGGAACACAAGCAGGGGGAGTGGGAGAGGGAGAAGCAGGCTTCCCACTGAGCAGGGAGCCCGATGCGGGGCTCGATCCCAGAACCCTGGGATCATGACCTGAGCTGAAGGCAGACGCTCAACGACTGAGCCACCCAGGCGCCCCAACATATTTTCATTTTTTGGTAGATATAAGATATCCTCAGGGTATCTGCTCTGTAATATGCACCCACTCCGGACATTCATCTTATTTAATCCTTACAGCCAGCCACTGAGGAAGGGGCTGTTGTCATTGCCCATGTCTCAGAGTATGGAAACTGAGGCTCAGAGAGTTTAAGCCAATTGCTCAAGATCAGATAGCTGATTTGCTTCCACACCTATGGTCTGAATTATGAAGTCATCTAGCTTCCATGGAAAAAATGCATAAAGAGACAGTAATCCAATAAAACACTAAATTATCCCACTACCTGGGAGAAACTCCTGGTAGTACTTGGCATTCAACAGATACGGAAAAGGACAACCAGCCTGCTTAAGTGGCTTGCTTAGCATTCTGGTTTTGTCATTGTTGTTCCACAGAGCACTTTTCATGGTTAAGTGTGTAACGATTTGGGTAATATTTCTCTCCCCCAGCAGGCAATAAATTCTCTGAGTGAGGGGATTGTTTCGTTTTGCTCCTCTCTGTATCCCCAGGGCCTGGCTCACAGTGGACTTGCATCAACATTTCCAAATGAATAAATGAATGGACAGAGCTAAGTTCTGGCAGGTCCAGCATTTTTCCTGCCTTCCTCGAAGTTTTGTGACAGGAATTGGTTTTCCTTTGATCTCTGGGAGCAGAGAAGTGTCATAATCTTGTCCCCCCAGGGAGCTTGACCTCCTGATGACATCTTCAAGGCTGCAGTGAAATGTTGCTGGAACATCAGGTGTGTAGGGCCCTCTCTCTCCCATCCTCATCTCAGGGCAAAAAAAAAAAAACCCTTCCAGGTAGGAAGCCTCTGGGCCCCAGGGGGCAGGATCTGGATCCCATCTTGGAGCTTCAAGGAATAACTGAAGGGATGTGGCAGCCATGGGCCAATTGCGGGGGGGCCTGCGGGCCCGTAAGAGTGTATAATGAATGTGGACATGTGGCGGAAATGGTCGTGTGCGGGACTCCACATTTAGAAAGTCTCCCCTGATGTGATATTCCTTATTGCAATGTGACTTGGGCCATGCATTGGAATTTTCAAGAGAACCCAAGAAAAACAGGAAGGAAAATAAAACGTTCCTAGTGGGAATACTCTCTAGAATTGAAGAATAGATGCGATTCTCTGGTTTCTAGACAAAATAACTCAGGATGATGGTATTTTATGGAGAAGCATCTATCTCCCAGAGCAAAAAGAAGGGAAAAGTATTCTCTAATAGATCTATCGTGCCCTCGTTAACATACAGCCAGACTTCAAGGGACCCTTGCACTGAGGATTTCAGTGCAATTAATTACATAAATACCAAGACATGTAGTCTCCCCCCCAGACTAAAAGGTCTCTGGAACAATTAGGAGACTGTGGCCCCCTTGCCCGCCTGTCATGCACATGAATGTCACAGGCCTCAGCAGAGGACTTGGGGTGCTTTGATGCCCAATGTGCTCAATTCGGTTTCAGAGATTTCCAATTCCTTGTACCTAAGCACATGTCCTAAACAAACAGATAGCACCGGCACAGAATTCTCTAGCAGGCTGTGGAGACTTAATGACCTCAACTCAGTGGTCTTCCCACTGTTGAGAGCCTCCCAGATACTTGGCAGCATTAACATTCCTGGGATTGTATTTGGCCAGCCTTTGTAAAGGAGTTGAATACCGCCTCATTAGCTCAGGCTCGTGGGGCATTTGTGTCTCCGACAACAGTTTAATTATGGACATTGTTTACTAATCAGTATTACCGTGACAGACTAGAGGGCTAATCTGAAGATGAACACAATAGCTTGCTTTCTTTTTATTCTTTCAGCCAGCGAACGTAAGAGTTAAAACAAACCTGTTTTTGTAGCCCTTGTTTTCCCTAATAAGATTGGGGGACACATTCTGAGGCAGGCAAGGGTTTCTCCCTCTCTCTTCTTCAGTTTAACTTGAATTTAGCCTGCTTTGTCCCACACAGAGAAATGACAGCATTTGGAAAGGTGCCAGTTGGACAACCAGAAATTGAGGGGGACCGGCTCATTAGGACAACTGAATTTAGGAAACTTTGTCAGGAGCCTTTGTCAACTGCCACGAAAGCCTCTTCTCAGAGGGGGTTTTGAAATCCCGAGGGGTTAACTTTATAGAAAGTCGAAGAACTGAATTAAAAATTTCCCTTTATGCACATTCGCTTTGCCACATATGTAGCTGAAGATTCAGCGTGTTTCTACTTAGCACGTTGGGAACTGTGAGCACAAAGTATTGTGAAAACATTCCTTACTGGGGAGAAGAATGGGTCATTCTCTGTCTCCAGAACTTCAGGACTGATTCTGGGACATTTGTAGGAAAGTATTTTTGTCATTTGTTTTGATTAATTAAGGAAATAGCCTTGAGCATTGAAAGGCTTAATCCCTCCAACCTCTCAAATATTGGAGGTAAGAGGGTAGCAGTTGGAGAATTCAACTTTCCAAAGTCAGATTTGTCCCCAGAACAGAAGGTGAGGGAGGAATGTGGGTGACCGTGGCGAGTTTGGACAGGATCTTGGAGCCAGACCTGGGGTTGTCTTGCACATCACACTGGCTGGGTGGCAGGCTTCTGGAGGTGGATGAAAAAGTCAAGAAGAAGAAGATGTACTCTATTGCATAGATGTGGGCAGAAGCCTGGACCCCAATCCCACCAGGAACACGCCTGTGTTTCAAATAAGCCTTGGCTGTGTTGTCGCCTGGGGGGACGGGGATCCTCAACTCCACTGACTGAAATAGGACGTGGGCATGAAAATCCCTTTGCTCTTCACTACCGTTAGTGACCAGGAGTCTTTCACATAGTGCTGGAGACCCTGAACATTTGCATGACTGGGCCATGGGTGAGCAAGTTGGCAACCTGGGAGCCACACCAGCTGGTTGATGGGGGTTGTTTGCCCTGGTACACTTTATTTTTCTGTTTTTCAACTGATTTAGGAACTAACATAAAAATATTGAGATTTCACATGAAAATCTATGGTTCTGTCTTTGGAATCATTGGAGTCTCTGAGAGCCGGGCCAACATTCTCACAAGGGGATACACCTGTGATCTGTCTGTGGCTACAGCTGCATGCCTCCTGACCCCTAGAGGTCTGGATGTGTGCTCTCCTGTGCCCAGACCCTCCACAGCCATTCGGCCTTGCTCACTCATACACGGGTGTTGGCTGTTAACATTTGGAGGATGTCCTTTCAGGTTAGAATTTCCCTGCCTCTTTCGGTATATGATACTTTGAAGTCTCTCATACCCCAGTTCCTAGTATGAATTGTCTTGTCAGATGGCACCCGAGAGTAGGAGAAGTATCTATAAGGGTAAGAAGAAGGCTCAAGGAAAGGCACTTTGATCACTTTGCGATCGGGTTGAGGACGAGGACTGGGCAGAAAGCACAATCTAGAGCTGATTCCTCCACATCCATTTGTTTGAGCCTGATCCCAGGCACATGAGTAAGAAGAAAGCTGTCCTGAGGCCTGCTGTAGACTGAATGTTTGTGTCCCCTCAGAATCCATGCGTTGAATTCTAATCCCCAACGTGATGGTAGTTGGAGGGAGTGCCTTTGGGAGGTGATTAGGCCTTGAGGGTGGAGCCTCATGAATGGAATTAGTGCCTTTATAAGAGACCCCAAAGAGCTCCCTTTCCCCTTGCATCCTGTGAGGACACAGCTAGGAGGTAGCCATCTATGAACCAGAAAGCTGGTGCTTACCAGGCACTGAATCAGCCAGTGCCTTGATCATTGACTTCCCAGCCCAGGGACCCGTGAGAAATAAATGTCTGTTGTTTATAAGCCACCCAGTCTATGGTATTCTGCTATAGCAGCCCAAGACTAAGGTAAGACCCATGGAGGCCCTCATGCCTCCTGTTTATTAATAGAGATACTGGAACTGTTTTACTTTCTTAGGTTTCTGGAGTATTTTGAGAGCGCAGAGACAGTTATATGGTGATGATAAGGAAAACAATTATGCAGATAGTTTTGAGCTCTATTGGTCATTATAGAAGTAGTATAATCACATTATATTTTATAAGTATTATAATATATTTGGTCATTATATAAGTCACCTTGATTTAGCCACCACTTAAAAGAGCAAAGATGACTATTTTAACTTAACCTCCTCTTAACTCTCCAGTATTAAGAGTGTTAGAGTGGCCAGAAGCAAAGAGCCAGAATAAGGAGGGGAAAAAGGGATGGGCTTGCACAGTCCCTTCTTCCACATCCTGGAGCACTGGCCCCGCAAAGCAGTCACACGGGCCTTGCCCCATGGTTCACTCTGCCAGCATCCCCCTCAACTGTGTTTGTCCCACTTGCAATAACTAGTCTCAGAATTTCTTATTTGATTCCGCCAATCCACACGGTGTGATTCAACTTCTTAGAAGAATAAATCAACATTTTCAAGCCTGCTTGGAGTTATTTTAACTAGCCTCTCTCCATTAAAAAATGGCCCGCAGTGTGATTTGGCCCAGTGCTAGGATGGAGGCTCAGTTTTGGCGACATATTTGCCTTTAAAATAACATGGCCGCAAGGAAATGCACCTCTTTGTTGGCCGTGCACGTGTTTTCTTAGGAAATTGAAAGGACTTCTCTCTGAGTCACCTTAGCTGCTCTTGTGAGTCATTTCTGAGACTCAGGGAGAGAAGGAGGACGGAGAAGCAGGCGACGGAAAGGCCTGGGCAGACTGCACCCTGACTGCTGGGACCTACCTCATCCTGCTCTGGCCTACTTTTGACTTGGTGACGTGTGCCCAGACCTCCTCTGGCCTCGAGGAAACTCAGAAGTGAGTAGACAGATTTTCTACCAGGCAAGTGTGTTTAGGTGTGTCCTGTATTGTAGCTTTGTACAAAAAGCACTGTAGCTTTTCCGAGACCACCAGACCTGATCCTACCCCTTTGAGGTTGGTGCCAGGTAGACGTGGCCTTCTGCTGCAGCACCTATGTCCTCTGCCAGCAGCACAAAGAGGCTGCCTGCATCTCTGTGCTTGTCCATGAGATGTACGTGGATTTGGGGCTCCTTGAGTCCCAGCAGAACTGGTGACCTGTCCTTCTTCCCTCTTCGCTTGTGACTCGGAAGCCCCCACAGTCCCCAGACCTTTTGCCTCTCCATCTGACAACTGCTCAGGCATATTTCAAAGGTGTAAATTACTTGGTGAGATCTCTCTCTGGAAATGTGCATTTCTAGTCTTGTGGTTCCCTGGAATCAGAATAAGTGCATTCTAAATTTCGTGTCACTATTTGTTAGTTTGGTGAACTTGGGCAACTTAACGTAACCATTCTCATATGATGGAGATTTTAATAGTGGTGACTATGGCTTCCTTCACTCATTTACAGAACTCTACTTCACAGGGTTTTGTGGGAATTAAATGAAATAATTTCTGTAAAGTACTTGGGTACCAAATGGATTAGGTGGGTAAAGGAAATGGGTAGAGTAATGGGTACTGAACACCCATTGAGTATTTAGTAAATGCTACTATTGCTGCGTCTTCAGGGATGTGGGAGCTGAAATCTGCACTGTTAAACATCCTGGGGTGTGAATCATTGAAAAACTTCATAGCTGCTGGGGGTGTCTGAACCTTCCAAACCAGGCCTGGGGGCGAGTCTTCCTGGCAGGTATCTCATGCTGACCTCATGCTGGTCTGTAAGGGGGAAAGGTTGTTGCTGGTGAAGGGAAAGGCTCGGAGGGAGATTCCAAATTCACCAGCCAGTTTTCAGTCAGCTGGCTGGGCCCAGAGTCTTAGGCTGCAGCAGTATTCTGACTTCTTAAACGATATGAACTGCTGCTTCCTTCTGCACTGCATCCTTGGACAAATTAAAAGAAGTGTACACACAGAACTCTTTGGCCAGTGTTCACAAGCTGAGCCAAATTCAGAGCTGAAGGTTAGACATGAAATAGCAAACAGAAGCAAAGCAGACAGGCGCTCACACCTGGCTGCTAAGAATGAACAAAACAGATGCCCGGAAAAGTCGGGAAGAATTTGTATGTGAACGCAGAGTCTTATGGATTTACCATTTTTACTCCAGCAGCTCCTAGAAGACTTTCAAAGTGAGGGAATGCCCCCTTAGGATTTCTGGAGCAGTCGGGCACCTGCGTGGGGAGCCACGCCCAGTGATTCCCGGGAGGACTCTGATTTATGGAGAGAGGGATTCTGAGCTCAGCTGCATTCTTGTGGCTGGGATCAAAAGGGCTTTCTCACTGACCACAGATCACATCCCAGGAATCCTCCCTAGACAGCACATTCCTGAGAACAAATGCGGCCTTGGCCATAGCCCATGGGGTGGAGTAAGACTGGGAGGGCACATAATCCAGGGGGATGGCATTTTTAATACCCTAAATCACAGGTTTTATGTATCTCCCAAACAAGAGAACTGCAGGTTTGGGGAAAGTTACAATCTTCCCTTCTTATCTAAGGGCAACTGGTTTAGTGGAAAATAAGCTAACCTGAATTCTCATCCTGACAAATTACTTTACTTTTTTGGGACTACATTTCATCATCTGTGAAATGGGTATCTTGGATTATAATCAGAAGGATGTTTTTAGGCAGTTTGCCACAATCCTCACCGCTCCCTATTGTCTCATCCATGCCTTGCTTTACTCATGTACTCCCTGACCCCATTAGGAATTTAAATTTGCAATCTCTGGACTAGATAATCTCTAAGCCCTGTTCTTCCCCTCCCCCCACCAACTCCCCAGCTGTAACTTTCTTGAACATCGTAGTTGGGAATAGATTTTAGAATATTTGTTTATATAGGCAGGATGCTCATGTGTCTTCTGGACCAAGGTTCTTGGATCAGTGGGAGAAGGGAATGGACACAACTAGGGCTGGGGATGGGCTAGGCATGATGGTGTCAAGTCTGGCAATTCCAAAGCAGAGAAGAGCATCAGTGGGAAGTGGGAAAACCTGTGTACAGGGTTGACACACCCAAGATATTCCACTGTTTGCTTTTCCTGAATCTTTTCAAGAGCTGGCTTGCTCACCTGTTCCAGGGCAACTTGGCCTTGAAAGCGTCACTGAAGTTGTACTTTCTCCTCTGATAGGGTGTGTTAACCTGGCAGAAGAAAAGGATGCTGGGCTTCCTCCTGCCAGGCAACACCACTGATGCAATTCTCAGTTGCCTACATCTGTAATGAAAAGAAGAAAAAAAGTGCTCAATATAATTAGAGCTCCAAATCCCCTTTTGGAAGATGGAAGAAATATTGTACCCAAAATGAGCTAGTGTAAGGAGGAGGAGGCTGTACAGAACTCCCTTTGTTTTTATTCCATTCTTGATGAAGTTACAGCCAAGGATTTTGTTTGGTGAAGAAACAAATTGTATAATACTTGTAAGTCTATAGAGACAGTACCAGTCATATTGGGTTGTATTTTTGGCACAGTAGCTTGAAGTTGTACTTAGATAAGAATCCTGTACCTAAGAGTAAAGTTGATACTTTGGTTAATTACAGATTTATCTCTTTCAATCTATTAAGATTGAACATTTGATAATTATGTGGTGTTGATAACTTGTCTTTCTCCCCAACCATGGGGCCAAGAGAAGACATATGGGTAGGGGGCTGGGTGGGTGGGGAAGAGTATTATAATGGGAGTATATGATTAATGGCTCTTAGCTCATAATATTATACCCAAAACCCAAGAAAAATAATATTCTGAATATACAACCATTAGCAGAGGGATGAGATCTCACTCAGATTGGGGACATTGGAAAAAAGAATAATGCATGCCTCTACATCCAACATTTTCTTATTTGTATTAGTACATTTGTCTTACGGCTTTCTTTCTGCAAAGAGAACTCATTGAATCAAGGAAGGTAGGCTATCCATTTGGAAAGTGGGCTGTGCTAAGTACTGGAATAGAGAAACAAGACCCCTTGGGGATTCTAGCAATCCAGTGAGTTAGAAGAGACTCTTCCAAAGCAGGCCTTGTTGGTGGCCCATAATACAGCTAAGCGTCTATATTTCCGGGGCTTAGAAAGACTCTGAATATAGAAGGAAATTTCACTTTGCAATGAAAAAATCTTTCAAAAAATAAAACACTTATATTAATTTACAGGGATATAGATGAATTAGCCACTTGTCTACATATAGATGTAGATTTTTAACTAATTGATTGATTAATTAATTAATTTTTAAGTAGGCTGCAATGTGGGGCCCGAACTCACATCCCTGAGATCATGACCTGAGCTGAGATCAAGAGTCAGATGCTTAACAGATTGAGCCACCCAGGAACCCCAGATGTAGCTTATTAATGTAGTTTATATACCTATTCAAAATCACCTACCATATAAAATAATTTAAATTAGAAATACTGCATTTTTCACTATCAAAATTTATGAAACAATTTAATTAAAACATTTCACCTATATCTGTGACATCCAAGCCTTCTGAGTCTTCTAACATGATTTGAAACTGCACATAGTCCTCACCTCTCTGTTTCAGATACAGCTGTGGTTGAAATCTGTTTATCCCAAGCCACAGTTAGCCATTTACAGAATATTAGAGTTATTTTGTTTTTTATTCATTCTCTACATGTATAGTTGTGATCTCCACAATGTAACCTTTACTCTATGACTTTTATTTTTTATTTTTTATTAAGTTCAATTAGCCAACATATAGTACATCATTAGTTTTTGATGTGGTGTTCAATGATTCATTAATTGCATATAAAATTGTCTTTTGAAAAGCTCCTTTGCAATGATACATAATATTTGCCCTTAATCTGGACTAACTTTGTCTCTCTGCCTTTTTTTTTTTTTAAACCAGCTCTATCAGGTGAATTGTGTAAATACCTCAGATTAGTTTTGTGTTCTATTAGTCTAATTGTTTATTGTTTGATTAAATAATGTAATTGAGAGCATGCTCTGTAAATATAAAAGTCCCCCACTCCTACACATGCATACCCTCACTGCTCTAAAAGTCCTCTGTGCTCCACCTATTCACCCTTCCCCAGAAACCCCTAGCAACCGCTGATCTTTTTATTGTCTCCTTAATTTTGCCTTTTCTAGAATGTCATATAGTTGGAATCATACTGTATGTAGCCTTTTTAGTTTGGCTTCTTTCACTTAGTAGTATGCATTTAAGTTTCCTTTCTGTCTTTTCATGGCTTGATAGGTCATTTACTTTTAGCACTGAATAATATTCCATTATTTGGGTGTAGCACAGTTTATCATCTACACAAGAACATTTTCGTTGCTTCTAAGTCTTGACAGGTATGAAGAAAGCTGCTATAAACATGCACGTGAGGGCTTTTTATTTGTTTGCTTATTTGTTTTTTTTTCATAGATGTAAGTTTTCAGTTCATTTGGGTAAATACCAAGGAGTGCAATTGCTGGATCATATGGTAAGAATATGTTTGATTTGTAAAAACTGCCAAACCGTCTTCAGAGTGACTGTACCATTTTCCATTCCCACTTGCAATGAATGAGAGTTCATGTGCTCCACATCCTTGTCAGCATTTGGTATTATCAGTGTTCCAGATTTTAGCCATTCTAATAGATGTGTAGTAATATCTCATTATTGTTTAATTTATATTTCCCTGATGACATATGATGTGAAACATCTTTTCATATGGTTATTTGCCATCTGTATATCTTCTCTGGTGAGGTATTTGTTAAGATCTTTGGCCCATTTCTTAATCAGGTTGCTTGTTTTCTTGTTGAGTTTTAAGAGTTCTTTGGATAAAAATCTTTTATCAGATGGGTCTTTGCAAATATTTTGTCCCAGTCTGTGGCTTGTCTTCTCATTCTCTTGACACTATCTTTCACAGAGCAGAAGTTTTTTATTTTAATGAAATCTAGCTTATTAATTATTTCTTTCATGGATCATGCCTTTGGTGTTGATTCGAAAAAGTCATTGCCCAACCCAAAGTCATCTAGGTTTTCTCCTATGTTGTCTTCTAGGAGTTTTATAGTTTTGCTTTTTATATTTAGGTCTGTGATCCATTTTGAGTTAATTTTTTGAAAGGTGTAAGGCCTATGTTGAGATTCATCTTTTTTTTTTTTCCTGTGGATGTCCAATTGTTCAAGCACCATTTGTTGAAAAGATTTTCTTTGCACCTTTGTATTGTTTTTGTTCCTTTGTCAAAGATCAGTTACCTATATTTATGTAGGTATATTTCTGGGTTCCCTATTCTGTTCCATTGATCTGCTTGTCAATTCTTTTGCTGTTACTACACCGTCTTGATTACTATAACCTTATAGTAAGTCTTAAAGTCAGATGTCAGTCCTCCAACTTTATTCTGCTCTTTCAATATTAAGTTGTTATTCTGGGTCTTTTGCTTCTTAAACTTAAGAATCAATTTGTCAATATCTAGAAAATAACTTGCTGGGATTTTGATTGGGATTGCATGAAATTTACTGATCAAGTTGGGAAGAGCTAACATCTTGACAATATGAATCTTCCATGCATATGGAATATCTCTCCATTTATTTAGTTTTTCTTTGATTTTATTCATCAGAGTTTTATAATTTTCCTCATATAGATCTCATACATACTTTGTTAAATTTATACCTAAGTGTTTCATATTTTGAGTGCTAATATAAATGGTAATGTGTTTTTTAATTTCAAATTCCACCTGTTTGTTGCTAATATATAGGAAAACAATTGACTTTTTGTATGTTAACCTTGTACCCTATAACCTTGCTATAATCATTTATTAGTTCTAGAATTTTTTTTGGTGAATTCTTTCAAATTTTCTACATAGATGATCATGTCATCTGTGAACAAAGACATTTAATTTTTTTCTTCTCAGTCTGTATGCCTTTTATTTCCTTTTCTTGTCTTATTGTATTAGCTAGAACTTTCAGTAAGATATTGAAAAAAAGTGGTTAGAGGAAACATCCTTGTCTCGTTCCTGATACTACTGGGAAAGCTTCAAGTTTCTTATTTTTAAGTATGATGTTAGCTGTAGGGTTTTCGTAGATACTCTTTATCAAGCTAACATCATAGTTCATGGACAGGCATTGGATTTTGTCAAATGCTTTTTCTGTATCTATCAATATAATTGTGTGATTGTTATTTTTTAGCCTGTTGATGTGATGGATTTTATTAACTGATTTTTGAGCGTTGAACTACCTTGCATATCTGGGATAAGTCCCACTTAGATGTGGTGTATAATTCTTTTTACCCATTGTTGGATTTGAGTAACTTGTTTTTAATCTGGTGCTTCCCAAATAGATTTCACTATGGAACCGTTTGCATAAAGCAACTGCTAACAGATCGTGTAACAGCAGGTCTGTGGCACTAATCTCTCAAGAAAAAGTGGAGAGAAAGAAATGAAGAGGAGAGATGCCACATAGAATCTGGAAGGGTCCCCATGGTCTTTAGGGAATATGTATAGGCACTTTCAGGTACATGAAGGAAAAAGTCAAGCATCAGAAGACATTTCTTTTGTAAAGAGGAATCTTAGTATTTTGTGCGCTCCTCTAGGGTACCTGGTTATGTTAGAGTCGGCTGCCAGGAGCATGTGTCTGTGAGGCCTGTAGAGACACCTAAGAGAGACCTGGATCTCCTTTCTGATGAAGGAGACCAATAAGTACAGCCCCATTACTTCTGAGAAAGCAGGGGATACCTGTGAAAGGGTAAAGGTGGTAAGTGAGGGATGGTTCCTGGTGTCACATGAGGTGACATCACTCAAAATATCTATCTTTGGCCCAAGACTCTCCCCCCCTCACCTCTCTCAACCCTGGTCTCAAGAAAAACTTTCCTGCAGAAAAGGAATTTTGGAAACATTATTTAAATGCACAGCAGCCCTTTTTTTTGTAACTTGATGAAAAATTTTAAACCTTGTGGGAGGAGGACGCTTTCCCTAGCATGACATAGTCACCAGCCACGGCAGAAGAATGATTTGGTTTACCTGCCTCTTGGTGACTTCAGACAGAGAGTGCTAGGAGCACAGCTTTAGCCAGGAAGGGTAATACCCCTGTGAACCATGTGGGGAGCACAGAACATAAAGAAAGAGAAGAGATTCCAGGAGATGGTCAAGAGGAGGGGCTAAAATGGTGGACAAAGAGCCTTGGTGAGACACAGAGAAGACCCTTGAATAGGAAGGAAGGTGCTGTGGACTGTATAAGTCAGATCCCACAGCCACACATTTATTTAGGTCACCCTAAAATTGATATATCTAGGGCAGAAGTCCCCAAATATCATTGGTGACCAAGAAACCGTAGGTAACCTTTGAAAAAATGCAATTCCAGGGAGCACCCCAGGAAATTCAGAATCAGTAGATATGTCCTGAATGGGTTTTTAACAAGTTCCGCAGGTGATTCTGATGTGCATCCAGGTTGAAGGACCACTAATGTGAAAGAGTGGCAAGACCTTATATTGAAAATATTTCTTGAATTTAAAAATATCTGTTGTGAAGTAAACTTGGAGAAATTAAAATGCACTCTCTTAAACTCATAGTGCTGTTTATTAAATGCAGAAATCTTACTTTAAAAAAATCAAACAGTTGCACTTACTGAATGTTTTAAAGAATCTCTTATTCATCCATTTGCCTGCAGACCTGGATCCTCCCCTTTCTCCCCTACTCCCATCCCTTTCCTCGTTTGTCCTTGTTTGAGACAATTTCCAATTTGTAATTTTAATTTTTTGCTCTTGCTTGGATTATCTACACTTGATACTTTTTAAATAATCTTACTCCCCATTTTTGAGTCATTGAACTGGCAATGGTCAGGGGCCACTTTTCTCATTTTAATAATAGCATTCATGATACCGGAGAGCTGGACTCTATCCTCAGAGGTCAGTTTCATGCAAGTCTCACCAGGCAAATCCATCTGAAAGGAGATTCTGGCCAAGAGGGAACACATTGCAAACTTTACAACTCCAATCAACCTCATTTATGGTAGTTCCCTTTTAGATTTTGTCATTTGCAATAGACAGCTGTCTTATATTTCCTGGGTCATTTTCCAGAAATTTTGCACAAGATACTTGTGCCTCAGTTTCTCCATCTGTAAAATTAAGGCTATCATGTAATATTACACAATATAAACTTTTTGGAAAGGATATTGTAAAGCAAGTGTGGCTGGTTCAAGTGTAACTAACCCAAAATATGTTTATCATTTAAAATGGAAATCTGCAAAGAACAATTTGATAGTAACTGCATTTTCAATGAGCGGCTTGAGGTCACAGTTCATAAACTAGTCCTGCACCAGTTGGGTCGTTTTCTGCAGAATTTGTAAACTGAAAAGATGGAATGCTCTCTGCTGTGTAAATTTTGCCTCTGCTATTTCTTACAACTGCTTTCCCTAGAGCATAAGTGACCAAAGCAGCAGAGTTAGTAGAGAAAACAGGTGTGCTTGTTCAAAGGAGGAAAGTAAGTGTATTCATGAAAATGATCTTCTCAGCACCTCTGCCTCTCTCCAGGAGAGATTCACAATCCAGGCATCCCTATGGGCACAACCAACTGACTGGTGCAGAGCTGGCTCCTTGCATGGATTTTTCAACTTGTAGCTTAGCAAGTTCAGGACCAAAGATTGACTGCTGCCTGCAGAATAAAAGATGCATGCTTGTTCTTTGTGGCCCTGCAGAGAGTTCCTTTGGTTTTAGCTTGTTGAGATTTTGCCAGTTAGAGTAAGAGAACTGTGCTTACCTGGGTACCTGCTTTCAAAACTTGAACCTTAGAGATGCTCATTGGTAAGTAAGGCAGATCAGGAATTTATGTTTTCATTTCATTTCAAAGCTATTTCTTCGAGAATCTAGGGCTATAGGGGATGGCAAACCAGGGCCAAAGCATAAGGGATCTTAATGTTTAATCTTAAAGGAGCATAGCAGACTCTCAAAGGGATGCCTACACAGTGCCTAAAGGGTCACATTTTCTTGGTGAAGACAATAGGGCCCAGGTTCTGTCTGGTCTTAACATCTGCAGGTTTGGAAACTGGGTTTTGTCAGAACCTAGAAACTCTTGAAAACCATCTCATGCCCACAAAACTAACAAGGGACGATGGCTTGACTTACGCTGAAAAATTATCTGCCAAGTGGACTGGATACTCTTACTGGCGGGATGAAATATTTGTAGTAATTTACAACAAGAAATACAACTCTCAAGGGTACCAGGCATTTATACCAGCTTTCCTAACACTTATCTCTGTAGGATGGCTACAGAGGAGGCTAAAACATAATCAGAAGGTTGTATGTTGAACATGGACACTGATCTTGTCAATATCAACATTGAGTGCATCTAGTCATATAACCTGATGTGTCCGTCTACAGTATTAGAATTCATGCCAACCAAACTGGATATTTGAGCCAGGGGGTCAAGACCTCTTCTGAAAGGGGTAGTGTTGGAAGCTTCCTGTCACATTTGAATTATCTCATTTTTTTCTGTATTCAGATGACAAATTTCTTTCCTCCCTCAGTGTTTCTCAAATGTGTCCTATGGTTCACTAATCCTACCTGATTCTTTGGGAAAAAAGGATTTTGTGGTTGAAAAATTCACCACTGCATACCGTATCTCATTTTATGGGTTCACTATGCTCATTAGCACTTTTTTCTAGGAAAGCAGCTTTGCTTAGTAGGATAGGGAAGATTTTCTGAGAACCTACATGTACCATTACGAGTTTGTATTTGTAATGGCTTTTAGGGGTTAGCAGGTGGTGTGGTGGAAAAAGGCCAAGCTTGACATAAAAAAACCTGGGTTCAAATTCCAACACCGTCCTGGTGTTACATTGGGCACCTGACTTCAGCTCTCCAAACTTCAGATTCATTTTTATCAATTCAAATGGGGATAATGATGCCAGTTTGTAATGTCATCATAAGGATTAAGTAATGATTGGATAACATCCAACAGCTCTAATCACTGTACTGAGTCTTTTACATGCTTGTTTCTTATTAATCTTCCTAAACAATTCTATGTAGTAGGTGCAGCAGAAGCAGAAACTAAGGCATAGGGAAATAAAGACACATGACTAATAATAGTGGACCTGGAATTTGAATCTAGAAGTCTATTTTCTTTGCTACAATGCTACATGCAGAAGCCTAGAATCTAGCACATAAGTATTTAATATATGTTTTCTTTTTATTTAACATAATGACTAGACTGATTTATGTTAAGTATGAAACTATGGAAAAAGGCAGAGAAGATAACCCTTTGGGGAAGAAAAGCTCAAGCCAGGGAAACCCTATATATTGCTTAACATAAATTTTTTATTAGACTGTGTTTAGGAAGGTCTGCATGATGTTGGTAATCACTGCCTATAGATTTTTGGTTTTGTTTTGTTTATATACTATTATACTGGATTGAATGTTCCATATTGTCAAACTGTGTCATATCTTATAGTGAACATTTGTGGTCACCCAACCTTTTGGTGATTTCCCATATATGAGGCTTACCTTTCCAATGTAGAAGGCAGAAAATGCATATCTTAGATTACTCTGTGGCCAGGGGGCAGGTCTGTGACCTGGGCTCTATGACACAGCCCATGCAAGGTAGATTTCACTAAAGTTGATGGAAGAGATATGCAGGGGAGGTGACAGTGGCGTATTTCCTGGCCTCCAGTCCTAAGGGTCTTAGGTATTGAGTATTGGTGCAGTGGTATTTTCCTTAGAGACATCCTTATGCTGTGGCTGAGCATTATTCCTGGCCATGTAGCTTCAGGGTTTGGCTTCCTGGCCCTTCTGGATAGTCCTGAGATATGTACTACTGTTTAATCAATTCCCTTTTTCCATTTAAACTTGCCAGAATGGATTCTGTTGTTTATAACTCAAAATTGTCACTGATAACACTGTCTCGTTGCAGTGCCTGATACTCTACTGGGTATACAGTAGATTCTCAAAGAATAATTGCTGAATGTATAAACGGAGGGCAATTGTGAAACTGTTTAATGGTGCTGGTGGTGGTGGTGATGGGGTGTGTGTGTGTGTGTGAGAGAGAGAGAGAGAGAGAGAGACCCCTGCTCTATCACTTTTCTTAGCTTTGATCTCAATCCCTTGGAAACTTTACGTTGGGGTTTGGTATGATACATTTTTGTTTCTGCCTGTGACTTTGGAATGTAGGAGCATTGTAAATATTAAGTCCATTCTTCACTTTGTTTTGAGGGGCTGTTACTGAAGATATGTGGATAAATTTATACCAGGTTTTCCTCCTTTAGAATAATGCGGACAAGTTTTCCTCATTTCTGCTTGTCAGAAGAAAATTTGGAATGTATGAGGTCTGGGGTTAACTTTTGAGTTAAAGTTGACATTTTTCTAGTGAAGAATCTTCCTGAAAATTGCTTCATTCTTCGAGAGATGTTTAACAATGAGTCTCAAAGAGTCACAGAAAGAGTTTTCAAATTTATCATTTTTGTTTCATATTTAAAAATATATTTTATTGTTTATAAGGGATTATTCAGAAATTGATCCAATTTAGTCTTACATTTTGTGGTAGTTAAGGGATAGTAGATCCTTGCTTGACATCCATCCTTTAGACCCTAGGAAGCCCCAAATAACAAAGTTTTATGCCTGAATGACATTTAAGATTTATTCCAGAAGCTATATAAAATGGGACATTTATGTGTTGGGCCAAACTTTCACTTAGTTGCCTTAAAAATTTTGTAGTTCTGTTGGAACATCCATTGGTTTCTTGGGGATATCCTTGAAGAGGAGGTTTTAAATAGAAAAGCCTTACTAAATTTTGGATTTGGCATTCTACTCAGAAAGAGGCAAAAGGAGGACGGTGAGTAGCAAAGAAGGAGACCAGAAGATCATATCACCACCTCCCCTCTCTCTCAGGCCAGAAGGAAGACTGGCTTCCCCGGGGGAACCCACCATTCCTGTCTGGTCCCTACTACACATAACACTTAAGACCATCTCTAAGAGAAATGTCTCTTTCCTGAAGTTTTAAGATACCTTCTGTATAATTTGGTTATTTTTGGTTCAGATAGATGTTAATTAAGGGAAATTTCACCCAAAATAGCTAACACATATGAAGTTGTTTTGTGAAGGTTATTTTTTCCCTAGAGGAAAAAAAAAAAGAGAACTGATGGCCTTGTAATCACACACTAGGATGCTCTTAAGGGTCTGGCTTATCTGTAAAGAGGACATTTAACAGATAAAGTCGACACTCCATTTTAATCCCACCCCCAGCAGAGTCAAGTTTTTGTGGCATTTCTCTTTGTCAGGAATTAAGGCTGAAATGTGCAAGAAACAGGTTTTTGTTTTTAAAACAACAGCTGCTAAGCAATCCCTATCATCTACCTTCTGTTACCAAGTTTTAGGCAGATAGTGGCCGAGTGGGTACTTCCAGGAGCTCTCCCATATTTTGGTGCTTTGATCCCACAATAATCTTTGAACATCTGTTTTTATACCCACTGAGCTGTTTCTCCTCTCATGTTTAAATAATGCACACACAATTTTATAATTCTGCAAGGGAAGTATAGTGGGAAACAGTATATTACTGTGTTTATAAAAAAAAAGTGCAATGGAAATAAATACTAATGTATAGTATTTCTTTCTTGGCATATCTGAATTAGATTCTTGCTAATTAGTTATATGTATATATATGCATATATAATACATATGATAAGATATGTATCATATATATATAAAGCACTAATATTTTAGTATATATGTTCAACCTAATTTTTTTTAAGATTTATTTATTTATTTGAGAGAATGGGCATGTGCAGGGGTAGGAGGCGGAGGGAGAGAATCCCAAGCAGACTCCCCACTGAATGTGGAGCCCGCTTGGGGCTCGATCTGATCCCATGACCCTGAGATCACGACCTGTGCCGAAATCAAGAGTCAGACGCTTAACTGACTGAGCCACCCAGGCACCCTGTTCCATCTATTTTTTGTGCTTGGATATATGTATGTGAGTATACTAGTGTGGACTGAAAAATTATAATCATACTGTACTTGCTATTTTGTAATTTGTGTTTTTCTACCATATCATATCTCAAAACATTTTCTATTTTGTTAAATACCCGTTTAAAAATGATAATACTCTAGGGGTGCCTGGGTGGCTCAGTTGTTAAGCGTCTGCCTTTAGCTCAGGTCATGATCCCAGGGTCCTGGGATTGAGCCCCGCATCGGGCTCCCTGCTCCGCGGGAAGCCTGCTTCTCGTTCTCCCACTCCCCCTGCTTGTGTTCCCTCTCTTGCTGTGTCTCTCTCTGTCAAATAAATAAATAAAATCTTTAAAAAAAATGATAATACTCTAATATAAGGATGTACCACACTTTATTTAGCCAATCTCTGAATGTTAGACATGCAATTGTGTTTTAGGTATTCTAAAAGAGCATATTTTTAATGTAAAAATCCTTGGATTCATCTCCGGTTAGGTTGTTGGGATATATTCCTAGAAATGGGATTGACAGGTCAAATGGTATACATGTTTTGACACATATTGCCAAATTGCCTCTAAAAGGTTGAAACAACTTTCACTCTTACTCATATTGTATATACATGTTGGTTTTTCTCTCTGTTTGTATTTACTGGTTATTATTGCTTTTCTAACCCCTAGCCATTTGCTAGGCAAAAAAGAAAGTATCTTGTTGTTTTTAAATTTGTGTTTTGAGATGTGATAGTCTTATCTTCTATGTCATGGTTCCTAGAAACTCTTAGTTTTTCCTACTTAGCTTGTTTTAAAAGGGACAGACACTGCAGTGTTTCATATAGGGTAAAAGTTTATGTAGAAGTTTAAAGCTATGGTTGAGTAGAGAATCTACAGTTCTGTGGATGTCCAACTGTTATAATAAATACAGATAATATAAAATGGGCCACTTATATTGTTTCTGAACGCAGATCTTAGAAATGTATTGCCATTTGCAATGACGTGGATGGAACTGGAGGGTATTATGCTGAGCGAAATAAGTCAATCAGAGAAAGACATGTATCATATGATCTCACTGATATGAGGAATTCTTAATCTCAGGAAACAAACTGAGGGTTTCTGGAGTGGTGGGGGGTGGGAGGCATGGGGCGGCTGGGTGATAGACAATGGGGAGGGTATGTGCTATGGTGAGCGCTGTGAATTGTGTCAGACTGTTGAATCACAAACCTGTACCTCTGAAACAAATAATACATTATATGTTAAAAAAAAGAAGAAGATAATAGGAAGGGAAAAATGAAGGGGGGGAATCAAAGGGGGAGATGAACCATGAGAGACTATGGACTCTGGGAAACAAACTGAGGGTTCTAGAGGGGAGGGGGTGGAGGGATGGGTTAGCTTGGTGATGGGTATTAAAGAAGGCACGTATTAAATGGAGCACTGGGTATTATATGCAAGCAATGAATCATGGAACACTACATCAAAAACTAATGATGTAATGTATGGTGATTAACATAACATAATAAAAAAATAATATATGATAAAAAAGAAATGTATTGTATAATCAAATAAACTCAATGCGAAATTGAACAGAGATTTTTTTGGGGGGCTAACACCTGAGGAGATGTATCTGTGAATTCAAGGCTGTGTTAAACTTGGCTCAATCAAGATAATCAGCTAGCAGCTTTCAAAGGAACGTAACACCCATCAGAACATATTTCTGTGTTCCCTCTTTCCCCATAAGCCTTTGGAACTTACATATGTGCACATGCTTTTTTGAAGTAAAACTATGGTGTTTCTGGACAATATGCAAACAGAGTCGCTTTGGGGTCAGCTCTTCATCTCCTACTGCTTCAACGGTGGCCTGAAGGATGGGAAGAGAAATTATTATCCAGTTTTGTCACACAGCGAAATCATTGTAATGTAGCTAGGGAATGCAAACAGATTCTCTCAAAGCCTGGAGATTTATGCCTTTGATAGAGCTCTGAGAGAGCAACCTGCAGCCCTCAGCTAGGAACCAAATAGATGGCTAGTGGATAAGGGACCACCACAATTGGACATAGCAGTTCTTGCCTTTATCCTAACATACTCCATCTAGTTGCTTTCCTTGACCATTCCCTACTTCTCAATCAAAAGTTAGTCCCCCCTCTGTGCATGTCTCTATCCTGCCACTGGCTACACTGGGTGCTCTGTGATTATATTGTTATCAATCTGTTCAGGTACTACACTGTGAGTCTTCTGCTTACCCATTTTTTTTTTTTAAGATTTTATTTATTTTTTTATTTGAGACAGAGAGAATGAGAGACAGAGAGCACGAGAGGGAGGAGGGTCAGAGGGAGAAGCAGACTCCCCGCCGAGCAGGGAGCCCGATGCGGGACTCGATCCCGGGACTCCAGGATCATGACCTGAGCCGAAGGCAGTCGCCCAACCAACTGAGCCACCCAGGTGCCCTCTGCTTACCCATTTTTATACTTTAAGTCCATAATACAGTGCTTGCTGTGTACCGGCAGCAGTATTTGCATGATCTTTCTGGGATAAGGTTATCAGCCTTTGGCTCCTCTGCATGTTGCTCAGAAGGGCAGCTTCGAGTAGCATGGAGGCAAAGGCTTTGCTAGACCTGAGTAGCTCCTGGAGTCTGCTGTGTTTCACCTTAGACTCAACTCCCGCATCACCCTCTGAGACTTTGATTTTTTGAGACCAGTTTTCTTTGTCACTATTGAAATATCACAGGGGTAATAAAAAAAAAACACCTTTATTGAGACCTGTTTGATATTAATAATAGGAAAAGAGCAGATATTTTGAGAATTCATTTAAAGATAGCACGAAGTGAAGACTTTGAGTTTATCTGTAACCTCAAAGGATGGGGAAGGGACTGTTGCAAGGTATCGCAAGCATTTCTTTTATTCTTCTAAAGAGATGGTTGTGTTCTAAACACCCCAGGGCAGCCCTGCCCAGGGGGCCTCTTAAATCAGCTACAGGGTCCAAGTGTTCCAGTCAGTGCAGCGTTCCATGCACCTGTGAGGAGTGCAAGATGTCTTTTGTGTAAAGCCCAAAAGTTTGATTTTAGCTTATCTGGAAAATATCATTAATAGCTCAAATAGAAATAAGTGTTGTCGAGGAGGTGGAGAAAAGGGAGCCCTGGTGCACTGTTAGGTAGGAACATAAATTGGTGCAGCCACAGTGGAAAACAGTATGGCGGTTCCTCAAAAAAATGAAAAATAGAACTGCTCTACAATCCAGCAATTCCACTTTGGGGTATTTAGCCAAAGATAATGAAAACACTAATTTAAAAAGATATATCCACCCCCAGGTTCACCATAGCATTATTTATAGTAGCCAAGATATGGAAGCAAGGTGTCCATCAGTAGATGAATGGATAAAGAAGATGTGGGGGGTGTGTGTGTGTGTATAAATATTACTCAGCCACAAAAAAGAATGAAATCTTGCCATGTGCAACAACATGGATGGACTTAGAAGATACTATGCTAACTGAAATAAGTCAGAGAAAGACAAATACTGTATGATTTCACTTATATGGGGAGTCTAAAAAACAAAACAAATGAAGAAAACAAAATAGAAACAAACTCATAAATACAGAGAATAAAACAGTGGTTGCCAGAGGGGAGGGAGATGAAAAGATGGGCCATAGAGGTGAAGGGGATTAAGTGGTATAAACTTTTAGTTATAAAATAAGTAAGTCTGGGGATGCAAAGTGCAGCATAGGGAATATAGCCACAAATTTTAAAGAGGAGTTCAAATGAGCAGTAAAGTGACTTAAAAAAAATACACGGATCAGTTATTTCAAAACAGACATGCGATTTTAGTTTAAAATCGTTTGTTCTAACAATATTGCTGCCTTCTACAAGGCTTTTAGATGCTATCGAAAATAATCAGAGATGACTAGTCTTTATAGCTGGGCACATAGAAGAGATTCAACAGATACAGATACTTTATCTCAATGTCTCAAACCTGCAGGTAAAGAATCATTAAAGTTTAATTTTGGCTAGAAAAACAGATTGAACAATAGGCTATTACTAGACTTTGGTTTATTTCCAAGTATTAAATATGTACCGGATAAATATGATCTTCATGAAAACTATATGTAAAAATTTCTCTACTTTTGGTATCTTCTGCAACCCACTAGAAAAATACGGCAAATTTCCGGGTTTTCTGATAATTTGAATAATAAGAAGAAAGCCATGGGAGGTGAACAAATTTTGTCTCAGTGTCTCCTTTTTATTGGAGCAGGAATGTTACCTCCTGTCAAATTACATAGGCAAAAGTCTTGTTCCTTTGAGAATAGTCACTCCATGTGTGTTTCTTATTTTGGCTGATAGACTATTTAAAAAAAAAATTCTAGTTCCTTTCCACTTTTGCATATGCTTTGATTTTTGGCTCATGTGTATATCATAGTTACTAAATTCTAACTGTGATCTGGCCCCCTTACTAGAAATCTGTCAGCTGTATTCATATGAACAGCATCACTTTAGGGGAATAAGTTTTGAACTTTTTGGATTGCCATCCCATTTTCACAGTTGCAAACCCCTGTGATGGGAACTTTATATGCTCTCAGAGATTTGTTTGAACCGGGCATATAGAAGAGGGAAAAAGGAGAATGAGAACAGATATAGCTGATGAAAATACCAGAGAATACTCTCATTATTCAGTAGGTCTTTGTTACTTTTAAGCCAGAGACAATTTTTTTTAAGAGAAAAATCCTGATTTAACTAAATAGCACATTGAATCCATCCCAATGTTCAGAGTGAATTTTCTTTATCTTTTAGGATCCACCCCTCCACTCCCTATCCCTGGGCTTTTGGTCTCTCAGTTACAATATCATTTTTCAAAGGGAAAAATATTGAACAGTCCTTTGTATTTTCAACTCAAGCATTATCAGTTATGGACTCAGGATCTTCTCATACTGAAAGAAAAAATAAAATGGCAAATAAAAAAGGGGGAAGTTCATTTCTGAATATGAGATTTGGTTCTACTCTATCAAATACAGTATGAAAGCTTGAGCTTTAAAAATGTGACATAAATAGGGAAATGGTTCAATAAATTATAGTGCATCTGTATTATTGGATATTACACAGCCTTTTAAAAGAACAACGTGGATATGTCTAATCAGGTTTAGCAAACTTGAGGGTTTAGAGGGCCAGGATGGATGTGGGGCCGGGGGGTGCAGAGCATGTGATATACTGAGAATGGGGGTCCCACCAGAGGGACTTTTGTTTCTCATTGGTTCATGGTGCAAATCGGGTACAATGTTGCTGTATCTTTCATTAAAAAAAAAAAAAAAGAAAGAAATATGGGCTTTCTTTATGTTGAAAACAAGTTTTAAAAATTTAAAAGAATTTGTAAACTGTGACCTACTGGTTTGCAACTTCTGGCCTAAATATACTGACCTGGAGTGATGTCTGAGACAAACAGGAAGAAAAACAACCTACAGAACAATACCTATAGTATAATCTCATTTATTTTAAAAAAATCCTCCATTACACATGTGTGTATGTACACAGAAAAAGGTCCATAACATAATTTCTGCATTGCTAACTGAGATTGTTGTTAGCAGAGAGGGGGGAGGTGTGACGTGCATTTGCGGGGAGGGGATTCGGGTGTTTGAAGGAGGCTTTTGCTTTTCTTCTACATACCTTTGTATTGTTGGCACTTAAAAAATAATAAAAATGTTTTCATATGTTGTGTTCATAATTAAAAACTGTTTAAAACTGGGTCTTAATGTTCAACTACCACAGTTTCCTACCTTTTTTGTAATGTCCTTTTTTAGAATGTAGATGAAAAAATAGGGAGAAGGAATGAAAATATTTTGGAAGGCATTTACCTTTTATGGGTGTAGCCTAGTCTCATTCATACTAGAAATATAACTTTAATAGGGTTTTGAAAGTCATTGCTGAAATGGGAGCATTTTCAGGGACTGCTGTAGCAGACTCAATGTTACGACTCTAAAAAAATATTGAAGCCCATTTGTATTTTAAATGTATGTTGGTTTTGTTTTTTCATTGATAAATTGATAGTTCCTGGGTCATTAATTGTGTGCTCGGTTACCTCGATTGGTGATGTAATACCACAATCTTTATTCTTGCTATTCTGTCAGTAGTTGGACACTTCCCTTAACTGTGGCTGTCTTGGGAAAGTGTTTTATTGATGAAATATTAGATGGATGAACCATTGTCAATCCATTGCTACTTACTACTGGAATGACGACTCAAAGTAAATAGCCTGCTGGTTGTTGATCCCTCCATCTGTGTACAGATAATACAAAGGTCTGTAATACCAACACCGCAATATTAGTTAGCGGCACAAATTAGTATCTATTTGGTTGCAATTGCTAAAAAGAAAAAAGAAAAGAGAAAACAAAATTAAAGAGCCCTTACCATTTAGATGAAAAGTAGTTGGGAGAACAAAACCATTTATTTCCAGTATGAGGTATATAAAATGGAAATACCAAATGTGTTTTCTTACCTCTTTGCATTTTGCAATTGCCCATATGCTGCAGAGCTTAAAATTGAATGATTCATAGACAACATGGTGAAATGCTATGTAAGTTCATGCTGTATGTGAACTCTTGTAAATTGCAGCGCTGACATGAACTCAAAACCTTCACCATTCCAATTCATTGTTTGAAAACACATGTTTTAGTACCATAGTGGCAAAACCTCCCTAGACAGGAGTTGCTGCTTTGAACCCACGCTCCTGTTGGTGATTTTTAAAATCTCTTCACAATTAAATACTTAAATAATGTTACAATCATTCCTCTTATTTCCTATATCAAATTGTACTATGGAATTCCATTTAGATCTTTTCTCAGTGTGAAGGAAAGAAAAGTGAATGAAAGTATACCATTCAAATATCAAAAATGATCTGGGAGAAAGATGGAAGGTTGTTTCATTACCTAGGGCTACTGAATAAGGGGGAATAAAAGAATGTTGTTGCAGCATTTTATTATCCACTCTGCAGCCTAATGTAGTCATGGGGGCTCTCGGTAAAACTGCCGCTTTATCTTAAATGAACTGCGGTATGTTGCAGTACTGAAGTGTTTTGGAAGAACAGTCACTCCATTATTTTTGCAGAGATTACCTGCTTCAAGTGAAACCTATACGGAATCCTTTCTGACCTGTTTGGTATTGTGATATTGATAACCAGCCACACTTTCCAGCTCCTTATCTTGCCTTCTACGGGATAATCTTTTCTTCTGGATCTTAATTCTGCTAATAGCACCCTTGACTGGCTGCCAAACAACAAACACAGGCAGGTGAAAAATGAATGGCTCCAGCCTGACCGCTGATAACTTCCAAAGGCTTTTTATTCTCAGAATTCCCTCCAAAAAATACAAGATGACAGGATGCCTGTCAATTGCATTCCTCTTGCTCTGTTCTGCAGGCACCCACCCTTCCCCACCAGCCACCTCCCTTCTTATGATTTATTCCTGTAAGGGAAAAGCTAATTGATTTCTGTTCTATTTGCTTTTTTTCTTCAATGCATTTTTTTTTAATTTAGAAAGTAATATGTGTGTGTTATGAAAAACTAGAAAACCCACAGGAGCTCACAAAATGTTCTCTTCCTTCCTTATTCCTAACGGTTAATCAGTGCAAACAGTTTGATGTGAATTCTTCCAGACCCCTTTTATGGACCCATCAACATATATGTCTATCTTTGTTTTTTCTTTTTAATGACAACAAAAAAATGATACCAAAATGTATTCGTGGTGTGTTGTTCTTACACATCATCAAGATCCTTCCTTAGTACATACAAATACTCTTTATCCTTATTGACTGGCTACAAGATATTCCACATTATGCATGTAACATAATTCATTTTATCACCCCCCTATTAAGACACATTGTTATGGACTTTAATTTTTCCGTATTTTATGTGTAATACATTTCTAATTTCATTTTCTACTGTAATTAACATTCTTGTGTTTTTACCGTTATGCAAGAATTATTTCTAGTTGAGTTAAAACCCCTATAATTTTTGGGTCTTTTGGTCTCTGTGTTTTTAAAAAAAAATCAGGAACACATGATATTTCTAAATTAAAGGTGGTGGTTGGAGAAAGTAATTTCCCATGTAACTGGTTAATGCATAGGCTTACCTTCTGTGATTCTAGGTCTTGATGTAGTTTAAAATGAACAAAACGAATGTGCACCACAGGTATGCAAAATAGTTTTAGAGAAAATACTTTCTTGATTTATTATCTGTGGAAGTAACTTTTGCAATTCTGGGGGAAAAAAAAACCCAAGAGTTTTTATTCTGTGAAATCAATATACTACATTGTATAGGACTTGAACTCTGAAAAGTGCTGAAAACAGCTTACTGCCTTTCCCTTGCAAGGGGCTCTGGAAAGCCCATAGGATATGGTGTGGGGGAAACAACGGCTTGTTTGCTCCAGAGTAAAGTTTTGTATTCCTAAAGGATTCTCGATTGTTCTGTGACTCTCAGACCAGGGCATTATATTTAACAGTGCAGTGAAATCAATCTCAGAATAAGACTCATTTGGTACCAAAGTAGTGATTTAGGTGGAACATTTGAACATATGATTATAAGGTAAGTCCTACTAAGGGGGCCTGGCATGATTAGCTTTGCTGGAATATATAAAAGTATCAACTGTTCCTTCAGGGAAATCACTTTAATAGATAACAGCATGTTGTACAATGTTTCATCAGTGATATTTAGATCTAAATTAAGAGCAGTTGTGAGATGGGTTGCCGATTTTTCTTGTGATAAAAGGGAAATAGTTCAAGAAATATAGACCAGATGTTATCTTAATCCAGACCTCATGTAAAAAAGCACACTATGGGACAGTAATAATAGTCCATTCTACCTGTTTTTAATTTTCCTACTCTCAGACACCCCCTGTGAAAAATAGATTAAACCAACACATCATTTATGCATCAGCACTAGACTGGGGTTTACTTTGTATGGAATGTACAGATTGAAGTTTGCAGTCATTGGTTTTTGATAAATGTTTTAAAATGCTCGTTTGACAGTAGCATTTAAGAGGAAAAACCCTCAGACAGTCAATGGCTTAGAAGGAACGTTCACAGTTTGGGGATAATCCAGACTTCAAGAAAGATTCTTAAATTCATTGCTCCTTGACTCTGAGCTACAAAATCTGTAATAAATTTATATAAAGTCAGCATTAGAAAAATAGGTAACATGAACCTTCTCCTGAAAAGTGCCTTTCGTTCATTTGGAAGCATCTACTTAATGGCCCGGTTTGCAACTGTGGAGTAAGGAAGCATGACTTAGTCTGTCTCCAGAGTGTGACATCCACTGTCTTTTCCCCACGGTGGGTAGGTGGAGGAGGGTATCAAGGGTTCATTTTGTAGGAGATGGGCTTCTCCATCATGTTTCTGTCATGGATGCTATCTTCTGTCTCTCACCTCACCTCATCTGTGCATGGGACAGACGGTGTTAATTGTGTTGCAGGCTAAAATCTGATTCTAGGCAAGTCTTTGAAAGCTGCAGGCACAGGGGAGAGCTATCCACAGGGCCCCTTAGAGCAGAAGACTGCAGGGACCTGGCAGGTGGCCTATGTGGATGAAGTAGAATGGGCAGAAGACCAGAGGGAGGACTGGGGGCCACTGGGACCGAAACATGCATTTAAGCGGGCAAGGGCTACTCAATTTCAATCTCTATTATCATTCAGGAATACTGGCTAATGCTAACAGTTACTTGGATTTCTTTGTTTCTAGAAAAATTAGAGCTCTCTATTTTAATGTAAAAAATCTCATTTTTTTTATCATGACAAAATATACATAACATAAAATTTACCATTTCAACCATTTTTAAGTTGCATTAGGTACATTCACATTGTTGTGAAACCATCTCCAGAAGTTTTTCCATCCTTCCAAATTGAAACTGTACCCATTAAACAATAATAACTCCCCCTTCCACCCTCCGCCTAGTCCTTGGCAACCACTGTTCTACCTCCTGTCTTTATGATTTTGACTGCTCAGGGAACCTCATATAAGTGAAATCATACATTTGTCCTTTTGTATTTAGCATAAATACTTTACTTTACTTAGCTTACTTTACTTAGCATACAGTCATCAAGGATCATCCACGTTGTAGCTTGTGCCAGAATTTCCTCCCTTTTTTTTTTTTTTTTAAGATTTTTGTATTTATTCATTTGAGACACAGAGATACAGACACCCAATTTCTTTCCTTTTTAAGGCTGGACAATATTCCATTGTATGTATATACCGTACTTTGTTTATCCATTCATCCACCTATGGACACTTGGGTTGCTTTCAATTTTGGTCTATCGTGAATAACGCTGCTGTGGCTCGCTTGGTTTTTAGAACAACGTGCTGTCCACATGAACACGTCTTCAGGCTGGGTTGAGGCTTGGGCAGCCGGTTTGTGACCTCTGCCTGAGAACAAGTGTGTGGCAGCCAAATCCTACTTTTTCTTGAATGGAACGTAGCCCCATATAGAAAGGGATACGAAAGCAATAACTTAATGGAGTCCCCGCTGGCCCCAAAGAGCTAAAACAGGCTGGAATTCTCTTCCTGGGCATACTTTCACAGAGGGAGGACTCACTTCATTGTGAGTAGGGCTGTCTCCAGGCCTAGCCTTCTTCCTTCAGTCTTTGGTGCCAGTGGCAGTCACTGTGTTGAAGGGGACAATCAGGACAAGCCTCCACAAAAGGAGCACCTCCCCTGTGGAAGGAAAGGAGCATCTCCCCTGTGGAAGACGCCGTCCATGGCTGGCGAAAAAGGCTTTGTTATGTTTTCCACAAGAATCAATGCTCTTTTCAAAATGTGATATTTCCATTTTTATTTCATGACAGAGAGGCAAGACTGTGTAATAAGAAAAATGAGCCTTTAGGGGCTGCCCACACAGCTCGACCTCTGCCGGGGGAGTTGTTCCAAATAGCTTCAATAGGGATTACAACTCAGGATTTACATTTTTAAATAATTAACCTTCTGATCACCAGTGACAGTCTGAGGGCATTTTAATGACCATTGTTGTTTTAATTGGAGTGACAGCAAAAGCCTTAGGAAACGACTTTTTCTTATCAGAATCTAGGCAAAAATGCGGTTTTTGTCATTCTGAAGAAATTACTGCAACTTTTCTGAACTCTAAATTACCTAAAAAGATGTATTTTGCTCAGCGCTGTATCCCCAGTGCTGAGCACGAAGCCATGCACACTGTGGGTGTTTGCTAAATATTTGTAAACACTGGATTTTTTTTAATCCTGGATTTTCTTTTTGGACAACTGTACACAATGAGTATAGGAAACTATTAGAATGGTTTCAAGACCGATGAAACCATAGAACATGGGATGAAAAGTACATCTTAATTTATGTGTTTTGAATATTCTTTCTGAAATCTCTATTTACTTTTAAAACAAAGACTTACAAAAATGTGCTCTTAATGTAAAAAAGATCCCATCAGTAGTTGCAACAGGACATATAGGTTAATACTCAAAGTGTGTTATTAGTAATGACCAAAGACCTTTAGCCTCCTGTCCAAAATTCTGTTTTACTGTATAGAATGAGAATGTAAACTCTATCATGTTGGGCTATTTAGTAACTTATTAGTGCATTCATCTTTTCATCATTTGACAGGTGGAAGTAGTAGTTCAGTTTTTAGTTTTAATTATAAGGGATTCCAGATGTAGAATGCTACACAAATTAAAACCAGAGCTGCTCATATGTCTTTTCAAAGCAGGCTGACTTCAAGGTATCTGCTTTTCATTTCAAAATGTTATTAAAGCTATTACTAAGAAATTCATCGTCTTAGCCTGTTCCAATAATTGACACCTTTAAAGTGACTAAACAGATTTAGAGTGTGCAGAAAAGTAAATTTGTCTTAGAGAATGACCCTAATCATCTATTTCCATATAATGGACAAATCAGTGCCCTTGGTATTAGCCTGGGAGTTGATGAATTAAGCTGAAGTTTCTCCTCTTTCCTCGCTCTGTCTCAGTTTTACTTTTGTCTTCCTAATTAAACTTTACTTGCAGAATTTTGCTATTTAGAGGTGAGGATTTAATGATCTCTGCTTACCTCAACTTGCAGTCCCCCAAGTTTATTTCTGCCTGTTGGAACAAGGGAGAACATTTTCATAGAAACAAAACAACTGAACCCAGAACTTTTTGTTTTTGAGTGATTTTGATAAGCAGCCCTGGGGAAGTCCCGTCCACAAAAACTTTCCTACACCCGTTTCCCAGCTTGCTGTTCATTGTACATCTACAAAAGTGGCTTCATAAACAGCAGAGATTTTCAGTAATTAGAAGGATAGCTGGCCGGGCTGATAAATTAGAGAAATAACTTGTTTGGTGTAAACCGAGCCTGTTTCTGAGGCAGAAATGTTAGGCTTTTATCCTCTGGAGTGTGATTGAAAGGGTGAGAAGTTAATTTGGCAGCCTCGCTTCTATGGTTTCATAATGTTTCTCCCCACCCCCTCCCTCCAGCCCCAGTGAAGCCCAGGATTGCAGCGCTTTGCGCCTGCCCTCATGCAAGGCAGGACCGTGACCCGAAACGGAACCCCTCTCCCCAGGGCACTTTCTGAGCAGCAACAGCTTGGCTCAAGTGTTTCTTATGAACAGCCGTCCTGAGCACTTGATCTAAATCATGCCATTTCCTTCACAGCATGGCACAGTTAACAAGTCAGTGCACCAACACAATCTACAGATGGCAGTTCAAAAGGTGCGGGTCCCCCCAGCAAGATAAAGGGCAGGCGGTTCCAGGGGGATGCTCATTACCGGGATGCAGCCGGGGGCTCGGAGGGGTGTGAGCGCGGAGCTGGGCTGCGGGTGGGGGGCGGGCTGCGGGTGGGGGTCCGTCAGCCCTGCTCTGAAAATGCAGGCGTGTCTTCGCAAATCAGGCCGGTGTTCTGAAAGATATGTTATTGAAGTAAAGTGCAAACAGCTTGCAGAGAAAGGCTGCATTCAGCCTGGGCTGCCTCCTTCCAGAGCCTGGGGAGGAGAGAGGGTGGTGACAGGGTACAGCACTTACCTTGCTCCATTTATCTGCAAACCCTGGCAAGTATAAGGCAATTTCCTGAGCAAAGCCCCCAACATCAAAAGCGGTGGGGGGAACTACCGGCGAATGCAGAGTCCCCTTGGCACTGGGAAAGCGCCCTTCTAGCTCGCGGCCTGTGCTCCTCCGCAAATTACATTAGCGCTAATGTCCAGCGAAGAATCTACGAGACATATTGGGCCTTTAGACTTCAAAACAGGCCTAAATTGGAACCATATTGCGGGAATACTTCTTAGCTAACATTTATATTACTTCAGTTACCAAATCCAGACTAAGTCCCCGGACTCGGCAGGGGAGGACATAATATATTAGGAAGTAAGAGGATGGTGTTCTCTTCTGGCCTCCTTTTATAAAAATGTACAAAAACTTTCCTCGCACTAGCAAGGAAATGACTACAAGGCCCTAAAATGTGGATTTCCAGAGGCTGATGGGGGGGGCCGCTCCCCGCCCTGACC